>NC_135898.1:20692153-21055329 GCF_964194155.1 Cetorhinus maximus | reverse complement strand
AAAACAGAATTACCTGGAAAAACTCAGCAGGTCTGGTAGCATCGGCGGAGAAGAAAAGAGTCGAGGTTTCGAGTCCTCACGACCCTTCAACAGAACAATCAAAAGATGTCACAGACAAAAGGATCAAAGAGGTGTTGAAGGTGGTGATATTATCTAAGAAAATGTGCTAATTAAGAATGGATGGCAGGACACTCAAGGTACAGCTCTAGTGGGGGTGGGGTGGAAAGACTGACAAGGTATTAGTTGTAGATTTAAAAATAATGGAAATAGGTGGGAAAAGAAAAATCTATATAAATTATTGAAAAAAACAAAAGGCGGGGGGAAGAAACGGGGTGGGGATGGGGGGAGGGAGTTTAAGATCTAAAGTTGTTGCATTCAATATTCAGCCCGGAAGGCTGTAAAGTGCCTAGTCGGAAGATGAGGCTGTCACTGACCTCATCTCCTCTGGAGATCTTCCTCCCACAGCTTCCAACCTGATAGTCGCCCAACCTCGGACAGCCCGCTTCTAAAATCCAAAATCCACAAACAGAACTGTCCCGGCAGACCGATCGTGTCAGCCTGTTCCTGGCCCCACGGAACTCATTTCTCGTTATCTTGACTCCCTTCTCTCTCCCCTTGTCCAGTCCCTTCCCACCTACATCCGTGATTCCTCTGACACCTTACGTCACATCAACAATTTCCAGTTCCCTGGCCCCAACCGCTTCCTCTTCACCATGGACGTCCAAACCCTCTACACCTCCATTCCCCACCAGGATGGTCTGAGGGCCCTTAGCTTCTTCCTTAAACAGAGGCCCGAACAATCCCCATCCACCACTACTCTCCTCCGTCTGGCTGAACTTGTTCTCACACTGAACAATTTCTCCTTTAACTCCTCTCACTTCCTCCAAATAAAAGGTGTGGCTATGGGTACCCGCATGGGCCCCAGCTATGCCTGTCTCTTTATGGGGTATGTGGAACATTCCTTGTTCCAGTCCTACTCCGGCCCCCTCCCACAACTCTTTCTCCGGTACATCGATGATTACTTCGGTGCAGCTTTATGTTCTCGTCTGGACCTGGAGAAATTTATTAATTTTGCTTCCAATCTCCACCCCTCCATCATTTTCACATGGTCCATCTCTGACACTTCCCTTCCCTTCCTTGACCTCTCTGTCTCAATTTCTGATGATAGACTGTCCACCAAAATCCATTACAAGCCTACCGACTCCCACAGTTACCTCGACTACAGCTTCCTGTAAGGACTCCATCCCATTCTCTCAGTTCCTTCGCCTCCGTCGCATCTGTTCTGATGACGCTACCTTCAAAAACAGTTCCTCTGACATGTCCTCCTTCTTCCTTAACTGAGGTTTTCCACCCACGGTCGTTGACAGGGCCCTCAACCGTGTCCGGCCCATCTCCCGCGCATCCGCCCTCACGCCTTCTCCTCCCTCCCAGAAACATGATAGGGTCCCCCTTGTCCTCACTTATCACCCCACCAGCCTCCGCATTCAAAGGATCATCCTCCGCCATTTCCGCCAACTCCAGCATGATGCCACCACCAAATACATCTTCCCTTCACCCCCCCTGGTGGCATTCCGTAGGGATCGTTCCCTCCGGGACACCCTGGTCCACTCCTCCATCACCCCCTACTCCTCAACCCCCACCTATGGCACCTCCCCATGCCCACGCAGAAGATGCAACACCTGCTCCTTCACTTCCTCTCTCCTCACCGTCAAAGGGCCCAAACACTCCTTTCAAGTGAAGCAGCATTTCACTTGCATTTCCCCTAACTTAGTTTACTGCATTCGTTGCTCCCAATGTGGTCTCCTCTACATTGGAGAGACCAAACGCAAACTGGACGACCGCTTTGCAGAACACCTGCGGTCTGTCCGCAAGAAAGACCCAAACCTCCCTGTCGCTTGCCATTTTAACACTCCACCCTGCTCTCTTGCCCACATGTCTGTCCTTGGCTTGCTGCATTGTTCCAGTGAAGCCCAACGCAAACTGGAGGAACAGCACCTCATCTTCCGACTAGGCACTTTACAGTCTTCCGGGCTGAATATTGAATTCAACAACTTTAGATCTTAAACTCCCTCCCCCCATCCCCACCCCGTTTCTTCCCCCTCCCTTTTGTTTTTTTCAATAATTTATATAGATTTTTCTTTTCCCACCTATTTCCATTATTTTTAAATCTACAACTAATACCTTGTCAGTCTTTCCACCCCACCCCAACTAGAGCTGTACCTTGAGTGTCCTGCCATCCATTCTTAATTAGCACATTTTCTTAGATAATATCACCACCTTCAACACCTCTTTGATCCTTTTGTCTGTGACATCTTTTGATTATCTGCTCCTATCACTGTTTGCTTGTCCCTACAGTCACCCTCCCCCCCTCCTCAACTTCTCTCCCCCCACCTTAAACCAATTTATATTTCACCCCTCTCCTAACTATACTCAGTTCTGTTGAAGGGTCGTGAGGACTCAAAACGTCAACTCTTTTCTTCTCTGCCGATGCTGCCAGACCTGCTGAGTTTTTCCTCGTAATTTTGTTTTTGTTTTGTTCCTTGTGCCTTAGACCATCAACATTTTCCTCATTTAAGCTCTTCTGTCTTCCACCCCATCTCAGGCCTTCCCTATTTGTTCATTCCACCCACCCTCTTTTGCTGGCTCTGTACTTCTGTAAAACCATCACATCTCCAATATTTCCCCGTTCTGATGAAAGGTCACAGACTGAAACATTAACTCGGTTTCTCTCTCTGCAGTTGCTGCCAGACCTGCTGAGTATTTCCAGCATTATCTGTTTTGATTTCAGAGGGAGAGGGTGCACCATCCTAGGACAGCCAATTTAAGAGACTGGGAACTCGCTGTGTTACAATCATCTGTCAGACTGCCGTCAAGTAAGACACAATCTTGAATGCACATGTGCCTACACATATATATGCATATGCGCGAAACACACACACAGGTGCACACTGTCTTCTGTGTCAGGTGATGAGTGTCCAAAATGCTTTGGGTTAAAATGGGCAGGATGGTTTGTGCAGTGCAGTACGGCACAGATGGTACCCAGGGGTTAATGGATGTCGTTGGCACAATTTAGGTGGATTTTGGTTTTGCTAAGAAGATTGGATTTGGGAAGAAGACCTGGACATTCTGTGGGACTCCTGAATATGTAGCTCCTGAGATCATCCTAAACAAAGGTCACGACAGCTCTGCAGATTACTGGTCCTTGGGGATCCTAATGTACGAGCTCCTGACGGGCAGGTAAGCAGCTGTGGGGAAGCTTTTTAAAATTCAGTTTGAACAACAGCGCTCTTACCCAGCCATGACCATGGGTGTGACTATTCTCTATCTCTGCCATACTTCCCCTCCCCTACTGACCTGGGATGAGACAGTGTCTTCTCACCCAGCGTCACTTTGTGGCCCTAGCCAATGCCTATTAGGCGGCAATTCGACCAGGAGGGCTCTGAGCCTGATCCGGTCTTCATTTAAGGTCCACACAAGGGAACTTGTAGGAGGAAGAGGAGTTATTGGCTAGTGATCAAGAGTAGAATCTCTGGCTAATTTTTCGTATGTCTAATCCTGGGGCACTCGAGACTTTCTAAGCTGAGATCAGTGCAAATCTGGTTATTGAACCTTCTGTTTTAGTCCAGGTCTGTGCGACCAGTTCCACGTGCGGCATTGCCGTTGCCACAAGGTGACTGTCTCAACTGAAGAGAAAAGCGTTTGTTGGTGCTGTGTGCTTGGACTGTGTTAATCATCAGTATGGGGTGTCTCCCACATGATGGGACACCATTGCCAAACACTTGCTGCTTTGTGCTTAGCTTGGAAAGTGGGGAGACAGGCAGTATTTAGAGAGAGGCTGGGGATGCTTTCTATTTGTTGCTTATTTTTATGAATTTGGCACCATATTCTTTTCAAAGTTCTTCTCCCCAGCTCTCCTTACGGTGACAAAACGCTGCTGGAGACCACGGAGCCTCAAAGAGCATTAGAGCTGAGTTTGACCCTATGCCATACCACGTGTTTGTTTCTGTAGGAATCCCCAGTTCAGTGACCCACTAGATCATCAAGGGATACCAAATCACCTTTGTCTCACACTACTCCCAGCCTGGGACAGATCAGCCCTACTCGTGGGTATTGCAATTGGCTTTTCACCCAGGCTATAATCAGATCCAGCACACAAGGAGACCAACTCCCTTGCTGTTTCCCCAGAGCCCTGCAAAGTTCTCCTTTTCAAATGGAATTATTGCCTGCTGTGACTGGGTGTCCTGTATGAGTCTGAAGAGGTAGAGTCTGTTGTAGGCAAGACACCAGCCTGGTAAAGCTCGTTCTTCAGTCAGATGAGATGGTTTACACACAGTGTGGAGCAGCCAGGGAAGGCTATGTCAGATTATTCTTTGTCATTTCTCCACAGCCCTCCATTCTCTGGCTCTGACCCTATGCAAACGTACAACATAATCCTGAGAGGAATTGATATGATTGAGTTCCCAAAGAAAATCACCAAAAACGCAGGCACCCTCATCAAAAAGCTGTGCAGGTGAGTGGGGATTATCTCTCAAGTGGCGGTGTGGTGAGAGCAGAGAATTGTCCACACACCACTGACGTGTTCAAATCTAACCAGGGCCAGTTGTGAAAATGAATTCTGGGGCTGTGGCAGAGAAATAGCCATGATAGCTGTTAGATTGTTGTGAAGACTCAACTTAATGTTCATGAAAGGAGAGTTCCACTCAAACCCAGCCCATGTGATTGACTCCAAATGCCCTCAAAGATGAGTGAACCAGACACCCGTACTCCGCTGCTATTAATGCGGTATGGAATTTAACCTCTGGTTGAGTTTTTAGATGTTATGGGCGTGAAAGCACACACAAACAATGATTGAGATAATGACCGGATTGGTTTTTTTTGAAAAAGTTATATTGGTTGAGGGAGAATTCCCCTTCCCTTAATCACATAGTGTTGTTTGGATATCTTTTGTCCATCTGAAGGAGTTTCAGCTTAGATTTTGTGCTCCAGACTCTGGAGTGGGCCAACCTTTTGACTCAGATGTGAGTGCGCTACCCACTGAGACAAGACGTGATGTGAATGTGTTCACGTTGCACTGAAAGAGCACAGAGGAACCTAAATCCAAGGTGGTTTCATGCACTTTGCCAGAAAAACTACCAAGATTCAGCAGACAGTATCAATGCAATGCAGTTACACAAGGTGTTCCAAAGAAGAGTCATACTGGTATGAATGTTAACTCCTATTTCTCTCTCTACAGATTCTGCCAGACCTGCTGAGTTTTTCCCAGCAGCCACAGTATTTTGCTTTTATTAAAATCAGGAGGATAATAGTGAATTAATTAATTCATGTTCCTTCATCAATTGGCTCACAATAGAGCTGAATTTCTTGTAAAGGTTCTGTGCACGACACACACTACACACAAAGCAACGCTGCACCGAACTGACCAAATCAAGATTATTTTGATGAGTAAAGTGACACTGTGGAGCTAAACAAAGCTGCAAATTGCTGAGCCTGTTTGTGGTCTTGCAGTAGTAACAGTAACCCTTTGTACTGCTCTTCCATCCTGTGCTGTGTGGTCTGTCATTGTTCTATTTTGGTCACTCTTAACAGGGACAACCCTTCTGAGCGACTGGGCAACCAAAAAAATGGAGTTAAGGACATCCAGAAGCACAAGTGAGTGGTGTGTAAACAGTTATATGGGAACTGTGGGGCTGCTTGGAAAAAGAGGGAGCTGGAACCCAGTGTGTGAATGCATGGCTCACTGATTGCAGTATGAAAGGTTAAGGAGCCAGGGAGAAGGTTAGTAATCTCTAGAAAACTCCCAGTGCATTGTATTAGTGATTATGGGAACAGTAGTGAACATGTGGCTGGAGAACCAGTGCAGGCTTCCTGGGTTACACCCTCAAGTGCTGAGACCCAATGTTCCTGCAGGAAGGTGATGTAGCACTGTCAGTAGGCAACACAATGAAATAATAAACAGAAAGGATCAAGTGCAGGGAAACGGATGGTGGGTTTGGAGAGATGACACATATTGTGTCAATAACAGCAACCTTACCTGGCTGAAAGAAGGGGAGGTTTGGGAACTTAATGTTCCTGATTACAAGGTATTCAGGAATGAGAGGAAAGTAACCATAATAGCACCAAAAAAAGGGATGGATTGGAATCAAAAATTGGTAAGCAAGTCAGTAGTTAATGGAAGGCCTTCAACGAGACTTTTATGTACAGAGTCCTTCCTTTCTCCCTCATAGGAGTGTGCTGCTAGAACATTGTTTTTCCAGACTAGAGGTACTTTGGGACCATTGAGGAGGAAAATCAATAGAAATGCTATGCAGGAACAGAGTTTGCTTACCTATTGATTTAGTCACTGAGCAGGTTACTTGTATTTTCTCTGTAGGTGGTTTGAAGGCTTTAACTTTGAAGGGTTGAGAAAAGGAACACTTACTCCACCCATAGTTCCAAATGTAAGTATAGGGAGGGATGGGGGAGGGGGGGGATGGATTCTCCTGTGGTCACTGTGTGGTACCTGCAGTACAAGCACAACAGGCCCTGTCCAGGTTGGTGTGGGAGGGTTGCCAGCGGAGCGGAGGTGTATGCACGCAGTCTGCATGGTGCACCTTGTACCTGAGCTCCAACTGCCACACCCACTGACACTGTACTCACCTCAATCATGATTCCCCAGATAACAGCACTAGAACCATAGGGGAATCAAAATAGTTACCTCCAGTGCCCCAGCCAAGGCCTGAGCTGTAGACCGAGAAATGAGGCTGAGTGCATCAGTTTTCATTTGATTCCATTCCTGCTGTTTACTGTTTTAACCATGTTAAAGGCACTGACTCAATGCAAGTTAGAAACTGTGTTTCTCCACTCCAGGTGACTGGACCTCTGGATACTAGCAATTTTGACACCTTCCCAGAGGATGCAGAGGAGGAAGCTCCCGATGAGGAGTCCGGATGGGATGTTGATTTTTAGTTCTTCCAAGTTGCTGCAGATGAGAGAAAGCAAGAAGCACCAAATAAGAACTGGTCCAGGAAGTGTAGCCACAAGACAGGGATGCTGCACTACTAACGCAGGAGATAAAAGTATTCATTTTATATAATAGAGATTACAATGCAGACATTGGATAGATGTGAATTAAACCCATTTCAGCATAGTATTTCTCCATATTAAACACACACACACACGCTACCTTTTAAGTCTAAGATGACCCCATTTCACAGATGAGAAACTCAGATGAGAGTCTGGGTGCTTTTTTCAGGGCCACACTGAATAAAAATGCCCTCGTTTGAGATAGACAGTGGCAGAAAGTCCCCAGTCTATGGTTATCAGCTATACCAGGAAGGTAAAGGCATTGCAACCTCCGCATTTTGTCACCTCCACAGTGTGCTGGAAGGTGACAGACTATTGCAAAAGTCCATGCTCACAACAGAAAAACTGGTAGAGCTTTGCAAGCACTCGCAACGCTGAGAATGCTTTGGAGCAATGTGCTGGCTGTAACCTCCCCCCACCACAGGCATCAGAAAAGTACGCCAACAAATCCATACAAAAGAAGCTCAACCGCTTCGAGTCTGTGCCTACATTTTCCTGCAGATACCCATTTATCCCATTTCCATGCACTTTCCTTGTGACCCTGTAATTTTTTTTTTCTCTTCTGGTGCTTATCTAATTCCTTTTTGAAACTTACTGCCCTTTAAGGCAATGCATCTCAGATTTCAACTTGCTGCATTAAAGGGTTTTCCTTTAGTTGCCTCAGGTTCTTTGGCCAATCACCTTAAATCTGTCCCCTCTGGTTACTGATCCTTCTGTCATTGGGAACAGTTTGTACAGCATTTAACACTATCAAATCTTCTTTTAACTGCTTCTCTATTATTTCCATAACTGAAGTTCCTAATCCCTCTCATAAATTACCTCTACAACCTTTCTAAAGTGTGGTGCCCATAACTGAACACAATACTCAGGCTGAGGCCATACCAATGTTTTATAAAGGTTTAACATAACTTTCTTGCTTTTGTACTCTATTCCTCTAATAATAAAGGCAAGGATCCTATATGTTTTTTCAACAAACTTCTCAGCTTGTACGACCATCTTCAAACAATTGTGTACAACCATGTCCGGGTCTCTCTCTTCCTGAATCCTCTTTAAATTGTACCATTTAATTAACGTTGCCTCTCTTCATCCTCCTGCCAAAGTGAATCACTTCACACTTCAGCCCATTTTACCAGTCTATGTTAAACCAGTGAAGAGGACAAAGTGGCAAATGGCTGAGTACCTCAGAGCACAGACTCTAATAATCCGAGAGAAATAATGATCTGGGATTCTTAAGCAGACGTGGAGTTGGAAGCCAGAAAGAAAAAAAAACTAGAAGTCTAATTAAGAGGAATTTGCACAGCACCCCTCTCAACTCATCCCGACTCCCCAAAACCTGTCCACCATCTTACAAGGCACAAGTCAGGAGTGTGATAGAATGCTCTGCACTTGCCTGGATGATTGCAGCTCAAACACACAAGCTCGACACCATCCAGGGCAACGCATCCAATACATTAAACATTCACTCCCTCCACCACCAGTGCACAGCGGTAAGTGTGTACCATCTCCAAGATGCACTCAGCAACTCATCAAGGCTCCTTCAACAGCACCTTCCAAACCCACAGCCTCATAGGGAGGGGATGAATTACAACAGCTAAATAAAGTGGAGCAAAGTGGCTGTATCAAGAAGAATGCAGCAGAGTATAACAAGTGACGGGAGAAGTGCAGAGGAGCTGGACAAGAGATGAAGCCAAGCAGGGGTAGATGGAGAACAGAGAAAGGTGTGCAGAGGAAGGCACACATGCACTGTTACATTGGGTACACTTCAGTTTCCATAGAGCCAGGCACTACAGGGTGACAGTGTGTCACTGAGATCATACTAAGCTACAAACAATTGTACCCCATTCTGATACCCAATTCTAGCCCTCAGGATAATTCAGAAAACTCATGAACCAATTCAGTGATTTAATGTGACCTTAAAAGTGTTTGACAAATAAAACAATTTCATAGACTAGCACATGGGAATATTGAGCTCCTCAAGCTTCTTCCGACATTCAACAACACCATGACTGATCTGTGACCTAACTCCGTTACCCACCTTTGCCCCGTATCCCTTAATAACTTTGGATTTTAAAAAAATCCATCAACCTCAGATGTAAAATTGACAATCGACCAAGTATCAATGGCTGTTTGCAGAAAAGAATTCTAAACAACTACACTAAGTAAAAGTGTTTTCTATTTTCACTCCTGAAATGCCTCACTCCAATTTTTAAACTGTGTCCTCTAGGACTAGACTCCACAAGCAGCAAAAATAGTTTCTCCCTTTTTTACCCTCTGTAGCCCCTAAGATCTTGAAAACATTAACCTTCCATATTCCAGGGAATGAAATACTTGTTGGTGTCAACTGTCCTCCTGATTTAATCCTTGGAGTTGAGGTATTGTTCTGGTAAATGTACACTGAACTCCCTCCAAAGCCAGTATATCCTTCCTACACTGTTTATAATGCCACATTATCTTTGTGTGATTGCTAAATTTAGGTATGTAGCTTTCTATCCCATCATCTAAGTCATCAATAAATATGAATAGTTGAGTCCCCGCCACAGCTCCCTGTGGGACACCACTGGTTACATCCTGCCAATTAAGAGTACCTACCCATTATCCCTATTCTCTGTCTCCTGTCACTCAGGTAATTTTCAAACCGACTCAGTACTCTGTCTTCAATCCCATGAGATTCAACTTTAGCAAAGTCTCTCCTGAGGGACTATAATGAATGCCCTCTGGAGATCCATATAAATAATATCCATAGACATTCCCCTGCCAGTACTTCAGTCAAAAAAATTCAACCAGGTTCGTCAGACATTTTTTCCATTCCAAATACATGTTTGCTCTCTCTGATCAGCTTAAAGTTTTCAAGCTGTTCAGTCACTCTCTCTGTAATTATAGACTCTAGTAATTTACCAGGCCTGATTTATTCACAAGTGCTGTTACAAAGTGCCATGTTCCAAGTGTGTGATCTGCAGTCTTTTAGCATGCTTGTCACAGCCAGGACTACATAATTGCTTCTGTGGCAAGATTTTCAGAGTTAAATGGGTACCTAATTCTGTGCTGCTGGGCCCATAGCTAAAACTGAAGTGTAGCCCTAGCTTAGCGCTTACAAATGTTTTTGTCCCTTAGGCCCAAAATATGTGCAAGAAAGAACTTCCCCTTCTATTATCTTGAGCCGAGGTCTGCACAGTAGGATTGTCAAACCTCCTAGGTTGTCTGGAAGTCTCCAGGAATGCAAGACTGATCTCCCAGGTAAATAATAAAGTCTGCATTTGGCACTCCCAGATATAGATGTAAAAGATCCAATGGAATTGCTAGAACAGCAGGCAAGTTTTATTTGGCATCAGTGTTGATGTTGAGAGAGACTCGGGTGTACTCGTGCAAGCAACACAAAATTAGCATGCAGGTACAACAAGCAATTAGGAAGGCAAGTGTTTTTTTGGCCTTTATTTCAAGGAGACTAAAAACATAGACGTCTACTCTATCAAAACCCCTTTATAACTTTAAAAACCTCTATCAGATCACCCCTCAGCCTCTTCTTTTCCAAAGAGCCCCAAAACGTTCAATCTTTTCGGATAGTTGACCTTAACTGAGGTGCTCGGACACTCTCAGCAAACAATAGTTTCAGTCACGTGAAGCTTCCTCCGGACATTTGATGCACGAGTTACCCGGAGCGCTGTCAACCTGCCGAGAAGCCACTGCTCATCAGATGAGGGAATATGAGCAAAACATACATCAATAGTCACGAGGGAGAGATGTTTTGGGACTCTACTATTTTCCGCAGCGTCTCAAATGCACAAAAATTAAAAGTAAATTTTTGCCATGCCACAGGAGCTAATGCATGTTTTTCAAAATCATTTACCTCACCAACAGCATCAAAACAGTATGTTCAGAGTTACTGCCAGTGGAGGGCTACAAGTACAAAACGCCTGCAATTCACAGTCACGCTCTCCGTCTTAGTCTGGAACATACCACCAGCAGCTGGCACCGATTCCTTTTGGTTGCTCTATGATTCAGCTAGTTTTTCATCGTCTGTGCTCATCTAGAATATGATGTCACAAAGCTGAGAGATTGAGGGTGGGGGTTGGTATGGGGAGTATCCTGTGTGGTAGGGGGGATGCTCCCTGGCATTGCAGGAAGCTGGCGTTGTAAGATTACAACCACAATTCCTCACACAGGGATTTCCATTCCCAGTTGGAAAGACGTGCACAACGCCACAGAAGGGTGGGTGAGCTTCAGAGAGGAACGACAGGCAAGAATTCACATGCATTCTGTCCAAATTAAATTGCACAAAGAGCACAAAAGCAAGAAGAAAGGTCATCTATCACAGTGCACAGCAGCAGGCCTAAAATAACTAAAGTCATACTCTTTGCTACTGTCCGAGTTTCGATTCTCAGACACGTCAGCCTGTTGAGGCATTAATGAAGGCAAACATGGAGTGATGGGGATTTCTGCAATTGTTACATGTCTGGGAATGGGAATGTAGCAGAAAAGTAAAATGAACACCATTGTGCGAGAGGGAGAGTGTGTCACAGTGGCACGTGGAGAGAAGCAAATACAGAACCATCTTTACATATCTGGGCACTGTAGTCAGCTCAATACTGTTAAGGGATGGGGTAGAGAATTCCACAGGATTCTGTTCTTCGTCTCCAACAGTTCCACAGGAGTTAACCACTCACAGGAAGAGTGATGGAATACATTCAACCACTGTATCCGATTATCTTAATGTCACGGTATTTAATAATTACACTGGGACTAATTTTTGATACTTGTTTTCAAGTATTAACAGGCCAGTAAACAACCCTTTCACTTAACAAGGGGCCCAAATGTCAGCAGCTGCACATTTAACACCCCCAGCCAGTTCTCATTGGTTGTTCTGGAACATGTGTCCTTAAAAGATCATTATTGCAAACAACAAATTCTATTTTTAACCACTGTGCACTTTATATACTCTCTTCATTGTAAATAGGGAGATAAAAACCTTTGGAAAAGTAATTGCAGCATCTGTCAATGTTAAATAACTAATCTCAAGCCTCCATATACAGCAATTATAGTGTGTCATGAGGATAGCGAAACATCCAACCACTCTTCATGGAGGAGCTGTAGAGAGAAATGACACTGAAGTGGAGTTAGGGAATACGAAATAGACCATGGTCAGGTTCAGGTAAAACACTGAGGGTGCATCACCTTTTTTTGTTCATATCTAGTGATGTCAGAAATGCTTTGTATTCATCAGCTATTGAAACCCTCACCCACACTTTTGCTACCTCTAGACTTGACTATTCAACGCTCTCCTGGCTTATATCTTATATCCTCCATAAACTTCAGCTCATCCAAAGCTCTGTTGTTCACATCTCCAAACTCACACCAAGTCCCATTCCCCCGTCAACCCTGATCTTACAGACCTTTGTTGGCTTCTGGTCTGGCAATACTTTAATTTTAAGAGTCAACCTCATGTGAAAATCCCTCCACAGTCTCAACCCTCCCATGCTCTGTAACCTCCACTGACCTAACAACCCTATGAGATAGCTGCGCTCCTCTAATTCTTGCCTCTGGTCCTGCAGTTTCTTTGTGGTACCCGTGCCTTCAGCTGTCTAGACCCTAAGTTCTGGAACTGCCTCTTTAAGGCCCTCCTTAAAATCTACCCCCACATCCAAGCTTTTGGGCACCTGTCCTAATATCTCCTTAATGGAAAAACTTGCATTTATAAAGCACCTTTCTTAATCTCAGGATGTCCCAATGCACTTTACAGCCAATTACCTTCTGAAGCGTACAGTTGTCTTGTAGTTTGGTGACAAATTATGTTTGATGACACTCCCGTGAAGCACCTTTACAGCCGCTTTATAAATTCAAGGTACTGATGCACACCTGTCACTCTACTTGACTCTGAGACAGGAGTGAGTGCAAGAATGGTAGGACAAGCAGATACTACACGTTTAAACACCTTGGAACAGACATTACTGAAGAAAGATAGCATTAGCTTAAGTGAATAAAGCCTTTTACGCTAGCAGCACTAAATGCCCTTTCCCACAACGAGCCATATTTAGTTTCTAGCGTCAAGTATGCATAACTAAGAAGTGGACATGAAGGCTCTCTGTCTCCTTACAGTAGCTCTGACCATCAGCCCTTACACACAACTGTGTACCGGCCAAAGTACAACACTCTCTCTCTGTCCCTTACCAGTGAATTCCTCATTTCTGTCCAGCACTGTCTCTGCTCCACACCTTCCTGATCTGACCTTCGTTCCTGGTGCAGACAACAGGTAGCATGATGCAGCGAATGGCAGGTTTGTTGAGTGTGAGGCTGGAGAAATTGTGATTACACAGTCTGCAATTATGTTCTGTATTTAATTGCTATCTAAAATATATTAAAAACAGAGGATAGTTTGTTAAATGAGATAGAATCATAGAATGGTTACGACACAGGAGGCGGCCATTCGGCCAATGTCGGCTGTCTGCAAGGTAAATAACAAAGGATTCAAGACTCACTGATGAATAAAGTTTAGTGAGTAACAGACTGGAAGGACTCATGAAATCTCTCTACTCGGGGCCTCGTGATCAGCGCTTGGTGTTTTCTCCAGGGTCTGACATATCATAGGGAAGCTTATTCTGTGTGAAGCCAGAAGGAGGCTAGCATGCAAAGAAAGAGGACAACACGGTCACTGTTAGGCATTTCACAAAAGCATTGGTCACTCAATGTTGTGAATCTCAGGAAGACTCTACCCCACAGGGCTGTAGATGAGGTAGATGGTAATGCTGGGTCCCGAGTTCGCAGGTCAAGGTTCACAGACAATTCTACTGCTGCTGACAGCCTATAGGAACCCAGGGTTGCCCAGTTTCGAGCAGCTACATCTGTTCTGAATTTATAACATTTAGCACGGTGATAGTGCCACACAATACACCCCAAAAACCTCAGGGGAACACGTCAGAAGTAGGAAAAGACAACCATTCTGCTTTGAGTAGAGGAGGTGCATAGTGCAGTGTGTCGGAACTGTTGTGCTTTGGCTCTGACCTGGGCTCTGGGATAAATCTCTCTTTGGAATTCATCTTTGCTCAAGTGGCTCCAAACGTCCCTGCTTAGGTCTCAGCTGTTATTTCCTGCATTCCTCACTGTGGAATATAGAAGTAACTCTTCAAAGCAGCAACAACCGGCAATAGTTGGTGACCTCCTCTATTGCACCACTCTATTGGTCCCTTATGTTGCGCTGGCATCCTGATTTGGCAACAGAGGCACAGACTAAGACCTACCCATTATTTGAAACCAAGTCTGGCAGCAGATTGGGGGGGGATAGTGGAATGCACAAGTCAGTGATGTTGAAACCAGCTGTAAGAATAAGTTGAGCACCATCCTGCTGATAGCTGATGATGGGAGTAGGGGGGGCCTCTGCTGGTAGCTGGTGAAACCAGCTGCAGTGAGCAGCACACAGGCAATTCCTCCAATATAATTCTTGCTATTGATGGGTGTTGCAAAGTGTGTAACCATTGCTGAATGGAGGCAGTGCCAAGACAGCGTAATGCGTAAAGACGCAGCGGACTCTCCATCAGCGTGACAACAGACATAAACTCAATCATTTCCTTTTATTTTCTTGAGATGTTTGATACAGTGAAGTGATTTAAAAATGGCAACGAAAGTCTCTACCACATGCAGTCACACAGAAAAGAAATTTAAACGTGTGATTGTTATACATGATTTAAAGCTTGGTTTTTCAGGAAATAATTTAGAACATTAACACCTGGCAATGAGACAACTTCCATGTAGTGTTGACTGGGAAACCAATCCAGTACCGAGGACTGAGATCCAAGCTTGCAATCTCCCAGCAGGAGAGGCTGACACAATTAGGATCCAGAAATTTAAGGCCAAATATTCTCAAGATTCTTCAGTGCCTTGTCCTGGAGGAATGGGGGCATTTTATTTTCACCATTTTGTATTTTAGCAGCTAACCCAAAAGTCGTTACCATTCCTTCCGCACTACTAAGCTTCGAGCTCGAAGCCCATGCCAACCTTGTGCCCCCCAGCGTGGAAATTCTTCCCGTCAATCAGTCCAGACAGTGTCAACTTCACACCTATGTAAGAGAGAGTGAATGTGTGAGAGCCAAGTGGGCTGTTAACCCGAACATACACATGGAGCACTTTCTGTGCCGGTCATTCTTTGGGGGCTGCCACGTGCTCCCCTATACAAACAAACACAAACACACCCCTCCTTTCTGTAATGATCACTCCAGGCAACCACAGAAAGCATCCCTTTTTGGAAATAATGTTGTGCATTTAACAGTTGCCGTCCTAGGACCTTGGCCTGTAAACAGCACACTGTAGGAAAAGGCATTAATTCCAACAAGCCCCTCACTTTAACAGATCTCAATCCCATCTATACATGCTTTTAACTGTATTCCTCAAACTATTCTCTCGCCAGGTTCCATCACAGGTCGATGTAGAGTCAGCTGATTGCAAGCATCACAGCAGTGACTTTCCACTAGCCTCGACAGCCTGTGCTGAGCAGCAGGTTGGGAGGTATCACTTACTCCTTCCAGAAAGAGATAAGGGGTTTGTTGCAACACCGTTAGAGGAGGACAGGCTTGGCCTCTTGCCAAGATATTTGAGGGTAGCTCCCAGTGTCCAAAGGTAGCATCAGGAAAGGACTGAATGGGAAAGGTACAAGGGAAGTCAGGGAGAGAGAAGTACACACTCCACCTTTCTTCCAAAACATTAGAGAACTTACTGTGAGTACAATGTGAGCCATCACTGTAGCAAAGTGAGGCCAGAGCAGAAAGCAGAGCTGCATTATCAATGAGGGGCATTTTAAAGCATTGGGAATCTAAGAGGCACTTCCATACACACCTGGTCTGAGGGTATGAGTGTATCCTAGTCCGATCAGGCTGGAGTTATTCACCTTGGCCTAGAACAGAGCAAGCATAAGTATAAACCAATAGGCAAATGGTCCCATGTCTCAGTAACATCAAGAAGGGAACTCCCTTCAACAAACCAGTTTCCCAAATCTTTACTTATCTCTCAGCCCCTCAGCTGAAGATCAGCGAGTGACGAAACGACAATCTGTCACTGTACTGACTTGGATCTCCCTCAGAGCTCAGTGGTGGGCACGTACAGCTCATTCCATTCACTACAGTCTCGTTTTTAACAAGAAGCCATCATTACTGTTTATAATGCTGAGGCAGTTCCTTGAAGCTCCTCATCCTCCCTATATCCTGAGTGTCGCCTCCAATTCAATCTTTCCCAGAAGCTTGAGACGATTAAATTTTCTTGCCGTGTCTCCACCACCCAGACATCTAAAACAGGGAAATGGCACCACCAGCTCACTACGGCCAGATCAATCAGCTTACTGTGTCAGCTTGGCTTAGCCTGACTTCAAGTCAGGAGGTTGCAGTTTCAGCTCCACATCCTGAGGGCAGCATAATCCCATCGCTACTGCACCAAGGCAGCACTGCACGGTTTTGCAGGCGTCATTCCTTGGATGAGGTAGGTGCCGTCATTAAGGTTTTAATCACAAAATGGTTGCCCAGCTCACCTGCAATAACCAGGTTCCCTATACTTACCTAAGGCGTTTGAGATGTGCTGAGGTATCTGACTCTGCTTGGTTATACTTAGTTATTGCATCACAAGCCCAGCATCCAATTCACAGCCACAGCATTTGTACACGCAATGGTCCTTTACATTTCGATGAGTGTCAGCCCCAGCCCTGGTCCCCCACCTCAGGTGCTCAGTTATGAAGACAAAAGGTACTATGCAGACTCAATAAAAGTCACATTCCCAATCTTTTTAAAAAGCATCTGTTGACAGATCACGTCTCGCCCCCATCAGCGAATCAGGCTGAATAACTGAACGTTTGTGCCGGTTAGTTTGAAATATGCCGAACTTCATTTCTTTTCCACAATTTTTGTTTCCTCTGATCCCACTTTTCATTTACTTTGCACACACCATTTAATATTGCATGCTTCCTCAGGCATTCTTTTCACAAACTATTCAAATCAGAATCATTCAATCTCAGAATTTTACAGCAGGAGGCCATTTGGCCCATCATCCCCATGCAGCCTTTTTGAACCAGTCATTCAATTAATCCCATTTCACCCATTCTTTCCCAGTAGCTTTGCTAACTTTTTCCGCTTCAACTCGCTCTCATCTCTCTTCATGGAACTTCCACTTTAGTTAGAATTAGTCCTGTCCTTTTCAATCGTTTTTTTTTTGTGTGGATGTTCGACCAAAGCACAGCAAGGACGTTACTCACGGATACGTAGGTGTCACTGTCGATCTGGTACTTGGCAGCGATCCCAAAGCGAGTGTTGTTACTACCGGCAGTCCAAGCCAGGTTCACGGCCGTTTCTACCTTGTCGTTCACCTTCTGATAAATCGAGCCTCCGAACTCAGCACCGTCATTACTGGAAGATAAGCGAGAAAGGGAATTTGAATGGAGTACTGTCCAATAAACTAGTAACCACTGAAGAACAAGCTCTCCACAGATTCAACAATACAACAGCCTCCCGATATTAACTCACTATCATCTACAATCACCCTAAAATCATTGGTGCGACAGACCTGGAATACTGTGTACGGTTATAGTTATCACAAAATGTTGAAAGGATACAGAAGAAAGGACACAGAATTATTGAGAGGATTAGATTAAGAGTGATTATTAAAACTGCACGTGTTCTCACTGGTAAAGAGGCTAAGAAGCGAGGCTATCCTTCAACAGCATTGCTGTGGCTCAGTAACACTCTCACCTCCAAGTCACAAGATTCTAGGTTCAAGTCCCACAAAAATCAAGGCTACCACTCCAGTGCAGCACGAAGGGAGAGAGAGGACAGGTAGATGTAAAAATTCCCATGGCAATATTTCAAAGAGGAGAGTTATTCCTGGTGCCCTGGCCAACATTTATCTCTCAATCAACATCGCAAAAAACAGATTATGTTTCAACATGGCTGCACTTCAGAAAGTACTTAACTGTGAAGCATGTTGGGACATCCGGTGGTTGTGAAAACTTCTATATAAATGCAAGACTTTCTTTTAACATTAGCTGCCCTCTTCACTGATGTACTTACACATGAGTGTGCAGCTGGAAATCCCCGGCCTTGTAGCCCAGAGAGAAGTTGTTCTGTGCCAGCTTGGATTTGGCGGTGTCAAAGGCTATCTGGTGCCCGACGAGCCAGCCCTCGTAGCCCAATACAGCCATGCCGTGGATGGTGGGGCCAGCAAAGTCAAAATCAATATCACAGCCCAAGTTAACATAATCTCGCTTGTAGGCAGTCTTCAGCTTTCCACTCCTCTTGCTGCGGGCAGACAAAGCACACGTGTCCAAAACGTTATTTTTACAGTGCGTGTGTAATAGTGTGGAGATAGCACTGCTCCTCAACTCCTGAACAAGGCTCTGACTCTTTGCTGAAGTACAATGCCACAGATATTGTCACTACCTGGCCCAAAGTGCCCATTCATCAAGCACAGGTACAGTGTCAGCTGGCTCACCAATTACAGAAGGGCATCAGAGCCCAGTCTGATCCTATTCTTGCACCAATCCCACACAAACACGCACTTACTCACAAGGTCAGGGTCACTGGACAGGCACCTCCTTCCTTATCCTCTTAACATGTTGCACCAACTGCTGCTAAAAATCCCACAATTACACCACTTCCACACACAGCTCCCTTAAACCACAAAATCAACAGTGATGCTGAGAATCTAGCCACTTAAGGGGAACCTCTGAATTGTGCTCTCTCCCCCCCGAGGAGGTTCTGTCATTCTCTGGCCTGCCCTTAAAGAAACAATCAGTTGGTCAAGAATGTGTACAGATTTCCTTCCGTTCTGCCTGTTTTCTACTTGAATCCAATTTGGCTGCTACTTCAGCTTCTGTGATCTTAAAGCTATACATTAAATTGTTACAATCTCTGCATTATGGTAAAAAGCTATTAGGAGCCATCAATGACTTCACAACAGCTAAAATCACGACTAATCAGTCTCTACACAGCAGTCTCACTGGAGCTAAGATACTGAATTAAAGTCAAACAAGGGCCAATCTTCACCTGTACTTACTGTTGCAGCAGAGCTGGGGATTGTTCATTCATCTCTAAGACCGCTTATTTACACCTCCATAACATTGCTCAACCTCACCCTGCCTCAGCTCATCTGCTGCTGAAATCCTCATCCGTACCTTCGTTACTGATAGGCTCGACTATTCCAACGCACCCCTGGCTGGTCTCCCACATTCTATGCTCCGTACACTTGTGGTCATCCAAACTCTGCTGTCAGTGCCTTAACTCGCATCAAGTCCCATTCCTTCATCACCCCTATGCTCGCTGACCTACACTGGCTCCTGGTCAGGCAACCACTTGACCTAAAAATTCTCATTCTCGTCTTTAAATCCCTCCATGGTCTTGCCCATCCCATCTCTGGAAGCTCCTCCAACCCTACAACCTCCGAGATATTTGGGCTCCTCTAATTCTGGTCTCTAATGAATTACCAATTGTAACTCCTCCGCTTTCCTCTAAGATGCTCCTTAAAAATCTATCTTTGACCAAGCTTTTAGTCATCTGACTTAATATTTCCTTGTGTGGCTCGGTGTCATACTTTGTTTTATAATGCTCCTATGAAGTGCCTTGGGACATTTCATTATGTTAAAGGCGCTACATAAATACTTGCCATCATACTTGGTAAAAGGCAAATTCCCAACAGAAGCATCACCTAAACGTCATACCAGCCACACTGGATCAGTCTCTCTCATCCAGCAACATCAGTTTAATTTTCCACCCTGTCACAAGCTCTCCTCCACTCCCCGTCTTACTTCTGCCTCCTCCAGGGAATTTATACAAGCAACAGTGTCCCTTGAGCAGTGTACAATATTACTCATTGAAGCTAGCCAGCTTGCACACACAACAGCTTGAAGCATTGGGCGGACTGCTCAAAACTTGTGCTCATCACAGGCAAAACAAAAAACCTTACCCTGTATTTGGTACAAATGTTGTGTCGAAAGTCAGCTTCAGTCCTTTAGCAAGCTGTGCGAAAAGCAGACCAAAGGAAGGTTAGTGCTTTTTATGTGCTGTGTTTTAACTATATAAACACACACTACCTTCAAACAATATTTATCAAATAGATCTGATGTGAAACATTTGTACTGGGATAACCTTTTGCCATCTCCAAGGCACTTAATCGTAAAAGCTCGCCAATTCGTATAGCAGCGCTGGCTCAGTGGATTGCACTCTCGCTTCTGAGTTTAAACTTGTGTTCCCAAGGCTCAAATCAGAGACATAAGCACTCTGTCTGCCCAGGTGGATGTAAATGATCCCATGGCACTTCAAAGAGGAGCAGGAGAGTTCTCGTGGTGTTGTCCCTCACCCAATAGCACCAAAAGCAGATGATCTGGTTATTTATATTCTGGGAGCTTGCTGTGTACTATATCACCGCTGTGTTTCCTACACTTCAGAAGTATTTCACTGGCTGCAAAGAGGTTGTGAACAATTCTAAAGAAATGGAAGTCTGTTCTTTTTTCTTACAGGATTCCCTTCCTAAACCCCAGCCAGTAAAGTTCAACATGCTCTCACTCTCTGCCAACATTAAAATTACAACATTGCAACCGTACCACCCTCAGCAAAAACAGATCCAGGTTCCCACCAGACTCCACGAAAACAGCAATACTGCACTCCCTGTATGACCAACGCTTCAACAGTATTTTACAACAACGTAACATCAATACACGTCAAAATCTGACCAAAACTAAAGCAGTACGTTCAGACCATCCCCATTTCCATTATTGCCATGCTGGAGCTGTTGCACTGCCAGGCAGAGTTCCAGATACCGGGCCGTCCATCCCACAGTGCAAAGGCAACAGCCCCAACCCTCCAGCAGCACAGCATTTGGCATTTAGTGTCAGTGCTCAGCTCTCCAGGATAAGGCACAGCATAGATATGGAGTAAAACTTCTCCAACATTGCCCCATTAGAACTACAAAACACAGTCTTAGAATAAGGGACAGGCCATTAAAGGCTGGGACGAGGAAGGATTTCTTCACTTGGGATGGTGAATCTTTGGATTTCTCTATCCCAGAGGACTGTGGAAGCTTAGTCATTGAGCATCTTCAAGACAGAAATTGAAGGATTTCTGGATACAAATCACATCAAGGAATATGGGGATAGTGGGGAAAAATGGCATAGAGGTAGACGATCAGCCATGATCTGTCTGAATGGGCAGGCCCAACAGCCAAATGGCCTACTCCTGCTCCTACTTCTTATATTCCTATGCTATACACCATGCAATGAATGATTAAGCACTACCACGGGTTAGATACAGTAAAACTCCCCCTTACTCTGCTTCAACAGTATGCAGGAGGGAATTGTACCAGGGTAGATTTTTTCCATTTCCCACACCAGGTGTCCTTGTAGCTTGGGGTTTCATCTAGGTTTCAAGCTCTAATGAATACAGCAGGATTTGGGTTGGGCAGCCGTAGCCACTGAGGGGTAGTGCGCAGTTCATTTTACAAGAGGACCCCCAACACCCATCTTACAGTGGAAGCAAGAATCCCACAGATACGCGTTGGAATTAAAGCCAAGTTTCCAAAGTGAAACAGCAACATAATGAACAGGCTGCTGTGAGCAACGTGAATGGTTCATCACTAAAATCCAGTCAGCAATTACTGAGCTGACATAAGAAACGCTGGTTAAAATAACGACGATAGGGTGAACATCCAGTGTGAAGGAATGTCTTTATACAGGTCATGGAGTTTTCAATCAAAGCTATTGCTGGGAATTAGGTCACTACTTGGGAGAAGTGGAACTTTAGAAGAGTACAGGGAGTGAGCAAGAAAGTGAGATTAGACAAATTGCTCACATCCAGAGGTACAGGTAAACAGACTGCTTTGAGTGCTGTACCTTTCTACAATGCTCCCCTTCACAAAGTCAGAACAGCTCCAAATGTCAAATATGAGGGAAGTTGATCAAGCTGTCCATTGGTCACTTCATCCTCAGGTTGAACTGTTGCCAGACTGCACACTGTACGCTATACAAAACCATTCCCATTGGACAGGCTGGGCTAACATTCCAACACAACTCGGCGAAGCTACCCTTTGCTGCCCCTGCCCAATGCCAGGCTACAATACACAGCTTCTGCAACACGCACCTGATCTTCGATGATGATCTCACTGGCCAGAACATTGTCGGTATTCCATTTCTTGGAGAAGGTGAGTCCATACTCTTTCAGCTTGTACTTGGATTCCAGGCTGCCTGTTGCTTTGCCTGTATCAGTATTTGAAGACCCAGAGGTGGTAAACTCCTGTAAAGGAAAGCAAACGGAGAAATGTGATCGATCTTTCAAAGCTTCCCTTCCCCTTGACAGTGCCATCAATACAAAACAAAACCTAATATGGAGGCAGCTTATCAAGAATCTTCCATATTTCAGTTCCGTTATTCATACGTTGAAATATAACACATTCCAAAATCCAACACTTCTTCCCCATTTCACCAATGAAGAACAGGGTCTGGTTGTGCCAAAGTCAGCAAGACCACATAAACAGGAAATATTCTCGGGAGGTGACTCAATGTGGGCTGGTAAGTCAGTCACCTATCCAGGGAATAGTGTAGGCAGTTGTGATTAAAAGGTTCCTTCCTCGCTCTTGGTCATTGCTTACAAAACATTTTATTTCCGCAGTTCGGCTTCCTCA
This sequence comes from Cetorhinus maximus, assembly GCF_964194155.1. NCBI lineage: Eukaryota > Metazoa > Chordata > Chondrichthyes > Lamniformes > Cetorhinidae > Cetorhinus > Cetorhinus maximus. The sequence continues at coordinate 21,032,637 of NC_135898.1, read as the reverse complement.
TCGGGAAGAATCCCGACCTTTGCAGATTCTCCGGACTTTTCGGTTCAGTTCACCTTTGCAGACCAACCTTTCTGCAAGTCAAGACACGGGACGTGGGGTGTCTCCTCCTCAGAGAGGATGATTAACAAGGTTATGTAGGCTAAAAACACAACAGGAATCAGGTCAGGAAAGTCTGCACAGTGTTTTTCAATTATTAAATGCTAAAGGAGCAACATTGCGACAAAACAATTATTAACATGCTAACCAACTACAGTGAACAAACTACTGGTTATCTTCATGGCAGTCCTCCCCAGCCCAGCTGCAGATATAGCTCCATGCTCACCAACACCCTTTCAATAGCTCGCCTGTTCTTCAGGTGTCAGCCTGATCAAATGGAGGTGCATGAGATGATTAAGGAATTTGATAGCCTAAGATTTATTTTCCATTTATAGTCTCACAGAAGGGGGAATTTAGTGGTAGCTTATCCAAAAAGCTCTGCTCACTGAGAACTCTAATCTATACCGATTCTCCACACTAAGATCGCAGTTTCAGATGCATCACAGCTAGTCTCTAAGCACCCAGCTTGTGTCATTCACAAAAAAGTAACAAGTTTCTCAAAAATTGCACAAACATCCCAGAAAATTTAGTATAACTGACTGCTACTATCATGAGAACTGTAGGCTGCAGAACAACACGGGGCCTTAGTCCTCTATGGTACAATGTGACCATTACTCTCACATTTAAGCCAAAGCCCTGTATTGTGCCAAGAGTCTTGGCTGTTTGCACAGGTTGTTCAGAAACAAAATAAAAAGGTCAATGGCAAGAGCCCAAAGCCAGAATGAGGAACATGACGAAGTCAGCAGGGTCTACACAAAGAACAACACTGAGCTCTTACAGTGGCCTCAAATACAATAGCTACAATAGCTGAATCCCTACAGTCACACCTACAAGGAACAGCCCCATGGACAAACATACATGGCAAAAGGAGGGGAACCAACCATTCTGCAATCTGATACAAGCGATTCAATCTTGAAAAGAAACAACCATTTTCACAAGGCAGATCATCTCCATCGATCAGTCTTGTTTCAATAGTTTTCAGGGAGCATTCATTCCTCATATTTTCCCCTCCTTAAAAAAAGAGTTTTAAACAACGCACAGCCCAGATGATTAAAAAAATCTAATCTGTACAAATGAACAATATATGAAGGCTTCCAATTTATTCCATTTCCTCCTGATTCCCCACATCCTGGGACTATCAGTTCCTCGTGACAAAATGCTGGAAAGAAAAGGACTGCAAACACGAAGCTCACTACATCAGACCAAATCAATTAAATGCTCCTCAGATCCATGACATTGTGCTTGTTAAATACAGAGTCGGGAAGACAGGGAAAGAGAAGGACGATGGTAGGCACATGCATTCAGGCAACACTATCTTACCATCTGACGGAGCAATCCAACACAGGCGGGGTCAAGCAGCAGGACAGAGGAAGCAAAGAGGAAGGAAGCACGTTAGAATCTAGCTGGCAAGATCAGGTCTCTACACATGTATTGACAGACACCGCACAGTATAACAAACACAAGGGCTGGCAGTACAGTACGCAACTTCTGGGCATGCAACAAAAGGGCTTTGCAAATATTAGATACACTAATTGACACTGGGCTCCATTTTACCAATCCATCTATAAATTCCTGAGTACAGCCATCACATTTCTCAGAGCGAGTTCCTATTATATGGAAGAAACTAACACAGCAGAAGGCTGGGGAAGCTTTAATAAGTTAAAGGATCAGGAAAGCACAGATAAATATTATTGTAACTTTAGAAAAAGCATCTATAAAAGACACCCAACATTCAAGTCTGAAGGAGTTATTGTTGCTTTAATTAATAAACCAAATTGATTTAATTTGTGCCATATAATGTTAATGGAAAATTTTAAAGCAGTCTGACAGAACTGCACTGTCTTTGACATCTCTGTATGTGCGTGTGGCTCAGCGTTATATTCTCCCAGACTTTCTAACAGCATCCATACGGCTCTCATACAGCAAGGTAAATGGAATGCTGGCCTTTATCGCAAGGGGGATGTGTCTTGCTACAGCTGTACATGGCATCTGGAGTACTGCGTACAGTTTTGGTCTCCTTACTTAAGGAAAGATATACTTGCATTGGAGGCAGTTCAGAGAAATTTCACTTGGCTGATTCCTGGAATGAAGCGGTTACCTTGAGGAAAGGTTGAGCAGGCTAGACCTATACCCATTTGGGTTTAGAAGAATGAGAAAGTATAATATTCTGAGGGGGGTTTGACAGGGTAAATGCTGAGAGGGTGTTTCCTCTCATGGAATAGTCTAGAACTAGAGGACATAGTTTCAAAGTAAGGAGTCTCCCATTTAAAAAGATGAGTAGGAATTCTTTCTCTCAGAGGGTCATTAGTCTTTGTAATTCTCTTCCACAGAGAGCAGTGGAGGCTGGGTCACTGAATATATTCAAGATTGAGTTAGAGATTGACAAGGGTTATGCGGGGCAGGTAAAAAAAGTGGCAGTTAAGGCCCCAATCAGACCAGCCATGATCTTACTGAATGGCGGAGCAGGCTTGGTGGGCCAAATGGCCTACTCCTGCTCCTATTTCTTATGATCTTAGCATCCCACCTCGCCACCCACCCAGGTCTTTTTCTCAATACTGTTCTCTGGTCATCAGAGACATGTGAAATTATGATCTAGAGCAGCTCTACCAGCATGCGGAGAAGCCTTCTCTGTAGATGAAACATATAGCTATTAGCTTGTCTACGATCAACACGTTGTGTGCTCTTTATTGCACCTTTTCATGTTGTTTCTCGCTCTGATTAAAACATTGCTGTCCTCTCCACTCATGTGGGTTTTATTGCTGTCAATACCTCAAACAAACTTGGTCCCCCCATCTGCTGTCCTGTAACTATAACACTTACCACTCCACTCGATGATTTGGTCTTGAGTTCCAGCTTCACCAAACCAAACCCTAATGAACGAGAACAAAAGCACGTTAGGGCAAGTCAGCACAGAGGACACTACATCTCAAACAAGACACTAGAGAGAGTTCCGCAAAACTTGGAAACACACAACAGAACTCCAGGAAAAAAAACCTCTCAACCTCACATTTTCCTGAGTGGAAATAAAGTCCAATGATGCTTGAAATATAAAATCAATCCTTTATCAACCCAGGCAGCTGAGGGATTGGTCACCAATTGGAGGGGGTCCATAGTGAATATGGGGAAGAGTTGAATCTGGGGGGGATTGAAACTGTTTGTGCCAATATGTTATAGTCAAAGTTATCACTTAACCCAATACAATGAATAAGGTCTAACTCTCATCTTAAGATAAAAGCAAAATACTGCGGATGCTGGAAATCTGAAAGAAAAACAGAAAATGCTGGAAAAACTCAGCAGGTCTGACAGCATCTGTGGAGAGAAAAACAGAGTTGGTGTTACGAGTATGTATGACCCTTCTTCAGAGCTCATCAACTCTGTTTTTCTCTCCACAGATGCTGTCAGACCTGCTGAATTTTTCCAGCGTTTTCTGCTTTTCTAACTCTCATCCTGTTCTGATGCTCTTAATTCATCCTCTCAACCTGCTCCCACCTCCAGTGACAGCCCTGTCCCATCAGTACTTAACGCAGTTTTGCCGAGCTTGATGTGCTCTCTCCGCACTCAACCAAGAATAGTCCTGTGGGCAATTTTCGCAGTTCAAATGAACAGTATTATACACCTGACTTAAATCCCAGCAACAAAAATACACAGTGTATACTGCAAATACCACAGGACTCTGTAGATAGCCTGGCTCCCAAGCCAGGATTTTCTGCGCCAGCTAGGTTCTGCTCACGATCAATTCTAGCCAAAAGCACCTACTGGGTTCCTCTCAATTCTAAGTCCATAGCAGTCTCGAACATTCCAAGGGTAGAGCAAGACCAGTAATGATAGAACTCCTTGTATGAGTGGCTTGTACAGTCACTAGGAATGACTGGAAAGCCAAGCGTCACTCTTGGGGATCTCTTTTCAAGATAGATTACTGTTACTATATCAGGAATGATTACATCAGCACTATTGCCACCGGCGTACAGGAATCCCTGAGTCCAAAACTGGCTCACGTGGTCTTAACTAAGCATAAAGCACTCATCGACCCCTCTTGCTATTATCAATCAGGTTCAGTATTCTGTCCAAATTAATCCTCTTTCCTCTTCTCAATGTCAACATTCAGGCCAAATATCACAAATCAGGAGGACAAACCACACAGAGACAGTCACTATCTAGCTGCCTCCAAAAGTCTGGAGGGACATTGAGTTGCTTCATTACCCAGTAGGACTTTTTTTTAAAAAAAGAGGGAAGGGAAGCGGGAGGTTGGTCTCTCTGCTCACACTCTGAGGAAGGGTGCATTGCAAAGACTAGCTGACAGGAAGTAACTGAGCCTGCCAGTTAGGGAGTTCATATAAAGGGCAATGATATTGATGCTTTTTCCCAGGGACTGAGAACTATCGATTGCCTTCTGGGCCAATCCAATAAAACAGACTCAGTGGTTCCAGACCAAAAACAGCTCCTGGTTGGCATTACTGGAGCAAAAGGGGGCAGGCAGGAAAAGTATGTAAAAGTAAAAGCGCCATTTGTGAAACGAAATGGAATGATTTTTTTTAAAATAATACCTTTCACGAATGCTGAGTAGTTGGAAAAAGAAAATACTGTCCAAAGATCATAACTATCATCTCAAAACTGCATAAAGCTTTGTCTTCCCGATTTAAGGTACCTGAAACCCTGGACATCATTAGGCGTTTAACATTTCTGTCCATTCTTCCCTCTGTGACTGTGAATAAATCTTCACAATTTCCAAAACGTAACAGAACAATTTGCCATTTCCAAGATAAAAGCAAAATATTGCAGATGCTGGAAATCTTGAATAAAAACAGAAAATGCTGAAAAGCTCAGCAGGTCTGGCAGCTTCTGTGGAGAGAGAAAAACACAGTTACCACTCGAGTCTGTACACTCTGAAGTCATACGGACTCGAAATGCTAGCTCTGTTCCTCTCTCCAGGGGTGCTGCCAGACCTGAGTTTTCCATTATTTCCTGTTTTTATTGTTATTTCCAAGATTGGGCGGGATCATGACTGCATTGTAAACTGTAATTAGAAAAAATACGAGCAATTAGAGGCCACTGAGTGCCGTGTCAATCGCAGGGAAACTGCCAGAGTCAGGGACTTAGTTAGTGAGCAATCACTTAGAAAGGTTTAAGCTGATTAGGGAAAGTCAGCATGGCTTTACAAAAGCAATGCCTGGGCTGAATGACTGAGCTGGTGAAGGAGGAGGATCAATGAATGTCATTTGATTAAGGTCTCAACAATACAATGCTAGCTAAAATTGAGGCACATAATGGTTTGAATAAGAAATAGACTGGGGGAGCGGGTGTAGGATGCAAAAAACAGAATTAAGAAGTTCTAGCAAGTGGTGTTCCCCAAAGATTGGTCCAGGCTCCTGGCTTTTTCACTTACTCACACGCAGTGGATTATGATGAGCGCAGAAGACTACAAATGGACAGATGAATAAGTGGGTGAAGAGATGGCCAAAGCAGTTTAAAGCCAGATTGTACACTTAATGTACAGGAATATCAAATGGGAGAATAATCCAAATACAAGTGTTGGGGGGGCAGGGCGATAGATGAACAAAGGGATCTATGATCGATGAATCCTCATATACCAGTTATTGAAGGTGTGCAAGAGAGATCAACCAGTGAATGATTGCGGAGCTTCATCAAGGTCAGATTACTCCTGTGCACTGTTTAGACCACATTTATGATATTATGGTCCATATTGGCACTCCTCATTAGATTACACTGGCCTTGCAGAAAGTCAGCAAATGAATCACCAGTGTACCTGTGGCAAGGGGCTATCATGGGTTAAAATTGGATTCTATTTACCCACAGAAAGCTAACGGATGCTCTGATCGAGATAATTAACATAATGATAGGAATGGGAAGGAGAGAGGTGATGCAATTCTATCCTCTCAAAGGTGAATCCAGAGAACAGGGTAAAATCTCCGCTTTTGATTTAAGCTGCTTGAGAGTGAGTCCAGGACTATGTTCTCCACACGCTGTCACAGACGCAAAGTCAACTGAGTCATCTCAAAGGGAGATCGGCAATGATGTAGGAAGCAAAAGCATTAGCAAGTATGGAGAAAGGACAGGGAACTGATCGAGATGCCGTTTCCAATGAAGCGGTGGAGCAAGCTCGATGAGGTCAATGACCAACTCCAGTTCCTCGAACATGAAGCAGGTTTCAAAATGAATCTGGCTGCAGTTCATGTGCCATGAGAGCCTTTCTTGGATAGTGAAAGTTTGGCAAAGGGACAAATTACCCTATGTGGTCTTCTGAAGCAGGTATGAAGAGTCACTGCCACAGAAAGCGAGGAACATGAACAGCTGATTAGTAAATTCAGGATTCCAAGCATCAACAATAAACTGAAATCCAAGAAGCACAAGTGATGAAAACCTCTGAACACATACCATGCCAGCTTGGGGAGTCACTAGAAGTCAAGTGATTTTCCCTCTGCTATCATTTCCAGGACATATCAGATTCCAATTGCTCTCCCAGTTCCACTACTGGGTGTGTCATTGTCACCAGTGTGCCCAGGTACAGAAGTTTCCATGCAACAAATGCACCATTTTATCTCCTTCGGTGATTACTTGGGTGGTACGGTGGCGCAGTGGTTAGCGCCACTGCCTCTCAGTTCCAGGGACCCGGGTTCAATTCTGACCTCGGGTGTCTGTGTGGAGTTTGCATGTTCTCCCCGTGATTGCGTGGGTTTACACCGGGTGCTCCGGTTTCCCCACCACTGTCCAAAGACGTGCTGGTGAATTGGCTATGGTTAAACTGCCCCTTAGTGTCAGTCTAGCACCTAGCACCCATTGCCTGTTGGGATAGGCTCCGACTCCCTGTGACCCTGAATTGGTTAAAGCGGTGAAGTGAGTGTTTATTTGGAGCATAACTAAAATGTTTCGTGGGGAACAGTAGGGAATTTAACCCACTCTTCATTCATTGACAAGGTTTTCCTAAGTTATAGTACTCACTGTCCTTTATTATATAGGATTTGAGAGACATGTTAAAGTGTTGCAAGAATGTAAATTATATTTCTTTTTCAGATGAAACGAGCTGCCAGATTCTAATGCCATTCTCATTCTCACAACTATATCCATCATGTAACAAAACCAAAATTATGACATACCCAACTCACGCATGACCTTTGATGAGTTTCTAAAGAATTCAGGGGCAAAAAAGGTTGCTCACCATATCCTTTGTTGAAGAGGTCCCTGCTAGATTTCCCCAAGTCTGCATATGACGGTGGCACAGACATTCTGCCTCTGAAAAGGAGACAAATCATTAGGTTGCAAACACAGAACTTTCGACAGCTCAACAGAGTCCCAATTCTTCCTGCAGTCACCACAACACAGCTCTGTGATTCGTGATTTTACCGTTTGTCACGGTAAGGCTCCAGAATTCAAGATCAACAGACAGCTACCAAGTGACCTACAAATCTGAATGCCTCGAGTGGCACATATCACACATCTTTCTCCATATTATGAACAGACTTGCATTGGTACCAATGAGCCTTTTAAAAATCTACGCACTGTCGAATTGTAAACAAACGGTATTAGTAAAAAAAAAATGCTGAGATTCCTTCACATGCAGCAGTAACAGACATTGACCCATGTAGAATAATGCTCTGTAATACACCTCTTGATTAAGTTGCCTCTCGCAATACAACACCAGTCACTGATGTGTACTAGCATTACACAGTACCAGGACAATTTTACCCTTGAAGCTATCGTTTACGAGTTGCCATTTTGTAGTAGGGCAACTTGACACCTACAGCGCAGTGCTGGACTAATATTAAAGCAATGGGCCTAAAGCCGAAAGATCTGATTAAATCTTTCAGCACCTCTCACTGCTCAGCAAACGGAACCCAAACTATCAATGCCGTCACCTCCTGGCTTCAAAGGGAGACCAACTTGAGCAAGGCCCATACCCACCAACAGAGAAATGTTCAGTTTTCTCACGGGGCCTCACTCAGCACGTCAAACCCCAGCAACTCAACCCCCAAGGATTCAGACAATTTAGCTCTCTGTCATCTCAAAGTGGATGAACTTGCGGCCATGGCTTTCCTCACCAAATCTCACCAGAATATTCTAACCAACTAGCAAGTGATGATTACACTTTTCGAGGGCTATGTTAAATTAAGTCGAAACTAGGTTGGAAACAACACACAGTGCTGTCAGTGCTTTCGCTCGGACTTCTGTAAGTGTAAAAAGTCTCTTTGCTCAGGCGTGCTCTTGGTCTGGTATTCCAGCAGTGGGAGCAAAGTCTAAGTAAAACACACTGGCAAACCGCAGAGAAACATCCTGAAACAGGCAGAGGCTGTGATGCATCTCATGCATCCAGGTCTAGTGAACAAATTATAGTAGTGTTTCAGGCAGTGACAACAGATTAAAGAATAACTGCAGAGGAGTGTATGGCAGATTGCGGTAGACACCAGTCTGCTACCCCCAGTTCAAATCCAGCGTTGACTGCCCGCAAGGTGGGGGGTCCGGACGGAGGGGTGAAAGGGGAGTGGGTCCAGGCGGATAGGGGAGAGGTGGGGGAGTCAGGGGAGAGGTGGGGGAGTCCGGATAGAGGTGGGGGTGCCTCCGGATAGTGGTGTGAAGAGGGGTCTGGAGAGAAGAGGGGGGGTATGGCAGCGGGGGGCCCGGACAGAGAGAGGAGGGGGGGGGGGTATGGGCAGCGGGAGGCCTGAACAGAGAGGTTGGGAGGGGGGGAGGGGTGTGGGAGGGGTGCGGACGGGGAGGGGTGCGGACGGGGAGGGGGGTGGGGGGGGAGTGGGGGGAGGGGTGCGGAGGGGGAGAGTGGGGGGAGGGGTGCGGACGGGGAGTGGGGGGAGGGGTGCGGACGGGGAGTGGGGGGAGGGGTGCGGACGGGGAGTGGGGGGAGGGGTGCGGACGGGGAGTGGGGGGAGGGGTGCGGACGGGGAGTGGGGGGAGGGGTGCGGACGGGGAGTGGGGGGAGGGGTGCGGACGGGGAGGGGGGGAGTGGGGGGAGGGGTGCGGACGCGGAGGGGGGGAGTGGGGGGAGGGGTGCGGACGGGGAGGGGGGAGGGGGGGGAGGGGTGCGGACGGGGAGGGGGGGAGGGGTGCGGACGGGGAGGGGGGGAGTGGGGCGGACGGGGAGGGGGGGAGTGGGGCGGACGGGGAGGGGGGGAGTGGGGCGGACGGGAAGGGGGGGAGTGGGGCGGACGGGAAGGGGGGGGAGTGGGGCGGACGGGAAGGGGGTGGAGGGGTGCGGACGGGGAGGGGGGAGTGGGGGGAGGGGTGCGGACGGGGAGGGGGGGAGGGGTGCGGACAGGGAGGGGGGGAGTGGGGGGAGGGGTGCGGACGGGGAGGGGGGAGGGGTGCGGACGGGGAGGGGGGGGAGGGGTGCGGACGGGGAGGGGGGGAGTGGGGGTGGAGGGGTGCGGACGGGGAGGGAGGGGTGCGGACGGGGAGGGGGGGAGGGGTGCGGACGGGGAGGGAGGGAGGGGTGCGGACGGGGAGGGGGGGAGGGGTGCGGACGGGGAGGGGGGGAGGGGTGCGGACGGGGAGGGGGGGAGGGGTGCGGACGGGGAGGGGTGCGGACGGGGAGGGGGGGAGGGGTGCGGACGGGGAGGGGGGGAGGGGTGCGGACGGGGAGGGGGGGAGGGGTGCGGACGGGGAGGGGGGGAGGGGTGCGGACGGGGAGGGGTGCGGACGGGGAGGGGGGGAGGGGTGCGGACGGGGAGGGGGGGAGGGGTGCGGACGGGGAGGGGGGGAGGGGTGCGGACGGGGAGGGGGGGAGGGGTGCGGACGGGGAGGGGGGGAGGGGTGCGGACGGGGAGGGGGGGAGGGGTGCGGACGGGGAGGGGGGGAGGGGGGGGAGTCCGGACATAACGAATGGGTGTTTCTCACCCCCCACAACCTCCGCCCCGAATTGATGCGGGACTTTAGGCCGGAGCCATCCTGGGCGACGCCTTTAGCGAACTCCTGCGGTCTGGGCCGGGGTTAGGCTATGCTCCTTCGCTCCCTCCTCCGGGGCCCGGGTATGCCTCTTACCTGCAGCCTGGATGCCTCTGCCGATCGGATCCGAGCGAGGCCGCCGCTCTCAAAGGGCAACGTGAAGGAGAGAGCCAGCAGCACTGCGCCTGCGCCAGACGGCAGGGAGCGACACAGTTCCTGCGCAGGCCTGGACGCAGAAATGCGCACTCCGCCTCCGCCGGCACTGCGCATGCGTTGTAGCCTAACCTCCAACTACATTGCCCCCTCTGGCCACTTTATCCAGGACACACGCCACTGGCTCCATCAACTCCAGTGACTCACACTCCATCCATCCTTGTTGTCCTGATGCAACTGCTTCTGACCTTCCAGCCCATCCCAGAACCCCACTTCGCCACACCATCTGAGCAAGTAACAACCCACACCCCTGCTGTACATCGTTGTTCCTTCACTGTCATGGGATCAAAATCTTGGAACTCCCTACCTAAGAGCACTGTGGGTGTGCCTATTACACGAACAGCAGTGATTCAAGAAGGTAAATAAAGAAAAGATTTTCGTTTTAGCTGATGGTACAAAAACAAGGAAACAGATTTAAGGTTTTAGGCAAGAGATGAAGGGAGGGATGTGAGGAAGAACTGTTTTTATACAGTGGGTGGAAATAATTTGCTAGAATTTGCTGCCTATGAGGAAGCAGAGACAGAATGATTTCAAAAACATAAGGGAAATAAATTTGATGGGGCTACAGGGATACAGCAGGGGAACAAGGCTGACTAGATTACTCTAGAGAGCCAGCATCAACTCGATGGGCCAAATGTCCTCCTTCTGTGTCATAATGGCTCTAAGGTGGCTCATCGCCACCTTCTCAAGGGCAATTAGGGATGGGCAATAAATGCTGACCTTCCCAGCAGTGCGAGATTGGGTTTTTCAAAAAGAGCTGAGATGCTATTAAAGTAAAAACAGAGTGTTTTTAAATACACAAACTATTTTTCATTACTCTAAACATATTAGATTCTTATATAAGCAAATAAGAAAGGTGTAACCAGCAACTCTATGGCTGGTAATCGCTACAACGTGTAAAGAACATATCTATTTATTTCTGTTGGACTATGGATTAAAATTACAATGGCTGCAGTTTGAAAGACATGTCTACTGGAAAAGTGTAAGGAATATATGCAATGTTCTGTCCTGGAACAGAATGTGCCATGAAAGACAGGATGGTGCTGAGGAGGAGTCCGGTCTAATGGGGAACTTCCTGGCAACAACATTTTTAATTAGTTCCTGACCAGGTAACCAGGGTTTTGTGTGAGAGCAGTGCAGAAAAAAAGCTCCTAGTGTGAAAAGAGCAAAGGCCTAAAACCGCTTTCTCTTGTGTGTGTAAGTTTCCAACAATTTTACAATAATAGCTAGCTGTTTTTCTCTCATATCTCCATAACCCGCTCTCTCTGAAAAGCCCCTGTCAAGAGGAAAGTGGGAAAATCACAATTAGAGACATTGAAAGGCAAGTGCTCAACCAGTAAACTTAAGACTGAAAGTGCTGGGAAGACCACCTCGTATCATCAACAAAGAATTGAAAGAAATTTGGAAGACATCGATCAAAATCAACCCACAGAGTCCTGTAATCTGGAAATGATGCTATTGAACTGTTTTATCCCACCCTTAAAATCCATGTTTTTGTGTGTCTTATGTGTCTTGTATGCATGTGCATAAGGATATAAGAAGGAGTAGAGTTTAGGTAACAAACTTAGAAATTAGCAGTTCATATTTCTTTCTTTTGCCAATGGTTAAAGACAATTTGTTCAGTGAACAGTTATTTACTTATTAAGTTTACAAACCTGGTGTTCGTATTCTGATAACCTAAATTAAACAATTAGGTGATTTGATCAAACATTTCACATTTGTCATGGCTCAGGGAGCAGTGGGGCTTGATATTGCGGCGCACTATCCCCAGTGAGTCATGACAGTAGAATATAAAACCACCAAATGTAGTAAAGAATGTTTCACAAGGCTCTACAATCAAGCTGGTGTAAATTCACACACAACCACTAATCTCACCAAAATCATATTTAAAACGTTGGAACTCTGCCCTAGAGAAAAGGCTGTCTTCACTGGAATTCACAAGTCAAGTCCAAAATAGGACAAGTATTACAGAACAAATTACAAAGGACACAGTGTTATTAGTTGCCATAAATTTTTTAATGCAGAAAGTCTGGGGAAGGTAGTCTTTTTCACAAAGTTAACATTTACTCTCCAGTCCCCTGAAACCTTGACTATAAAGCAATATTTATGTACTGATATGTAAAGAGACAATGGTGGAAAAACTCAGAAGGTCAGGCAGCCTCTGTGGAAAGAGAGACAGATTTATAAGGGCCCGCATTTTTCCTGGGAGTTGGAGGAGTATATTAAAGGGCAACAAATAGGGTAGATAGAGGGAAACTGGTTGAGGAGTCTAGGACTAGGGAGCATAGCCTATAAATTGGAACCAAATCTTTCAGGAGTGAAGTTGGGAGACACAACTGTCCCCGATTAAACCAAAGCCATCATAGTTTTAGTGCCTGTGACAAGCTCATAGCTTTGCCAACTCCATAACATTGCCCACATCCAACACTGCCTCAGTTAATTCGCAACCGAAGCCTTCATCCATGCCTTTGTAACATCTCAGCCCAACTGTTCCAATGCTCTCCTGTTGGCATCCCACACTGTACCACAATTAAGACAGTAAAAAAAAACAGCACAAGAGGGAGTTCTAGCCAAGCACTAAGCAAAGTGATTCTGTTCCTCAATTTCTTGTTCCTTTCCTAGTAGTTTGACACATTTCACTCAGTTTAGAGATCCATGGATTGGAGTCGCAGTGTGATCACAGTCAGTGTTTATTCCAAATCACTATGTACCTAGCTAATTTATCTCTTTGCATCCTGCACCAGTGTTCCTCACCATCATGTGACATTGTCCCTCATCGTCATATACCAGTGACCCTCAGCAACCTGTGCCAGCACTGTACCTCACCATTCTTGACCAGCGATGTCCTTCTACAACCTGTACCATTCTCTCATGGTCCTGTACCAGTGCTGTCCTTCTGCATCCTGTACGTGCCCCTCACCATCATGTACTAGTGTCCCTCAGCAACCGGTAACACTGCTGCCCCTCTGCATCATGTACCAGTGCTGCCTCTCTGAATCCTCTACCAGTGATGCATCTCTGCATCCTCTACCAGTGCTGCCTCTCTGCATCCTCTACCAGTGCTGCTCCTCTGCATCTTCTACCAGTGCTGCCGTTCTGCATCCTCTACCAGTGCTGCCCCTCTGCATTCAGTACCGGTGCTACCACTCTCCATCCTGTACCTGTGCTACCCCTCTGCATCCTGTGCCAGTGTTGCCTCTCTGCATCCTGTACCAATGCTGCCACTATGCATCCTCTACCAGTGCTGCCCCTCTGCATCCTGTACCTATGCTACCCCTCTGCATCCTGTGCCAGTGCTGCCCCTCTGCATCCTGTACCAGTGATGCCCACTGCATCCTGTCCTGTTGCTGCCCCTCTGCATCCTCTAACAGTGCTACCCCACTGCATCCTTTACCAGTGCTGCCCCTCTCCATCCTCTACCAGTGCTGCACTTCTGGATCCGCTACCAGTGCTGCCACTCTGCATCCCCTACCAGTGCTGCACCACTGCATCCTGTATCTGTGCTACCCCTCTGCATCTGGTGCCAAATCTGTCCCTGTGCATCCTGTACCATTGCTGCCCCTCTGCATCCTGTACCAGTGCTGCCCCCTGCAGCCTGTCCCGATGCTGCCCCTCTGCATCCTGTACCAGTGCTGCCGCTCTGCAGCCTGTATCAGTGTTGCCCCTCTGCAGCCTGTACCAGTGCTGCCTCTCTGCATCCTGTACCAGTGCTGCCGCTCTGCATCCTCTACCAGTACTGCCCCTCTGCATCCTGTACCTGTAATATCCCTCTGCATCCTGTGCAAGTGCTGCCCCTCTGCATCCTGCACCATTTCTGCCCCTCTGCATCCTGTACCAGTGCTGCCCCTCTGCATCTTGTCCCATTGCTGCCCCGCTGCATCCTGTCCCAGTGCTGCCACTCTCCATCCTGTACCTGTGCTACCCCTCTGCATCCTGTGCCAGTGTTGCCTCTCTGCATCCTGTACCAATGCTGCCACTAAGCATCCTCTACCAGTGCTGCCCCTCTGCATCCTGTACCTATGCTACCCCTCTGCATCCTGTGCCAGTGCTGCCCCTCTGCATCCTGTGCCAGTGCTGCCCCTCTGCATCCTGTACCAGTGCTGCCCCTCGGCAACCTGTACCAGTGCTGCCTCTCGGCATCCTGTACCAGTGATGCCCACTGCATCCTGTCCTGTTGCTGCCCCTCTGCATCCTCTAACAGTGCTACCCCACTGCATCCTTTACCAGTGCTGCCCCTCTCCATCCTCTACCAGTGCTGCACTTCTGGATCTGCTACCAGTGCTGCCACTCTGCATCCCCTACCAGTGCTGCACCACTGCATCCTGTATCTGTGCTACCCCTCTGCATCTGGTGCCAAATCTGTCCCTGTGCATCCTGTACCATTGCTGCCCCTCTGCATCCTGTACCAGTGCTGCCCCCTGCAGCCTGTCCCGATGCTGCCCCTCTGCATCCTGTACCAGTGCTGCCGCTCTGCAGCCTGTATCAGTGTTGCCCCTCTGCAGCCTGTACCAGTGCTGCCTCTCTGCATCCTGTACCAGTGCTGCCGCTCTGCATCCTCTACCAGTACTGCCCCTCTGCATCCTGTACCTGTAATATCCCTCTGCATCCTGTGCAAGTGCTGCCCCTCTGCATCCTGCACCATTTCTGCCCCTCTGCATCCTGTACCAGTGCTGCCCCTCTGCATCTTGTCCCATTGCTGCCCCGCTGCATCCTGTCCCAGTGCTGCCTCTCTGCATCCTGTACCAGTGCTGGCCCTCTGCAGCCTGTACCAGTGCTGCCGCTCTGCATCCTCTACCTGTGCTATCCCTCTGCATCCTGTGCCAATGCTGCCCCTGAGCCTCCTGTACCATTGCTGCCTCTCTGCAACCTCTACCAGTGCTTCCCCCCCACCCCCGCATCCTGTCCTGGTGCTACCCCTCTGCATCCTCTAAAAGCGCTGCCCCACTGCATCCTTTACCAATGCTGCCCCTCTGCATCCTCTACCAGTGCTTCCCCTCTAAATCTGCTACCAGTGCTGCCCCTCTGCATCCCATACCAGTGCTGCCCCTCTGCGTCCTCAACCAGTGCTGCCACTCTGCATCCCGTACCTGTGCTAACCCTCTGCATCCTGTGCCACTGCTGCCCCTCTGCATCCTCTACCAGTGCTTCCCTTCTGCATCTGCTACCAGTGCTGCCACTCTGCATCCCATACCAGTGCTGCCCCTCTGCATCCCATACCAGTGCTACCCCACTGAATCCTGTCCTGGTGCTGCTCCTCTTCATCCTGTACCAGTGCTGCCCCTCTGCATCCTGTACCTGTGCTATCCCTCTGCATCCTGTACCAGTGCTGCCCCTCTGCATCCTGTACCAGTGCTGGCCCTCTGCATCCTGTACCTGTGCTACCACTCTGCATCCTGTGCCAGTGCTGCCCCTCTGCATCCTGTACCAATGCTGCCCCTCGGCATCCTGTACCAGTGCTGCCCCTCTGCATCCTGTACCAGTGCTGCCCCCTGCATCCTGTCCTGGTGCTGCCCCTCTCCATCCTCTGCCAGTGCTGCACTTCTGGATCACCTACCAGTGCTGCCCCTCGCCATCCTGTTCCTGTGCTATACCTCTGCGTCTGGTGCCAATGCTGTCCCTCTGCATCCTGTACCAGTACTGCCCCCCTGCATTCTATCCTGGTGCCGCCCACCTGGATCGTCTAACAGTGCTGCCCCTCTGCATCCTCTACCAGTGCAGCCTCTCTGCATCCTCTACCAGTGCTGTGCTTCTGCATCCTCTACCAGTCCTGCCACTCTGCATCCTCTACCAGTGCTTCCCCTCTGCATCCTCTGCCAGTGCTGCCCCATTGCATCCTGTACCAGTGCTGCCCCTCTGCATCCTGTACCTGTGCTATCCCTCTGCATCCTGTGCCAATGCTGCCCCTGTGCATCCTGTACCATTGCTGCCCCTCTGCATCCTGTACCAGTGCTGCCCCTCTGCATCCTGTCCCAGTGCCACCCCTCTGCATCCTCAACCAGTGCTGCCGCTCTGCATCCTGTGCCAGTGCTGTCCCTCTGCAGCCTGTACCGGTGCTGCTCCTCTGCATCCTCTACCAGTTCCTGCCCTCTGCATCCTATACCTGTGCTATCCCTCTGCATCCTGTGCCAATGCTGTCCCTGTACATCCTGTACTATTGCCGCCCCTCTGCCTCCTGTCCCAGTGCTGCCTCTCTGCATCCTGTACCTGTGCTATCCCTCTGCTTCCTGTGCTACTGCTGCCCCTGTGCATTCTGTACCATTGCTGCCCGTCTGCGTCCTGTACCAGTGCTGCCCCCGTGCATCATGTCCTGCTGCTGCCACTCTGCATCCTCTTCCAGTGCTGCCCCTCTGCATCCTGTACCAGTGCTGCCCCCCTGCATCCTGTCCTGGTGCTGCCCCTTTGCATCCTCCAACAGTGCTGCCCCTTGGCATCCTGTACCAATGCTGCCCCCCTGCATCCTGTCCTTGTGCTGCCCCTCTGCATCCTGTGCCAGTGCTGCCCCTCGGCATCCTCTACCAGTGCTTCCCATCTCGATTCGCTACCAGTGCGGCCACTCTGCATCCCCTACCAGTGCTGCCCCTCTGCATCCTCTACCAGTGCTGCCCCCCTGCAACTTGTCCTGGTGCTGCCCCTCTGCATCCTGTACCAGTGTTGCCCCTCTTCATCCTGTACCAGTGCTGCCCCTCTGCATCCTGTACAGGTGCTGCCCCTCTGCATCCTGTAGTGCTGCCCCTCTGCATCCTGTACAGGTGCTGCCCCTCTGCATCCTGTAACAGTGCTGCCACTCTGCATCCTCTGCCAGTGCTGCCCCTCTGCATCTTGTGCCAGTGCTGCCCCTCTGCATCCTGTTCCAGTCCTGCCCCGCTGCATCCTGTACAGGTGCTGCCCCCTGCATCCTGTCCCTGCGCTGCACCTCTGCACCCTGTACCAGTGCTGCCTCTCTGCATCCTGTACCAGCGCTGCCTCTCTGCATCCTCTCCCAGTGCTGCCCCTCTGCATCCAGTGCCAGTGCTGCCTCTCTGAATCCCGTCCTAGTGCTGTCCCTCTGCATCCTGTCCTAGTACTGCCCCTCTGCATCCTCTAACAGTGCTGCCCCTCTGCAGCCTGTACCAGTGCTGCCCCTCTGCAGCCTGTCCTAGTACTGCCCCTCTGCATCCTCTACCAGTGCTGCCCCTCTGCAGCCTGTACCAGTGTTGCCTCTCTGCATCCTGTACTAGTGCTGCTCCTCTGCATCCTTTACCAGTGCTATCCCTCTGCATCCTGTGGCAATGCTGCCCTTGTGCATCTTGTACCATTGCTGCCCCTCTGCATCCTGTACCAGTGCTGCCTCTCTGCCTCCTGTACCAGTGCTGCCGCTCTGCATCCTCCAGAAGTGCTGCCCCTCTGCATCGTCTACCTGTGCTATCCCTCTGCATCTTGTACCAATGCTACCCCGTGCATCCTGTACCATTGCTGCCCCTCTGCATCCTGTCCTAGTGCTGCCTTCTGCATCCTGTACCAGTGCTATCCCTCTGCATCCTGTCCCAGTGCTGCCCCTCTGCATCCTGTCCCAGTGCTGCCCCTCTGCATCCTGTCCCAGTGCCGCCCCTCTGCATCCTGTCCCAGTGCTGCCCCTCTGCATCCTGTCCCAGTGCTATCCCTCTGCATCCTGTCCCAGTGCTATCCCTCTGCATCCTGTACCAGTGCCATCCCTCTGCATCCTGTACCAATGCTGCCCCTGTGCATCCTGTACCAGTGCTGGCCCTCTGTATCCTGTCCTAGTGCTGCCCTCTGCATCCTGTACCAGTGCTGCCCCTCTGCATCCTGTCCCAGTGCTGGCCCTCTGCATCCTGTCCTAGTGCTGCCTCGCTGCATCCTGTCCTAGTGCTGCCTCTCTGCATCCTGTACCAGTGCTGCCCCTCTGCATCCTGTCCTAGTGCTGCATCTCTGCATCCTCTACAGTTGCTGCACCTCTGCAGCCTATACCAGTGTTGCCTCTCTGCATCCTGTACCAGTGCTATCCCTCTGCATCCTGTGCCAATGCTGCCCCTGTGCATCCTGTACCATTGCTGCCCATCTGCATCCTCCAGCAGTGCTGCCCCTCTGCATCCTGTACCAGTGCTGCCCCTCTGCATCCTGTCCCAGTTCTGCCCCTCTGCAACCTGTATCAGTGCTGCCCCTCTGCATCCTGTCCCAGTGCTGCCCCTCTGCATCCTGTACCAGTGCTGCCCCTCTGCATCCTGTCCCAGTGCTGCCCCTCTGCATCCTCCAGCAGTGCTGCCCCTCTGCATCCTGTCCCAGTGCTGCCCCTCTGCATCCTGTCCCAGTGCTGCCCCTCTGCATCCTGTACCAGTGCTGCCCCTCTGCATCCTGTCCCAGTGCTGCCCCTCTGCATCCTGTACCAATGCTGCCCCATTTCATCCTGTACCAGTGCTGCCCTTCTGCATCCTGTACCAGTGCTGCCCCTCTGCATCCTGCACCAGTGTTGCCCTCCCGTATCCTGTCCTGGTGCTCCCCCTCTGCATCTTGTACCAGTGCTGCCTCTCAGCATCCTGTCCTAGTGCTGCCCCTCTGCATCCTGCACCAGTGCTGCCCCTCTGCGTCCTGTCCTAGTACTGCCCCTCTACATCCTGTGCCAGTGCTGCCCTTCTGCATCCTGTACCAGTGCCACTTTTGCATCATGTAATAAAATGCTGTCAATCACCATTCTGTACCAGTGCCTCCTTGCCATCTTGTACTGATGCTGCCTCTCACCATGACAACGTTCATTTGCTGCTGCTTGGGCCTCATTTTTCTCTGTCCAACAATTTTATGAGTTGTCAGTCAGAAGCTCACACTCTGACTGTGAGATCCTGTCCAAAAAAATTGCTTCAGCAAACTAATGCAAGGAGAACCAAAATTCACGTCTGGATCTATGTTAGAGGTCAATTGAAAACAAATCATGCAGATTTACCTTTGTAGGCCAAAACTAGTGTAAAACCAGAGCTGATCAATGAATTTAACTGATGTGACAATTTCACAGGGTCATCACAGCTGCATAGCACAAGAACAATAGAAACAGGAGCAGGAAGAGGCCATATGGCCCGTCAAGCCTGCTCCATCATTCAATATAATCATGGCTGATCTTGGACAACTCCATTTTCCCGCCCATTCCCCATATCCCTTAATTCCCTGAGGGATTTAGGGGAGAACTTTCTCCCCGTCGTGGGGGCGGAGGGGGTTGGGCGGGCGCGGGCGTGTGCACAGCTGATCACCGCCTGTGTTCGGCTGCGCTGCCAGTTTACGTGGGCGGGCCAATTAAGGCCCGCCCAGCGTGACGCACAGCCGGAAGCACTGAGCGCTCCCTGTGCGGGCAGGGAGTGGGGATGGGGGGTGTTGCCTGGGCCGGGGCCTGCGCTCTTTTGCGCATGCGTGTGAAAGAGCGCAGAAATCTCCCTGAGGCACAGAGCTGCCTCAGGGAGATTAGCTTAAGTGCAAAAAAATTTAATAAAGTCACCGTGCGAGTCACCGCGCGTCATTTTATGCCGCGAAGATTCTGCCCCAAAATTCTGCCTATCCCAGCCTTAAATGTATTCAGTAATGGAGCATCCAAAACCCTCTGGGGTAGAGAATTCCAAAGATTCACAACCCTCTGACTGAAGTAATGCCTCTTCATTTCAGTCCAAAATGATTGGCTCTTATCCTGACATTGTGCCCCCATGTTTAAGATTTCCCAACAAGCGGGAACACTTTCTCAGCGTCTACTCTATCAAACTCCCTCAGAATTTTGTAGGTTTCAATGAGATTGCCTTTCATTCTTCTAAACTCCAGAGAACACAAACCCAATTTACTTAGCCTTTCATCATAGGACAACCCCCTAATCCCAGGGATGAATCGAGTGAACCTTTGCTGTACCACCTTCAATGCAAGTATCTCCTTCCTTAGACATGAAGACCAAAACTGCACACAGTATTCCAGATGTACTCTCATCAAAACCCTGTTCAACTGTAGCAAGACTTCTTTATTCTGGAGGTCCGACAGCATCTGTGGAGAGAAAGACAGAGTTAATGTTTCGAGTCCATATGACTTCTTCTGAAGACTCATACGGACTCAAAACGTTAACTCTGTCTTTCTCTCCACAGATGCTGTCAGGCCTGCTGAGTTTTTCCAGCATTTTTTGTTTTTGTTTCAAATTTCCAGCATCCACAGTATTTTGCCTTTACTCTGTATTCCAGAATTGAGTCTGGAATGAGCAACATTTTCAACATTAAAGATATAGAGTTGTTGTTAATATTTAATGTGTAAGGTTCACTGGGAAAGAAAAGAAATAGAGAGACAGAAAAAGAGACGGAGAAAGAGAAAGTGAAAAAAGAGATATAGACAGAGAGATAAAGTGAAACAAAGGAGAGTATGAAAGGGGGCAGGGGAAGGCAAAAAAGAAAGAAAGGAGAGAGCAGATTAGGAGAAGAGGCAGAGAAAGGGAAAGAGAAGAATAGAGCAAAAGAGAGGACAAAAGAAAGAGGAAGAGAGAGAAAGGAGGCCATTCAGCATCTTGAGCCTGTTCTGCCATCCAATGAGATTCTGGCTGATCTATATTCTAACTCCATCTAAGCACCCTGTTCTTTTTTGAAATAGTGCCATGGGATCTTTTACATCCACTGGATAGGGAGATGGGTCCTCAGTTCAAAGTCTCATCCAAAAGATGGTGGAAAAGGAGAGGTGTTTTCATGACTAACATGTCTTTACAGTCTAAATATTTTAGTGTACGGACTCCAAATTGAACATCCAAGGTGACTAGCATAGCACAGTGGAATACCAACCGATATATAATACAGAGAATCCCTCCGTCTCTAATCTTATCCACAAGAGCTCATAAATTAGTTTCAAAAGAAAAATAGTGTATATTTTATTAATTAACTAAATTAATTAATTAACTAAAAGTTGCTGTTAGAGCTGAGAGAAGGTGAGTTTTAGTCCAGCCTTAAAACAGGGCTCACACAGGCTCTGCTTGCAGCTGCAAATAGTTAATTAGATAAGTAGCTTAATCAGTTTTTTCAGAGGCTAGGTTCAGAGAGTATAAAAGTAGGCTATCTTATAGTGCTGACTTTGTCTGCACTGGAGTGTGGTTTTGGGCTGCAGTAGAGTGCTTCAGTTGGAGTTTGATGACTGAGGGAGTTCGATGACTGAGGGAGTTCAATGAGAAGATGCTCCTTTCCTTTTCTACCTTTCCTCAGAAAGAAGAGCGGCAGCCTTGGTAAATAGGACCTGGGGAGTAAATTAGAAAAGTAATATTTTTAAACATGTTGCTATACTTGGATTTAAAGGAGAAGTGCCAGGAATAAGGGAAATTTAGGGCCAATATAATAAAGTAATATAAATAATCCAAATAGAGTTCCAGGATTTTGACCCTGTGATAGTGAAGAAACGGTGATATATTTCCAAATCAGGTGGTAAGTGACTTGGAGGGGAACTTCCAGATGGTGGTGTTCCCATCCATCTGCTGCCCTTGTCCTTCTAGATGATAGTGGTCGTGGGTTTGGAAGGTGCTGTCTAAGGAGCCTTGGTGAATTCCTGCAGTGCAACTTGTAGATGGTACACATTGCTGCTACTGTGCATTGGTGGTGGAGGGAATGAATGGTTGTGGATGTGGTGCCAATCAAGCATGCTGCTTTGTTCTGGCGGTGCCAAACTTCTTGAGTGTTGTGGGAGCTGCACTCATCCAGGCAAGTGGGGAGTATTCCATCACACTCCTGACTTGTGTCTTGTAGATGGTGGACAGGCTTGGGGGAGTCAGGAAGTGAGCTACTTGTCGCAGGATTCCTAGCCTCTGACCTGCTCTTGTAGCCACAGTATTTATATGGCTAGTCCTGTTCAATTTCTGGTCAATGGTAACCCCCAGAGTGTTGATAGTGGGGGATTCAGTGATGGTAATGCCATTGAACATCAAGGGATGATGGTTAGATTCTCCCTTGTTGGACATGGTCATTGGCTGGCACTTGTGTGGTGCGAATATTACTTGCCACATGTCAGCCCAAGCCTGGATATTGTCTAGGTCTTGCTGCATTTGGACATGGACTGCTTCAGTATCTGAGGAGTCAGGAATGGTGCTGAACATTGTGCAATCATCAGCGAACACCCCCACTTCTGACCATATGATAGAAGGAAGGTCATTGATGAAGCAGCTGAAGATGGTTGGGCCAAGGACACTACCCTGAGGGTAGTGACACTACCCAGGTTTCAGAGCTCGAGCGGTGGCTGGAGTCACAGTCATGAAGCTGAGAGCTATGTGGATAGAGGTGGTCACACCGCAGCTTAAGGGCCTGGAGACAGAGAGAGAATGGGTGACCACCAGGCAGTCCAAGGCAAGTAGGCAGGAGTCCCCTGAGGTCCTGCTCACAAATTGGTTTTCAGTTTTGGAAGCTGGTGAGGGCACTGGTTCCTCAGAGGACTGCAGTCAGAGCCAATTTTGTGGCACCACGAGCGGCTCAGCTGTACAGGAGGAGAGGAAGAAGAAAGGAAGAGGAATAGTGATAGGGGATTCATTGGTTAGAGAAGCAGACAGGCGTTTCTGTGGCCATAGATGTGACACCAAGATGATACACTGCCTCCCTGGCATCAGGGTCAAGGATGTCACAGAGCAGATGCAGAACATTCTTCTGGGGGAGAGTGATCAGCCAGGGGTCATGGTCCACATTGGTACAAATGATTTAGGTAGGAAGGGGGATGTAGTCCTGCAATCAGATTTTAGGGAGCTAGGTAGAAAATTAGTAAGCAGGGCCTCAAATGTAGTAATGTCAGGATTACTCCCAGTGCCACGTGCCAGTAACTACAGAAATAGCAGGATAAGGCAGGGGAATGCATGGCTGGAAAGATGGTGCAGGAGAAAGAGCTTTAGATTCTTGGGACACTGGGACTGGTTCCGGAGGAGATAGCACCTGTACAAGCTGGACCTGAGATCCTTTCGGGGCATTCTGCTAGTGCTGTTGGGAGGGCTTTAAACCAATTTGGAAGGGGGTGTGGGAACCAAGAAAAAATATTAGGGAGAATACCAGGGTGCACAAAATACTGAGAGGGGCAGATAGCTTTCGTATAGAGAATAGTAAGTTAATAGGTAAAGTCAGGGTAAGGGAGAAAGTAACAAAATCTAAATCTGGGTTACTATGCATGTATCTGAATGCATGAAGTATAGTACATAAGATTGGGAAGTTACAGGTGCAGATTGCCATGTGGAAATATGATGTTGTGGCGGTCTAGCTCAAGGAAGGGCAAAACTGAGTGATAAATATTCCTGGGTACAATGTGTTCAGAAAAGATCGGAAAGGAAGGAAAGGAGGAGGGGTGGCGGTATTGGTTAAGGACAGCATTGCAGTGCTGCAGAAAGAGGATGTCCCAGAGGTTTCAAGGACAGAATCAATTTGGCTAAAGCTAAGGAACAAAAAGGATGCAATTACATTGTTCGGTGTGGTCTATAGACCACCAAATAGTGAAAAGGACGTTAAGAACAAATCTGCTGGGAAATTGTAGAGAGATGCAAGCATTATAGAGTAGTTATAATGGGTGACTTTAGTTACCGAATGTAGACTGGGACATTGGTAATGTGAAGGATGGAGAGGGACAAAAGGTCCTATATTGCATTCAGGAGAATTTTCTACAGCAGTATGAGACCAATCCAACAAGAAAACATGCACTGTTGCACCTGGTTCTTGGAAATAAGATAGGCCAAGTAAACCAAGTGTCAGTAGGAGACAGTGATCATTGTATTGTATGTTTTAGGAGATGATAGAACAGGACAATAGGCAATCCAGAGTAAGAATAATTAACTGGACGAGAGCCAACTTCGATAGGGCAAGGACGGAGTTGGGCCAGATAGACTGGAACGAATGATTGGCAGGAAAAACTATAGCTGAACAATGGGCTACCTTCAAAAAAGAATTGGTTCAGGCACAGTCAAGGTATATTCCATCGAAAGGGAAAGTTAGGGCAAACAATTTCAGAGCTTCCTGGATGAAAAAGGAGATAGAAATTAAGATCAACAAGAAATAGTGCACTTATGACAGGCGTCAGGCAGAAAATACAATTAAGAACCAAGAGGACTACAGAAGGTTCAGAGGGGAGGTGAGAAAGCATATTAGAGAAGCGAAGAGAGATTATGAGAAAAGACTGGCAGCCAACATAAAGAGGAATCCAAAAGTCGTCTTTCGGCATATAAATAGTAAAAAGGTGGTAAAAGGAGGAGTAGGGCTAATTAGGGACCCAAAAGGGAATTTACACATGGAAGAAGGGGCCATGGCTAAGGTATTAAATGAATGCTTTGCATCCGTCTTTACCAAGGAGGTAGATGCTACCCAGGCCATGGTGACAGACAAAGAAACTGTCACTAGAAGGGTTCAAAATTGATAAGGAGGAAGCGTTGAATAGATTGTTGGTACTTAAAGTTGACAAAGCACCGGAACCAGATGAGATGCATCCAAGGATATTGAAGAAGTGAGAGTAGAAATTGCAGGGGCACTGGCCATAATATTTCAGTTTTCCCTAGGCTCAGGGGTGGTGCCAGAGGGCTGGAGAATTGCAAACATTATGCCCTTGTTGAAAAAAGGTTGTAAGGATAAGCCCAGCAATTACAGACCAGTCAGTTTAACCTCAGTGGTGGGCAAGATTCTAGAAACAATTATCTCGGGTAGAATTAGTAGTCACATAGAAAAATATGGGTTGATAAGGAAGGGCCAGCATAGATTTCTAAAGGGAAAATTGTGTTTAGCTAACTTGCTAGAGTTTTTTGAAGAGGTATCAGAAAAAGTCGGTGAGGATAATACTATTGATGTGGTGTACATGGACTTTAAAAATGCATTTGATACAGGGCCGCACAACAACTTGAGAAAAGTTATTGCTCATGGAATAAAAGGGACAGTAACAATGCAGATATAAAATTGGCTGAAAAATAGGAAGCAGAGAGTAATGGTCAATGAATATTTTTCAGGCTGGAGGAAGGTTTGTAGTGGAGTTCCCCAGGGGTCGGTATTGGGACCCTTGCTTTTCCTGATATATATTACAGATGTAGATCTTGGTATTCAGGGGACAATTTCAAAGTTTGCAGATCATACGAAGCTTGGGAGTGTTGTAAGCTGCGAGGAGGATGGTGTGGAACTTCAAGAAGACATAGACAAGTTGGTGGAGTGGACAGATAGGTGGCAGGTGAAGTTCAATGCGGAGAAGTGTGAGGTGATGCATTTTGATAGGAAGAACATGGAGAGACAATATAAAATAAGTGGTGATATTTTGAAGGGGATGCAGAAGCAGAAAGACCTGGGTGTATATGTGCATGGATCATTGAAGGTGGAGAGAGCAGTTGATAAAGCATATAGTATCCAGGGCTTTATTAATAGGGGCATAGAGTGCAAGTGCGTGCAGGTTATGTTGAATTTATATAAGACACTCGTTAGACCTCTAATGGAGTATTGGGTACAGTTCTGGGCTCCACACTATAGAAAGGATGTGATCACATTGGAGAGGGTGCAGAAGAGGTTCACAAGAATGGTTCCAGGGATGAGAAATTCAGCTATGAGGATAGATTGGAGAGGTTGGGACTGTTCTCCTTGGAGAGAAGAAGGTTAAGAGGAGATTTGATAGAGATGTTTAAAATCATGAGGGGGCTGGACAGAGTAGATAGAGAGAAGCTGTTCCCACTTGTAAATGGATTAAGATCGAGAGGGTACAGATTTAAAGTGATTTGCAAAAGAAGCAAATGTGATGTGAGAAAAAACTTTTTCAAACGAGTAGTTTGGGTCTGGAATGCACTGCCTAGAAGTGTGGTGGAGGCAGGCTCAATCAAGGCATTCAAAAGGACATTATACGATTATTTGAATAAAAACAGTGCAGGGGTACAGGGAAAAGGCAGGGCAATGGTACTAGGTCATAATGCTCATTTGGCGAACCGGTGCAGACACAATGGGCCGAATGGCCTCCTCCTGTGTCATTAAAATTCTGTGATTCTGTGATGTATCCTTAAAAAAAAAAATCAGCTGCCAACAAAACATAACATGCAGAGCAGGACAAGGGAGCACAGAAATCTTGGGAATGCACAAGAGGGCGCTGAAACCTCAGAGAAATGGCACATAAATATTCCAGCTGGAACTCCCAATCAAACATGGCAAACATCGGTTGGAGAATCCCTCTTTTCGAACTGACCAATGTAAATAGATCAAAACAAATATAAATCTCTTTCCACCATTCTGTAGCTGATTAATTAACTGTCTCTTTCTTAAAGTATTTAGTGCATCGCAACTCTTCTCCTGACCTATTGCTCAGATTTTACTTTGCTCAGTCCTATTAAGGAGGTTCCCATCTTTCTGTAGCAGTTCGACTGTAGAGTCTCTATCCAAATCATTAACCTGCAACTTCTGACCTGTGTCTTTTTATTTTAAATTTCAGTATTCCAGAGGGACAGTTTGAAGAGAGCATTCCTCTGTATCTCACCTGTGTGCACCTGCCCTGGGAATGTTTGATGGGATAGTGTACAGGGAGCCTTACTCTGTATCTAACCCCGTGCTGTACCTGTCCTGGAAGTGTCTGATGGGATAGTGTAGAGGGAGCTTTATTTATCTAACCCCGTGCTGTACCTGTCCTGGGAGTGTTTGATGGGACAGTGTAGAGGGAGCTTTGTATCTAACCCTTGCTGCACCTGCCCTAGGAGTGTTACATTCTTTAGCATTAACATCCCTCAGCACATAAAATCAATGTTAAGCTTTCACATTGAAGAATATAGTACAAGACTTGGCCAGTGTAAGTGGAACCAAAATAACAGACCTGTACTGTGCCAAAAATAACTATATGATATTCATAGTCTTCATAGGCATGGTGTCCTGTAATTATTAGCCTAAAAATGGGGCACTATTGACAAAACAATTAAATCCATTCAGCACACGCATTCACATGTAGAAACCAACAGCAAAATCTTGCAAGTATGAAGATTCAATGAAAATGTGGGCTTATCATTGCAGGCAAAGCAAGCTGGTCTTACCATTTATCAGATGGTGTGATAGATACTCAGTGAACTCTCTTACTCTCTCTCAAAGTGAAAAGCTTAGGACAAGCTAATGTCACTTCATGGCAGGTAATCTGTTCTTTTTTTTGAGTGAACTATCCAGAGATTTCTGAAATACAAACCTAAAATAGAAATGTCAAGAACTCCATCCTATTGACGGAAATGCTGGTGGGAGAGTTGGATGAGGTGGTCAATGCACTGGTTTTGATCCTTTTCAAATATCCAGCCATTGAAATGAAAAATTGCATCAAATTGAGACCATTGACCCTCTGTCTGACTAGCTCTCCTCTTGTGCTGTACTCCTGTACAAGATGCAACCTTGGAACATTTACCCTCTAAAGCCTGTTCTTTGACATTCTTCACAGAATCAGAATCGCAGAATTTGTTCTCTTATTTCTGTATCACGTGTTGCGGAGACATCTGTTTTTAAGAATTTTCTCTGAATTTTCCTTGGGGACAATCAAGCTTCCAGCTAGGGTTCTTTGCTTTGCTGGGAAATCAGTGTGATATTTTTGTGGTGGGCTTTCATTGTGCCACTCACCATCTTACATTTCTCCAAGTGGTTGATGGTATGAATAGAGAAAACATGGCTGACGACATGAAGTGCAAGAGCTACACATTATGCTGGGAGTGACTTTTGCCAATTGGGGTCATCATTAATGCCTTCAGTACATAAGTCATGTCAATGGGAGAACTTTGCATCATGAGCCCTTTCCAAAATCTCCATAATTCCTAGTTTTTCATCATTAAGAAAATAACCAATTAGTCTTTCTCAAGATGGATGAGCTCACTTGCCCATATTCAACTCCATTTGATGTAGCTTTGTACACTCACTTGGGCTGAATCTGTTTCTTTGCAACTTTCTGCTCCATCTGCAAATCTTACTGTGCCTCCCAACTTTGTGTCATTTGCAAAGTTATACAACTTCATTTATTCCTTCATTTAAGTCATCAATATATATTGTGAAAAACTGAGGCCCCAATACACATCCCTGGGGATACCCATTTATATCTACACTCTGTATCCCATCACCCAACCAATTCCCAACTTCCGTTACTAAGTTGCCTTCAATTCCATTCACGTTAATAAACTATTAAATGGAACCTTGTCAAATTTCTTTTCCAGTTCCATATTCACTGACACTCACCTATTCATCATGTTAGTGCTATTTGCAAAAAAAGCCAACTAGATTCGTAAGGTATGACCTACCCTGTCACAAACCATGCTGTCTCTTTGATCAGCACATTAGTGTCCGTGTGTTCAGTCACACTGTGCCTGGTGATAGTTTCTATTGTTGATGGGAAGCTACTGAAATCTGGCAACTCCTTAGTTATTTGGTTTCTCCCTGCCTCACTTCTTAAATAATAGCGACACTTGCAATCCGTAGGCACTATTCCTCAGTTAAGAGAAGTTGGGAAAATTATGATCAATGCAACCTCAATTTCCTTACCTATTTCTTTTAATACACTTGAGGTTGAAACCATCAAGTCCTAATGTTTTCTTTATTCAAGTCCTATTATTTTCTCCATTATCATTTTTCAAAAGCTTATATCAAATGTATTCCTCTTCCACCTTTGCTCTTCTTCCACTGCCTGAACAGGTATCAGTTCTTCAGTAACTTCAAGAAAAAAGGCACACTGGTAATGGTATATTAAGAGGAAGAGAGGAGGAAAGCAAGAGATGCATGCTTAGACCTTTTGAAGCTTAGAAATCAAAGGAGATTTCCAAGGCCCCAAATACTCCATCCAGGTGAAATGGTGATTTATGTGTACTTGTTGCAATTTAGTAGCATACTGTAGTCGCTGCTCACATTGCAATCTCCTCTACAATGGAAAGACCAAACACAGATTGGGTTTTCAGAACACCTGCCTTCAGTCCGCAAGACCGAGCTTCCGCTGTCCCGTAATTTTAATTCTCCGCCCCACTCCCACTCTGACCTTGCTGTCTTCAGCCTCCTACACTGTCCCAATAAAGCTCAAAGCAATTTTGAGGATCAGCAGCTCATCTTTAAATTAGGCACTTTACAACTTTCCAGGCTCAACACTGGGTTCAACAATTTCAGATCAAAACATCTGCCCACTTTTTTCGGACAGTAGCTGTTGGTAATGATTCTGGTACTTCCATTTACACTTCCTTTAAACCCATATTTTGTTTCTTTACTTGTCCCATTACAATCTCCTTTTTGTCTTATACCATCATCCCTTTAGTTATTTATTCTCTCCTGCCTCCCGCACTATCACAAACCTTCCCTTTTATTCTTTCCTCCCCTTTCTCTGTCTCTGAACCTGTTTTAACTGTTTCAAGTTCTGAGAACAGGTCACTGGCCTGAAACATTAATTCTGTTTCTCTCTCCACAGATGTACCAGGCCTGCTGAGCATTTCAAGCATTTTCTGGTTTTATTTCAGATTTTCAGCATCCAGAATGGGCATCCTCAATGTCATACAATTGTTCTGACTGTTACAGGTCGTCACTACTTATAGTCTTTAATTGTAGTATTTTTGTACATTTTATCCAATAGTTTTTGCCAAATCCATTTTTTTGCAACTAGCCACTTAACTGTAAATAAATAGCAGGTGCCTAAATTGGGGAGAAGAAAGATGATACTGTATCCCTGTTCTTTTTTTTCTTCTTTTATTCCTTCCTAGGAAATGAGCTTAGAAATCAAAGGAGATTTTCAAGGCCCCAAGCATTCCTTCCAGGTGAATAGATATTTACATGTACTTGTAGGACCAGCAGTGTTGCTCATCCCTAATTGCCCTTGAGAAGGTGGTGGTGAGCTGCCTTCTTGAACCACTGCAGTCCATGTGGTGTAGGTACACCCACAGTGCTGTTAGGAAGAGTTCCAGGATTTTGACCCAGTGATAGTGAAGGGATGGCAATATAATTCCAAGGCCAGAAATTTCCCCCCATTGGGGGGGGGGTGGTGTGTGCTGTGTGGGGCGGGCATGAACCCAATCGCCGCCCCCAATGGGGTCCGCA
This sequence comes from Cetorhinus maximus, assembly GCF_964194155.1. NCBI lineage: Eukaryota > Metazoa > Chordata > Chondrichthyes > Lamniformes > Cetorhinidae > Cetorhinus > Cetorhinus maximus. The sequence continues at coordinate 21,002,440 of NC_135898.1, read as the reverse complement.
CCGCCATTTTAGGTGGGCGAGCCAATTATGGCCCGCCTATCGTGACATGCGTGAGGAGGTGCCTCAGGGAGATTTCTTTAAGTCATGGAAATTTGAATAAAGGTGGGTAAAAAACTTAAGGACATGTCCCCTCAAGTGAAACTGTCACATGAGCTGGGACATGTCCATTATTTACTTCAAAAAGTTTTATTTAAATAATAAACCCTTCATGAAACCTCATCCCACCCGTGGATGAGGATTCATGAAAAATGCGAAGGCCGCTTGCCGAACTGAATATCTGAATGACGTGTGGTGAGGTCGGAATGCCCACCTGACGTCACCATGCGTTATTTTACGTGTCAGCGAGTGGGCCCCACCCCCGCTCGCTGATGGGAAAATGCTGCCCCAATGTGGCTTGGAGTGGAACTTGAAGGTGGCAGTATTCCTATGCATCTGCTGCCCTTGTCCTTCTAGGTGGTAGAGGCTGCAGGTTTGGAAGATGCTGTAGAAGGAACCTTGGTGAGTTACTGCAGTGCACGATGTAGAATAGATGATTCACATTGCTGCCATTGTCCCTTGGTGGTGGAGGGAGTTAATGTTTAAGGTGGTAGATGGGGTGCCAATCAAGCGGGCTGCTTTGTTCTGGATGGTGTCAAGCTTCTTGACTGGATGAGTGAAGCTCCACAACACTCAAGTAAAGAGTATTCTATCACACTTGTGACCTGTTCCTTATAGATGGTAGACAGGCTTTGGGGAGCTAGGGGGTGAGTTAGTTGCTGAAATTTCCCAGCCTCTGACCTGCTTTTGTAGCCGCAGCATTTATATGGCTGGTCCAGTTGAGTTTCTGGTCAATGGTAACCCCCAGGATGTCCAGAGGCATTTGCTGAACATGGGTGTGTGGCTATCAGGTGAGCACAGGGTCAGGCTCAGTCTTCAATAACCTGCTGATAACCTCTGTCTGGAATCGCAAATGTAGAATGAGCGTTTGAGTCAAATACTCGAGGGAAAGCTAGAGAGAACTGCAGAGGAATGAAACCAAAGAAAATCTGGCAAAAAAAATCCCTCTAGTTTGTGGGAAAGCTTGTTAAACTAAGATTGTAAGCAGAGACGGTCAGAGTGAAGATCTGCTGCACTCCGTATTTTAGAACCTGATTTTGACTGAGATGAGAGAAGTGGAAAGTTCACCTTCTGAAGACAGAACATCTTCACCATGCGTTGCACTTTCATCTCCAGAAATAACTGTCTCCATAAATCAAAGATTAAAGCTTCCCTGGAGGTTTGATACTAATTCTTTTGGTTGCAAGGTGATTAATTATCTTTTTGCCTCACATTGAAAATGTCTTAAAAATATTTAATTGCATCCTCCCTTTCTTTCATGACTTTTATGTCCCACAAAAATAATGTGACATTGTTGGGTAAGACTATCAGTGCATTCCCACCTGTGACTGGAGGACTTAGTTGCTCAGGCATGTTCTCCCTTGGTTGACTCACAAAGGCCCGTTTCAAACAGTATCAAGTTTAAACCCTCCCTTTCCGTTTATTCAGCTTCTGATGAGATTTGAGGGTTCTTTTCAAAACAAAAGATAATTAAATTAATCAGAGAATGATACAGCACAGGAAACCATGCCTGTGCTGGTTCTTTGAAAGAGTTATCCAATTATTCCCACTCCCCTGTTCTTTCCCCATAGCCCTGCAAATATTTCCCTTCAGGTATTTATCTAATTCCCTCTGGAAAGATACTGTTGACTTTGTTTCCAATACCCTCACAGGCCAAACATTCCAGATTACAACAACTTGTGTAAAAAAAAAATAATAAATTATCATCTTGCCTCAGTTTGTACTGTCTTAAATCTGTATCCTCTCATTAACTGATGCTCCTGCCAGTGGAAGTCATTTTTCCCTATCTCGCAAAATTCCTCAAAAATTTGAACAACTCCATTAACACAATGGAAAAGGATGACGCAGGTATAGACATCAGGCTGGAGGACTGTGAAATATTAGAGGAAATTAACATAGAGACAGAGGAGGTATTAACGGGTTTAGCGGCCTTAAAAGTGGATAAATCCACAGGCCCAGATGAGATGTATCCCAGGCTGTCGAGGGAGGCAAGAGAAGAGATATCAGGGGCCCTGGCAGTAATTTTCAAATCCTCTCTGGCCACAGGTGAGGTTCAAGACAACTGGAGGACTGCTGATGTTGTCACATTATTAAAAAAGGGAGGGAGGGATAGACCAGGAAATTACAGGCCAGTAAGTCTAACCTCAGTGGTGGGGAAGCTACTAGAAAGAATTCTGAGGGACAGAATATATCTGCACTTGGAAAGACACGGATTAATGAGGGATAGTCAGCATGGATTTGTTAAGGGAAGGTTGTGTTTGACAAATTTGATTGACTTTTTTGAGGAGGTAATTAGGGGTGTTGATGAGGATAATGCATTTGATGTGGTCTACATGGACTTTAGCAAGGCTTTTGATAAGGTCCCTCATGGCAGACTAGTCAAGAAAGTAAGAGCCCATGGGATCCAAGGCAAAGTGGCATGTTGGATCCAAAATTGGCTGAGAGGCAGGAAGCAGAGGGTGATGGTAGAGGGATGTTTCTGTGACTGGAAGTCTATTTCCAGTGGGGTTCCACAGGGCTCGGAGCTGGGGCCCTCGCTGTTTGTGGTGTACATAAATGATTTGGACTTAAATGTGGGGGGTATGATCAAGAAGTTCACGAAAATTGGTAGGGTGGTAAATAGTGAGGAGGATAGCTGTAAACTGCAGGAGGATATCAATGGTCTAGTCAGGTGGGCAGAGCAGTGGCAAATGGAATTCAACCCAGAAAAGTGTGAGGTAATGCACTTGGGGAGGCCTAACAAGGCAAGGGACTACACTATGATAGGACCCTGGAAAGTACTGAAGATCAGAGGGACCTTGGTGTGCATATCCGCAGATCCCTGAAGGTACCAGGGCAGGTAGATAAGGTGGTTAAGAAGGCATATGGGATACTTGCCTTTATTAGCCGAGGCATAGAATACAAGAGCAGGGAGGTTATGCTGGAACAGTATAAAACACTAGTTAGGCCACAACTAGAGTATTGCACGCAGTTCTGGTCACCACGTTATAGGAAGGATGTGATTGCACTGGAGAAGATGCAGAGGAGATTTACCAGGATGCTGCCTGGGCTGGAGGGTCTGAGGTATGAGGAGAGATTGGATAGGCTGGGGTTGTTTTCCTTGGAGCAGCAAAGGTTGAGAGGGACCTGATAGAGGTGTATAAGATTATGAGGAGCATAGATAGGGTGGATAGGAAGACACTTTTTCCATTAGTGGAGGGGTCAATAACCAGAGAGCATAGACTTAAGGTAAGAGGTAGAAGGCTAAGAGGGGAGTTGAGGAGAAATTTTTTCACCCAGAGGGTGTTTGGAGTTTGGAACTCACTGCCTGAAAGGGTGGTTGAGTCAAAAACTCTCATAACATTTAAGAAGTATTTAGATACTCACTTGCATTGCCATAGCATCCAGGGCTACGGGCCAAGAGCTGGAAAATGGGATTAGTGTAGTCAGACCTTTGTTGACTGGCACAGACATGATGGGCTGAATGGCCTCCTGTGCTGTAAATGTCAATGAGTCTGAGAACCCCACCCCCCTTTCTCCTTCATGCGTTTCCCCTTAAATGCATCTCTGCTATTGACCTCAAGTACTTCTTGTGGTGGTGAGTTCCACATTCAGTAAAAATGTTAAGGCACATTCATTTAAAGGTCCTAAAACCAATCCCTAGGAACACCATAATAAACAGAGGCAGTGTAATAGGATTATGTACATGGGGGGCAGTGTACTAGGATAATGAACACAGCTATTCCAATAATACTTTGGAACTGCTAAAATAAAGGTTATGTGTAGGTCCCATAAAAATTAGCTGCATTGCCAGTGCAACTCACCCCATCATCCTAGCTCTGGAATGAAGAATAATCATCTATCCCAGGATGTTAAACTCTGGAACTCTTCACCTTCCTCAGTCTCACCTTCCCCTTACAGCTTGACACTCACCTACACATGACTCCCTCCCTTCTCTCCCATTTTGCATAATTGAAATCCCTCGACCCTGGTACCATTCTAGTGAATCCCCTCTGCCAAGGCCTTGACATCCTGCCTTAATGTATGGTGTACAGAATTGAACATAAAAGCTGAGGTCTTACCAGTGATTTAAAGCTTTATCAACATTTCTTTGCTTTTGTACCCTACACCTCCATTTATAAAGCCAAAGATCCTCCACGTTCCTTCCTCCAGTTTTCCATGCATCAAAAACCCATTTCTCCCCACTGTAAACTCCATGAACTATGCTGCACAGTGAAGCATGATTCTGGGACAAGGGAAAGAGGGCGAACGGAAACATTAGTAGCCTGCCTGAATGTACGTTTGTTTTATCCTTCTTGTTACAATTTTAACTGATGTGAGTGGCTTGGTGATGCATCTCACGGGTTCACCCAAGTTGCAATGGGATCAGAAGCAGCAGAAGTAGCAGCTGGAAGTGAGCGCTGAATAACATAACATAGCTGAAAGCCAGTGAGTTGGCATGAAATGGTACCCCCACTAATTAACTCAGCTGTCAGTTCTGAAATGCATTAGACTGTGTTGATTTTAGAAAAGATATCCTCCGATTACATTTTCCATTAATTCCCATCACATCACAGTAACAAGCAGAGATTTGGTGGAGATAAAAAGCGAATTTTAAAATCTGAAATGAAAACAGAAAGTTCTATAAATACAGCAGGTCAATCAATGCCTTTAGGAGGTAGGAGAGGTGAGCACTTTCAGGCTGAGGTCCGACAAATATGTCCTGCTGAAACATTAACCTCTCTTTCTCCTCCAGACATTGACAGATGTGCTGTATACTTCCAGCATTGTCAGTTTCTGAATGATGATTGAGTGGTCTTCTGTGCTTCAGTGAAGTAATTGAACTAAACAGTTGTATTATGCTAGCATAGACAGCCCATTACTGAGACACTTGACACCCCAGCTGCAGATTAAGAACATCACATGTTTCTTCACAGAGAACATGAAGAAATAATTTTGCACTTCTGTACAAAGATGATAACACACTTGAATGCCTGGTATCCATAAAATTGCTTTTAAAATTACTATTAACATTCTCGTTATGAATGGAAAGCATGTGTTCTGGAGGGTTTAAGCTCAACCAGTAACTATCATTCACCCATATGCTCCTGACAAGTCACTTGACAGTGATGAGGTGTAGGAGGCCCTGGGCAAATCCACGGCTTCCTCATGGTGCCAATGCTGATAGTGCAGCATTACTGCTACCCTGAGACCCCTAACTGATGGAGATACGACTGTGGCATCAGGCCTGGCCCTGATGATTTTTATGTAACACATCTTGAACTCTCCCAATATCAACCTCGTCTCTCCAAATCATTGCCATTTTTACGGAACCCAATTCCTCTCTGAGATCATTGGCATATGGAGAAGGGCCGCCACCCCACAGCCAAGTCTATTGCATTGATTTCCTTTGTTTCCTGTTGGCCCCCTCTCCTCCCCACTCCTGCTTCCTGTCACCCAGTTGCACCACATTTCATTTCTCCCATTTCAGGTAATTTTCCTCCTTCAATTTCCACCCCAACCTATCATTAATCCTCTGCTATCCTGCTTCCATTCCAGCCAAAGATGGCCCAGCTACTGGGATTTATATACCATAGCAACGTTTTGTCTGTCCCACTCACCGTTACCACTTTGGACTCTGCCAACATGCTAATAGTCATCACCCACTCTGCATTTCCCTACAAAATGTCCATTCACTTGCAAACACAGCCATCCATGACCTTATTGTAGATAACTGTCTGGTCATCTTGGCTTTGATGGAAACTTGTCTCACAGTTAATGGCACCTCCCCACATCCCTTGCTGAAACATCCCAGCCTGGCACCACTGGTCCCACCCAACCTACCTGGGCAGCGATATTGCCCTTATCATCAAATCACACCTTGGAATTGTCCTCTATTGCGCTGGCAACTTCTCAGGAAGAATAAGATGAGGTACAGGAAGGAGGCAATGGTAGCATAGTGGTTATGTTACTGGACCAGTAATCCAGAGGCCTGAACTAATGTAGTGAAGCCATGAGTTCAAATCCCACAAAAGCAGCTGGGGGGGGGATTTTAAATTTGATTAATAAATATGGAATCTCATTAATAACAATCATGAAGCTACCATGTTGCCGCAAAACCCCATTTGGTTCACTAATACCCTTTTGGGAAGGAAATCTGCCTTCCTTATCTGGTCTGGCCAACACGTGACTCCAGACCCACAGCAACGTGGTTGCCTCTTAACTGCCCTCTGAAATGGTCTAGCAAACCATTCAGTTTGCTGAAACGAGCACTGTGGGCGTACGTACACCAGATGACTGCAGCAGTTCAAGAAGGTGGCTCACCATCACCTTCTTGGGTGCAACTGGGGAAAGGCAATGAATGCTGGCCTTGGCAGACACATTGCCACCCCAAACACGAATTTTAAAAAGGTGCCTTTTTGGCTGAGATGTTAAACCTGCCCTCTCAGGTGAAAATCAAAGGTTATGATTTGAAGAAGAGCAGAGAAGTTGGTGCCTTGGCCAATATTTATCCCTCAACCAACATCACGGGAAAAAAACCCTAATTGTCCAGTCATGATCACATTTGTGGGATCTTGCTGTGCGCAAATTTGCCGCTGCTTCTCCTACATGACAACATTGACACTTCAAAAAGTGCGTCATGGGCTGCAAAGCGCTTCGGGGGTGTCCTGAGGTCAGGAGAGGAGTGTCCCTTTTTTATATTCTTTAAACTTTTCTGTTCAGTCTCTGAAACTCCTCTCACCTTAAAGAACACGAAAGTATTTTCTTTTAAAGCTGATGAGCACCCAGCTGTAGATTGGAAGGACATCCCTCGCCTTCCCGCTAATTAATTACAAGGTGTTGTGGCTGGATCAGTGTTTGAAGTTGAGCTTGACTTGTGCCAAGCTATCTACTGTTTCAGACAGTAAAAAAAGGAAATGAGGATAGGGAGGGAGATTTTGAATAATTCCTGTGCTGTGATGTGCGTGTGGGTGACGAGAAGTGCCCGGAGCGTCATCTATTCGGAAACACTGTTTTTAAGGGAAGTTCAAAGAGTTACTTTGTCCTTCCTCGCGTCCGGGGTCTAGGGAAGCACCTCCACACGTCAGAGAGGGAGGGGGCGACAGGGCTATAAGAAACGGTTATCTCGTTAACAGCTTTGCAGTGCCTTTTTTGTGATCTGGTATATCGGTTTTAATTCTCATTGGTTTCTCTGCAACTGCTGTGCGCCATGGGCTGTGCGGTGATCCTGCTCCTCTGCTGTCTCTTCGGTCACCTCAGTGCTTTGGTCCTGGATTCAAACACCATCAGGGGTTCAGCCGAAATTGGACAGGGTCCCACCAAGCAGGTAAGCTCCAGGGTTCTAAAGGCTGGGTTAACCTCTGCAAATCCAGAGGGAACACACACACAAAGTGGCACTCAGTACATTGGGGTATGCGGGGCAAGTGCTGGAAATGTGGGGGAAGAGGCTCCGCCAAGTTTTTACTCCAAAAGAGCAACAGAATAAGTTCAGGAGTGGGAAATTTGTCTAAAGACTTTTCTGTGGTTCAGCTCTTAAGTCACAAACTTAATGCTCCCAACTCTACCTTTGGGAATAGCAGTGGCTGAGACCTACTCAACGGTCTGAAGCCGGTACTCGGAGGGTGTTTAGGAGAAAGCCTGAGGGAGGTTACTAAGACTCAGCAATTGTCACCTCCCTGTCGGCGCTGTCAAAATCGACAGGACAGCTCAGAACTAACAGTCAGTCTAAAAGGATCACAGAGGAAACGGTCGTGCAAGCATTTTAAACCGACACCGCTAAATACAGAGTTTGGTGTACACTGATAATCATTACTAAAAGTTGGGCATGAGGTCGAACTTGTGTTTTTTTATAATAAAATCTTGTAATTTTTATAATTGCATAATTATCCTTTGTGTTAATCAAAACCTTAAGTTCCATAATATAACTGCCCTGTGTGTTAATGCTAACTACAATGATATGGCTCTGTGAATCCTAACCTCGATGAAATAATATTCGAATAATCCTATAGTTAACAGTCCTATCCCTAATAAATTCGAATAGTCCTATCCCTAACTCCAAAGATAAGGCTGTCCTTTCGACTAATTCTGATTCCCATGATAACGCCAACAGTAAAACTGAGTCCGAGCTCAATGAAATAGTAACCCCACCAATATCAAGTTCACTTGCAAGAAGAAAAAAATAGCTATCTTCCAAGTCTGGGAATTTGTAGTGCAAAACAAAACCGAATTGTGATTTTCTGTTAAAATGTGCACTGCTAGGATAATTAAAAATCTGAAAATGAGCCTTCCAATTTAACATGAAGGAGATGGCTGTGTGAGTCCGAGTTAGTATAGGGAGGAGTTGTGTGTCAATTTGGAAATCGCCAAGCAACTGTACTGTCTCCCCAAATAGTCCTTTTTTAAAACAGAAAAATGTTTGGGGTATTGTGGGGAGGGGGAGAGAGAAAAGTAGAATTAATTTTCATTCTACTTCTAACAGAGGCAGCTATCATGATAAAAGGCTTGAATCAAATGGGGAACAATGAGAGGCTAACACTTGGTCTCCCTTAGTCCATTTTGTCCCTTTGCAGCATCTTTTGGTTTCTGGGCAAGGAGATATGCAGCCGCACGTAGCCACAGCCGTCTGTTACTTGTTCATTAACATTTCAACCCAATTCCAACTGTTAAGCTGAGAAATGCCAGAATTTGTTCCCCATAAGTTTTGGAATCACAGGCATATTGGTATGAATCAGTTATGGCTGGAATTGAACAGTCAGAGGTTGTAGATTATAAACACAAATGCTCAAGTCCCATTCCTGGTCGTTCAATGCTGCTGATTGCCATCAGTCATGATGAAGGTATGCTTGTGGTGGCGGGGGAAGGGGGGGGTGTTGTTGTTAAGTCCCACAAAAGCCATTGTTGCAATCAGTCCAGATGCCAGTGCAGTAAGTCCTGAGTAAAACAGATAAATGGCATGAGGGTGGTGCTTGCAATTGCATTGTGGAGGCAGAGGTCAGCTTTCCCATAAGTATGGTGCTAGTGGGGTTTGTAACCTCCTCTCACTCAGTTACTCACTTTGAAGTGAAGATGTGATTCCTCTGGTTATTGTTCAAGCCAGCGTGTTACATAGAATCAATTAAATTTCCAGCGCAGCAGAAGACCCATCGTGGCTATGCTGGGTTTTCAAAAAAGCAGCATGATTAGTCCCAAGCCCCTGTTTTATTTTGTCCATAGCCTTGTCAGTTCCTCATCCTCAAGTAACTGTCCAATTCCCTTTTAAAATTATTTATGGAATCAGCTCACACCACCTTTTCAGGAGAACATTTCAGATCCCGACACCTCTCTGACTGAAAACATTTCTCCTCATCTCTCCTCTGGATATTTTCCCAATGATTTTAAATCTGTGGCCTCTGGTGACTGACCCATTCACCAGAGGAAACATTTTTTTCTCTTTATCTACTCTATCAAAACCTCTCATCATCTTGAAAACCTCTATTCAGTCACCTCTTAACCTTCTCTGTTCCAAGGAGAAGAGTCCTAACTTTCCCAACCTCTCCTCAGAACTGAAGTCCCTCATCCCTGGGAACATCCCAATAAACCTCCTCTGTATCCTCTCTGAGGCCGTTACATCTTTCCTGAAGTGTGTGGCCCAGGATTGTCCACAATAGTCCAGCTGAGGCCATACCAATGATTTATAAAGTTCTGACATGATCTACTTTATTCCTCTTTTTATAAACCCAAGTAATTCAGATGCTTGTTTAACCACTTTATCAACTTGCCTGTCATCTCTATATGGACACCAAGGTCTCTCAGCTCATAATGGAACTGCACTGCACTGGCATCCGGGACTGGTTGCAACAATGGCTTCTGTGGGACTTAACATGTTCAGATGGTGCCATTTATAGAATGCTGAGTTACAATAGTAATCTTCCAAAAATGCATCAACTTCACGCTTCTCTGCACTGAACTCCATCTACTCCATCTGCCATGTTTCTGCCCATTGCCTCGTCCTGATTGTTACCCTGAAGCCTATAACTATTGTCATTACTATCTACTACTTTGCCAAGTGTTGCATCATCTGCAAACTTTTTAATATTGCTTGGTACACCCAAGTCCAGGTTACTTATAGAAATTGAAAGGAGTAATGGGTCCAAAACTGACCTTAAGGGAACACCTCTACAAACGACCAACCAGTCTGAAAAAAATGCACCCACCACCTTTACCTTCCTGTCACTAATCAATCTTGCATCCATACTGCCATTTTCCCATCTCAATAAGCCTCCTGTGTGTCACTTTGTCAAATGCCTTCTGAAAGTCCATCTGCTATACATCTACTGCATTACCTTGACCAACCTTATAAAGGAATTCAATCAAGTTGGTCAGACACGATTTGCCTTTAACAAATTTATGCTGGCTCTCTTTGATTAATGTCTTTCCAAATGAAAGTTTATTTTGTCCCTGAGGGCATCCCGTCATTTTTTAAAGATTCTTATTCTCTAGTGAACTGGCCCCTATTATATAAACACCCTCGAACATCCACACCTGCAGAACGTTGCAGTGATAGTCACGATCAGTAAAAAGGAGTTGTGACTCCAACAGTTACTGCTGTAACTCTCCCAAAGAGGGGTCTGTAACTGGGATGTCCAAACTGCAACCCACTGGATGATCACACCAGAACCTATGCCCTACCCTCCTGGCATCCTGTTAATTATCCCATCTACACTGTTAAAAGTTCGTTTGTAATCGGAATCCACCACCCTTTCAGGCAGCGCGGTCCAAAATAAATGAATCTGGAAGAGTGCAGCAGGAGAGCTCCGACATTCTGAGAGTCAGGAGGAACAGGGGGGGGATTTGGTCAGTTTTAAAGGACGTAGGATGGAACTGCAACCGGCATGTTTGTCGCCCCGGTCGAAACGAAGCGCCGGTCTGGTCGCAGCAGAACCTGAACGAGAGACAGGCAGAGAGAGAGACAGAGGCAGCCGGAGTCAGTGAGATACAGACAGAATCGGAGAGCAATATGAGAGAGCAAAATAAAGAACGAGAGGAAAGAGAGGGACCAAGAAAGAGAGACACGGCAAGACACATAAGAAGGTGTACGGAGAGTACGGGAGAGAAAATGCGAGATAACACGAAGAACAAACAGCACAACAGAGAATACAATAGTCTGGAAAAGTGGCAGGCAGGAGATTTAATGAAGATAATACAATTTGGACAGATTCTAGTTAGTCGATCCTTTTTTAATATCTGTATATAGCATACGAGCACCCAGACTGGATCCTCTATAGCAAAGGAAAAGAGCACAAAACTCGAATCCTGTCGGTCCAACCCCTGCTTATTCAATCCTATTTCCCTCCACAAACACGTGGGGTTAAGATTCACTCTAACCTGTACATCGATCTTGCACATTGCGAGTCTAGCTACATAACCTCCTGGATCATTATTACTTGTGAAATGACAAAAACACATTATTTAGGAAGTGTTGGGATGTGAGCAGGTCGGAGCTTTGCCACGAGCCAGTCTCTCTTCTGGGTCCTTTCCCCAGAAATAAGATAAACTGGGCGTTACAAATCCTGAATTATCGTCCTAACCTCAGAATGTGAATCCTCTGCCCCCACCCCCACCTCTCTCCTGCACCCCAGTGTCACCTCCAGATTTTACCCCGAATTCTCTTCCAGGCTGTTTACCGTGTTCAGCATCGTCCACGTTTTGCCCACCGGGCAGAAACAGGCCATTCGGCCCAGCTGGTCCACGCTGGTGTCTGAGCTCCGTCCTTTCTGCATTTCACCCCATTACCAAATGGAAAAAGATCTCTGCAGAAGTCTTTAGCGTCAAATTGATTTGACACGGCGAGCATTCGTACTGCGCGCAGCTGGGGGTTAAAATTAGCACATATACAGGATTTCAAGAATAATTTCTGCTACCAGTCTAACACAATCTCTTCTGGTCAGAACGGTGGTGGTGATATGTGCAGCCAGGAATAAAATGCGCTCATTTCCCGTCCATTTCTGGCCGTACAATCGCAGAATCTGTGTTCCCAGCAGGTGAGATTCTGCCTCTCAAATGTGCTATCCGAAAAATGTAGCCTTTTGTTGTCACTTCGTCAAAAAAAAATCACACACAGACTGTCAACTGTTAAGCGGTGAGAATAGCACAATCCATGCAGCAGTTGACCGATCGGTGTAATTCCGGGAACTTTCACTGAACAGGACCAAAGCGCTGAATGGATGTGCTTAACTGTGGATGGAAGAGTTGGGTTTTTCAGCATTGCGCTGGGGCCAACATTGAACTCGCGTAAATAGCACCACCTAGTGGCTGCACAGATAAACATTCGACCGAAAGGCTGCCCTGCAATTTGTTTGCTATGGAATCTTATCCCAAAGACAGGACTCCCTCGGTGGACTATCATTTAAATGGGCCCCAGGTTGCTGACAGTATCAAGAGTTTTCGTGTAGATGCATTAGGAAATGTGTTTCCCGAATTACCTTTGACAGAAGCTTTGTGATGATTAGCCAGTGGCTGGTACTTTCCACTATTTCTAGTTAAAGTCTGATTTCAAAACTGTTGTGATTGCCTCTGCAGTGCCCATGTTTTTTTTTTAATTCTCAGATCTCCTAGGTTTCTTTTGCTGATACCAACCACTAAAGGCTACAACTTTCTTCCAATTGAGCAGGAAGTGTCAGGGGCCCAACACCTTGCCTGTTTCTTCAACTTGCCTGAATGACGGTCTTTAACAATCGGCTCTTATAGCAGGGGTCTCGTGTGGCCTGCTAGTTTTCTTTCAGACTGATAATTTTATCTTCCCTGGGGCCAGCAATGGCACACATGGGTTAGATACAGAGTAAAGCTCCATCTACATTGTCCCCATCAAACACTCCCAGGGCAGGTACCGCACGGGGTTAGATACAGAGTAAAGCTCCCTTTACACTGTCCCCATCAAACACTCCCAGGACAGGTACCGCACGGGGTTAGATACAGAGTAAAGCTCCCTTTACACTGTCCCATTAAACACTCCCAGGGCACGTACAATACGGGGTTAGATAAAGAGTAAAGCTCCCTTTACACTGTCCCATTAAACACTCCCAGGGCACGTACAGTACGGGGTTAGGTACAGATTAAAACTCTCCTTACACTATTCCATCAAACACTATTCAAACCTAAGGAACTGCACTAGAGTAAGGGCAGATTAATCATTTGTCTTAAAGTCAATGACAACCTGCAAACCAATAGGTCAGGTTGGATTGCAACAATGGGGAGTTAGGGGCCAGTCCAGATAATTACAAGTTTCCTGGGGATCGAATGGGTATATTTGGAGAAGGTTTGAAGTGCGTAGGTTACTATTCCCTCATTAACATTACACTGCAGGATCCCCCACTCCCTTTCTTGCTTTGCATTATTCTCCACATAAATGTTAACCTCTGCTATATTTGGAGCTCCAATCTAATTCTTCACTGAAATTATGTTTTTGATTTGTTCTTCAGGAGTTTCAGTGCTTGACAGATCCTGACTGTGGCCCTGGGAGATTCTGCCTCACTTCCCATCATGAGCAACCCATCTGCTCTGCTTGCAGGGGACTAAGGAGACGTTGCCAACGGAATGAAATGTGCTGCTCAGGGAGCCACTGTTTAAATGGTAAGAATTCAACAACAGCAGCACGCTGTTTCACCAAACATCACTGTTGTTGTGCCATGTTAAAGTGAAGTAGGCTCACTTTGCATTACAGCCTGAAAGGACTCCAGACCAAACTGGCTCCAGCTGTTTGCTGCGTGTCAGTCCTTCTGTGGTGAAGCTGGATGATTCCAAATAATATTGGTGTCAAGTACGAACTTGACTCCTTAGGTCACTGCTGGGTAATTGAATGGCTGGATTTTCTGACTGTCATTATTTTAAAGCTAGAATAATCCATTTCTGTTTGGCATCTGAACATCAGTATTCAAATACTCCAGGTCAGAAAGTCAAGTCCATGTTGTCTGGTGTTGCCTTCTCACTGTTCGCTGAGGGCCACAAATCCAACCACTGTCTTGCTCAAGATCCACTTTTGAAATGGTGCATCAGAGACTGAGGGAATGGAGTCAGTGTCATGCCATCAAACTGATTGGAGACCAAAGTCACCCAGAGAGAAACGGTTAAAATAAATTCGCTGATCCCATACTCCATCTTCTGTTAAGCACAGAATTGGTACATTATGCAACTATTTCTAATTTGCTCTATAAGTCCTGCCTTTTAACAGAAATCTTTAGGAGCAGAAGTGGCAGCTCAGCCAACAACCAGTGGCTGGCAGGAGGAGAATGGAAGTTAGCGGTACATAGTGCAGCAAATCTGCTACTTACATGGGTGAAGAGGGTTGGGCTGCAAATCTGACATAGCTCAGGGGACAATACCTCAGCAGTAAACCAAGCTCTTTCATTCTCTGAGTGCTGCCTCCTAGACAATGAAGCGATCCCTCAGTAAAACCTGCCTTTCAGGCTACCAAGGTCCAAGTGGCCACTGTTGAGCATCCTGCCAAGTTATGGGTTAATAACTGGACTTCTTTGTATCTTGGAGCACCGGTTGTCCAAGGTAAACAGGTTAGCAGTAAGGTTCCACAGAAGAAAGTATGGCTTATCTTCTGCTTCAAATTTCTGAGTATTATCAACAAGAAATTGTGTAAGGAAGTGGAAGTAAAAGGGCAACATCAACCATGAGTGGTTTCTTTAGTGTATAGGCAGAGGGATCTATTAATTATAGTATAGAAAGGTGATTAATAAACCTACTTCTCAAATGATTCAAGAACAGTTGAGTCAGGTAGTCTTGGTTGACAGAAGTATCTTTGAAACAACTGCAATCGTTTATATGAATAGACTGTTTTCAGAGGATTCAGGAATAGATACATCACAAGGTGATACATACCTTTGATGTGGACAAACTCAGGTGTACAGGGAGTTTGATTTTCAAGTGTTCTTCAGAGGACTCAAAACGATAGAGGCAGAAGCCAAAATCAAGTCAATCTCTGTGTACAGTTAGGCCAATCATCAATGCTGTATTTGATTAAAGTCTGTTCTGTATACTCCATCAGTGTCTTCAGCTTACTTGAAGTGAGTACAGCCTTTCCAACATAGAAACATAAAAATAGGAGCAGGATTAGGTCATCCGGCCCTTCGGGCCTGCTCCACCATTCAGTATGATCATGGCTGATCCTTTATCTCAACATCATACTTCAGTGCTCTCTTCATACCCCTTGATGCCTTTAGAATCCACAAATCTATTTATTTTCTTCTTAAATATATTCAGTAACTTGGCCTCCACAGCCCTCTGTGGTAAAGAATTCCATAGGTTCACCACCCTCTGAGCAAAGAAGTTTCTCCTTATCTCAGTCCTAACTGGTCTACCCTGTATCCAGAGACTGTGAGCTCTTGTTCTAGACACTCCAGCCAGAGGAAATATCATCCCTGCATCCAGTCTATCCAGCCCTGTCAGAATTTTATATGATCCCTTGGTATTGCTCCTTCAAAAGTGCAGCACTCTCTTTGTATTGCTCATCCAACAGTGCAGTGCGTCCTTACCACTGCCTCACTGACAACACTTATTCAGTGTTGCCCCCAGCCACGACAGTGTAGCACTCCCTCCCCTCTGATATTGCAGTGCTCCTTCAGTACTGCCCCACCTACAGTGAACCACTCAGTACTGTCTCACCAATCATGCAGCGCTTGTTCAGTAAGCAAGAAAATAAGTGAGTACTGAGTAGCTTTTTCTTGTTTTGGGATTTATGTCCCCAGCTTTGCTGATTCAAAAAACAAAGCAATCTGCAATTCTATCTCTAATCCCTTGGCATTTCAGTCCATGCTCTCCTTTCTTTTGTTTTTTTTTATTCACTCATGGACAAGGCCAGCATTTCTTGTCCATCGCAAATTGCCCTTAAGAAGGTAGTGCTGAGCCTGCTTGAACCACTGCAGTCCATGTGGTGTAGGTATGACCACAGTGCTGTGAGGGAGGGAGTTCCAGGTTTCTGACCCAGCAACAGTGAAGGAACGGCCATGCATGGGAACATCGCCATCTGCAAGTTTCCCTCCAAGCCACACACCATCCTGACTTGGAAATATATCACCGTTCCTTCACTGTCACTGGGTCAATACCTGGAACTTCCTTCCTAAAAGCACTGTGGATGTACCTACACCACATGGACTGCAGCTGCTGACTATTACCTTCTCAAGGGCAATTAGGGGTGGGCAAATAATGCTGGCCTAGCCAGCGACACCCACATCCCCTGGATGAATAAATTAAAATCCCAAGTCAGGGTGTTGTGTGGTTTGAAGGGGAACTTGAAGGTGGTGGTTTTCCCATGTGTATTCTGCCCTTGTTCTCATGGGTGGTAGGGGTCACGGGTTTCGAAGGTACTGTCGAAGGAGGCTTGGCGAGTTGCTTCTTGAAGATGGCATACACTGCTGCACCAGTGGAGGGGGTGAATGCTTAAGCTGGTGGATGGGGTGCCAATCAAATGGGGTGCTTTGTGTTGGATGCTGTTGAGCTTCTTGAGTGTTGTTGGAGCTGCACTCATCCAGGAAAGTGGAGAGTATTCCATTACTTTCATTACTTGTGCCTTATAGACGGTGGACAGGCTTAGGGGAGTCAGGAGGTGAGTTACTCACAGAATTCCCAGCCTTTAACCTGCTCTTGTAGCCACAGTACATATCTGGCTGGTCCTGTTAAGCTTCTGATCAATAGTAACCCTTAGGATGTTCCTCGTTCATGGCTGCTCTTCTCTAATCAATTCATCTCCAACCAAGATATGCCCTATTCCTTTTAGGTGCATTCAATTGTTACACTAAAAGACCCAGAAATGGGTTTTGTCAAGCCAAAAGCATAATTAACATGGGTCTTTAAAAAACAAGCTTACCCCTCAGCATGCGGCAAATAACTTTTTCCAATGCAGTGCTGGAAAGCAACACATTCCAGGATCATGTAATCAGTGTGTCTTTTGAATAGACTTGAGGCTGCAAACAGAGATAAATATACATCCCGGGAAGGGGTCAATTTTGATCCCTAGTGAGCTAGTTCATCTCAGCCAGGGTGGAATGACAATGTTACCTAGTTACCTGGCACAAGTTCTTGAGATAAAGGACTGGAGCAATTAGCTCTGTGATATAGCTATTTGGACAGAGCACTAAAGCCTCCCTGCCTCCCACTGTATTGTATTCCAGCAAGGAGCCCAAAGCTTTCAACAGGAGAGAAAATTAATGAGGTAAAACAGTACTGTTACATTGATGAAACCTGCTGGATGGCCACACCAACCTTGAGGATGCAGCTGAAGTACGAACTGCACTAAAGGCAGAGTGATAGGGCCTATGAAAACTTTAAAGCTATAAAGAAAAATATGCAGCAAGGGTCTGATTTGTCTTTGAAACCAGGTCAATCTTAACTTGCTAAATTCAGACAGCTGTTTTCTTTCACCTTTCCATTCACAGGAAAAATTGCTTGCTAGGATGAATTTTGTTAGCACTGTACCTAGATTTTTCCAGGAGACAGTGTTGAAACTGTTTTTCACTTCTAAGTGCAATTGGCAGATGAAGCTATGGATACTTCAGCAATTGGTAGAGAAACTCGGGTTTTGCACAGATATCATGCAAAATTTATTAACTGCGTGTATTTTTGAAATTTCCAAGCATATAAAATATATATTGAGGGATGAGAATGATGTAAGATATTTAAAATCATACATCTGTACACATTCCTGACATCGTCTCCATTATAAATGCCGCCCTAATGGTGAATATGCAAACTTTTCACATTGCACTTACACTTTCCTGCCAATGGAGACCACCTCTAATAGGGTGGGAGGTGCAGGTGAGAGATAATTACAATACACTGATTTACCTACAAGTGCGGCTGGTCCCACTGCCTCTGCTGCTTTACCATTGAGCATTGCTGGTCTCTCCACTGATGCAATCTGCCTGGGATTATGTCAATCATCAAATTTAGCTTTAGAAACAATTATAGTTGAAACATGCTGATGTGGTTTCATTCTCACCTATGATCCTACCCCTGTCTTAAAATTAAAGTTACTTAATTTTGCAGTTTTATTATCTCTTACACCACAGAAAGCTTAAAGTGCTGCATGTTGTTTGACCAATTCACTCCCCAGGTGCAATACCATTGTACCCTGAAGTGTGTTCCAGATATGAGGCAACAAGTGCCCTCATTTGCACCTACAACTGGGGATCCCTCTTCAAACTACATGCATACAGACATACCAGGATGGAAAGTTATGTAGCGCTAAAAAGTCTCAAGCAGATGTCATATAACTGGGAGTTAGAAACTCCCATCAGTGCACATTTACCAACCTCTAGGACAACAGGATGTTTACACTATCAGGTGATTGCTTTACACTTATTATATATTGCATATCACATACAGAAGGTATTAAACGTGAACTGTTATTTATTTAATTTTTTATTTAAAAGACTGCAGTGTGCCTCAGTGCAGCAGAGGGTTTTTTTCAAATGTACCATTTGGTTTTGAGTTATTAGCATATCTGTGTCTCATTATGGCATCTAGTGACACAAGGTTGGGTTGGATTTAGTGACAGGCACAATGTTCTGTGTAGAAAGTAAGTTCAGGCCACAAGTAGCAGTTTTCATATGGCTGAAATGCCTCAATTAAGTAACCTGTACACACCAACATATTATCAGAAGTACTCATCTCCATGTTGGCTATGAAACAACAGGGGAAGCAGAAAAGTCCCTGTAGATCTTCACTAATTATTACTTCTAGACACCTTCTGCTTCTGTTACCAGCTTTTAACATGACTAACTAATTTTCCTTTCATCCATGCCTTGATTATATTAAAAGTCTTACATATGGAACTTTATCACATGCCTTCTGCATATTTAACCAAAATCCACTAACTTGCCTTCATCCACTGATTTAGTTCTAAATTTGGTTTACTGTCCAGAGTCCCATGATAATAATAACTTTATGATGTGTTACTACCTCTTACTTCCAGCCTGTTGCTGTTGAAATCCTTAATCATGCTTGTTTCACCTTCAGACTTCATTTTGCAATGCCTTTCCTTCTGGCCTCTCATCCATCTTATGTGAAACACAGCGGTCTCCATCCTGTCTCACTCTAAGTTCCATTCCCAAATGATCTGCCCCTCACCCCCTCCCCCCCCACCGTCAAGTCACTGACTCTTCCACTTCCAGAATATCAATGTAACCTCATTCATGTCTTCATATCCTTCCATGATCTTTCCTATCTGCCCTAGAACTGTAACCACCTCCAACCACACATATCAGGACATCCTTTGGTTCTCTAACTCTGACCTTTTGAGTGTTGTCTCTTCCCTTTTACCTCTCCATTGCAAGTAGAGCTTTCAGTTGCCTAGTCCCAATTTGCTAAACCCCTTCCACTTCTCTCTCCTCATTGAAAATATTGAGAATACTTTTAAATCAGGTATTCATTCTCCAATCTCTCCTTTTGTGTTCTTTATGAAATATTTTGGTATTGTTTTTATGTTAAATACACTACAGAAAGGAAGTTAGTGTTGTCGATAGGAGGGAGAATCCTATACAATTTAGATCAGCTGTAATCTAATTGAATGCCAGAACAGGCTTGAGGACCCGAATGGCCATTTCCTTTTCTTATGTTCCTACAAGGTGCAACAAATTGAGAGTAAAGAAGGGAGAATGCATAGCAAAACTGAATTTAATTGTCACATCTGTCTCTCGGGGAAGGTAGAAAGCATAGCTTCATCATAAGGAGGGAGAAAAAAATCAAGGGTCTTTATTAAGTTTGGAAGACCCAAAACACTATTGGAGGGAGGAAGATCTGAAAAAGTTAAGGAGTTTGAACGCTTGAGAAGCAGTGATTTTGAGGTAGGACAGAGGGGGAGGCAGAGTGTGTAGGATAAACCCAACCAAATGTTATTTTTTTTGCTTGAAGCTCCAAGAAGTAGAAATAAAGTACAAATGAAGCCAGGCAAGCCATGAGAAATATTTCCACGCGCTCATGAAAAAACATTTTTGTTGGTGATGTAAACAAGGGTTTGACAGAAATCAGTGCATGCTTCTCCTATTCATTGATCTTGTCTAAGCTTTTTGGGAAGCTTTTTGCCTGCACACAGCTCGACAGGAATGCGAAAGGAAAATTCAACGAAAAAATGACCATAGCGACCATCTACTACATTAGCAGAGGTTTGTGAAGAGGGTAGCTGCTCTCTGACTGGGAAAATGTGAGTTGAAAAAGGGATCGACAACAAGAGAAAAGAACATTATCACATGAAAAATACTCCTTGATGATTGAACATACACAGGATATGTAGCAAATTATTGTGAGTGAACACTTGTAATGACCGAATGCAATTGTTGTGGCCAACCTGGTTATTCATCCAACAAGGAAATTAACTGTCTCCTCTTGTGAAGTTGAGTCCTGTATAAAGTTGAGAATCTTTAACTTCACTCACATTTCATCAGAAATCTGCTTGGAAATACACCTTTGAAAAGTATCTTTAATCTTAACTCCTTTCCCCTCATCCTCGACTAGCCTAAGGCAATGTTTTTATATACAGCTGCATCCTGCGTAAATCTACACCTACCACGGTTAAGTGTCACACAATAAAGTTCATTTTAAAAGCCTTCCCATCTTGTGAACACAATTCGTGGTAAAGTACAGAAATTGTTTGAGAAGATTTATCCCTCGGGAAGGTGGGGGCTGGGAGGAAGGGGCGTTGGCAATTTCTGACAGATGTGTGTTTTGTTCTCTTCCTTTTAGATGTATGCACACGATCAGAAGAGCAGACTGTGGAGAAGCCATCTGAGGCGACACAATCACAGAAAACAAAGGGTAGCAAGAGGGCCAAGACTCAAAAAATAAAGGAAACTCGGCGGAAGAATCAAAACGAAAAACTCGACAAAGCACAAATGAGCAAAGGTAATAGATGTGACCAGCCCTAGCTGCCCACTTTTGATTTATGCCACTTCTGCTTTACCTGGGTTTTTACTCCACTTCAACATGAGAAACACCCTGAGTCTAAATGATCATGTTACATTGGAGTTCCTGGAAAGTAAAGACCTGGACACATCAGTGGCCACACTGGGGAATCCTTTAATCCTGCTCAAAATCAGCAGATTATCTCCATTAAAATATGAGTAATTTGATATAAACATTCACTGCTTGGAGTGAAATTGTGATAAAATATGGGAGTTAAACAGAAATGTGAGTTCAGTGCCAGAAATTATTGATGGTGCCCTTTAACTGAATACTTTAAATCACACACACTTCCATATTCAGAGTCCAGCTGTGCAACTGACTGTAACATTGGAACAGGAGTAGGCCTTTAAGCCCCTCCAGCCTGATCTGCCATTCATTGAGATCATGGTTGATCTGAGACCTAATTCCATATAGGACTGCAAGTTATTACTGAAAGCTACACTACACTATATTCACATTTGCTCTATGTGCTGGTAGAATTGTAGAAGCTGGTCCATTGCAAGTCTTTTTCTCCATTTCACTTTTCGACCTTTGCAGCGAGGATTTATTTCAGTCACATAGGATTTGTGTGCAGGCAAAAAGCTTCCCAAAAAGCTGAGGCGAGATCAATGAATAGGAGAAGCGTGCCCTGATTTCTATCAAACCTTACATTACCAACAAAAATGTTTTTTGATAAGCGCATGGAAATATTTCTCATAGCTTGCTTGACTTTATTTCTATTTTATTTCTACCTCTTGGCGCTTCAAGCAAAAAAAATAGCATTTGGTTGGGTTCATCATCATCTTATGTTGAGGCTTCTTGACATTACAGAATTACCATTATTGGCTGATGAACTGTTAATGTCACTTTGCTACCGATATACTGATGAACAAATACTGGACATAAAAACAAAACCTTTTCAAACTTTTAAAAGTTGGAACTGGATATCAGGGAATTTATCTGCGTAGCATTTTTCCTCGAGGGATTACATGGTTGGTTGGTATATAACAGAGCAGATTCCACGTGGAACATGGAAGGAACTGCACTGGCTGGCCAATCGGCCTTTGCCATTCCCAGTTTGTATCCTTAAAACCACTTTTATGAATGGTCTTTAACTAGGACTCCAACAACCAATGTTAAATCTAATTTCGGAGACTGGCAGAATATTTGTCCCCTGCCCCCTCTACCCCGCTCTGTACACTCCATCTTGACTAAATGGCTTCTGTTTTGAAATTTACAACAGCAGAAGTTATTGAAGTAATTTGTAAAATGCTGCTGCAAAGCACTGTTCCAAACCCTCCAGGGATGTTACCAAGAAAGACACTTCAAAGTGCTTTACAGCCAATTAAGTATTTTTGAGGTGTAGTCACTGTTGCAATGTAGGGAAAAATGGCAAAAAAATCGTGTACAGTAAGGTCCCCACAAACAACAATGAACTAAATGATCAGAAAATTTGATTTAGTCAAGTTGGTAGTAGCTAAATGTTGCTGAGGCACTGAGAGAGCTATCCCTACTCTTCTTTAAATAGTGCTACAGGATCTTGCATATCTATCTGCGAGGACAGACTAGGCCTCGGTTTAATTCCTCTTCCAAAAGACAGTACCTCCAACAATGCAGCATGCCCTCAGTACATCACTAAAGTGTCAGCCTAGATTATGTACTCAAGTCTTTAGAGTGGACCTTAAACCCACAACCTTCTGACACAGAGGCAAAGCTGAGGCTGACACCTGAATTGTATCTCAACAATCACACTAAATGCTCTCCCTATGGTAGTCTGTAATTATAGTATTTAATGGCAATGAGCTTTTTATTACTTACCATCTGACTTGAATGAAGCTCAACCAATTTATTTTTATAGCTATGGAAATCCAATATTCATTTTCTCCTTCATTGCTAAAGGCATAATTTGGTTTCAATCCTATAGCAATTATTGGTGCCAAGAAAACGTAATTGACTTATTGTGTTTTACATGTCACAGTTTAATAGCTCACTGGCCAGGCAGTATTACGTTTGATGTCTTACAGTCAGCATCACTACCTTCAGTGAAAAACATTGCAAAGTATCTGTGGACCTCACCAGAGAAGATACTTAAAACCGGATAAAACTGTATTGTTAGCACGGGAGTGGGTATCTCAAAACATGTTGGGAAGGGTCAGCCAGTACTTTGGGTAAGGGCAGAGCACAAGGCAGATATCTGGAACCAGGAAAGGCTGTTTAGGGAATGGAAAAGTAGATGCTTGAGAGCAGGGAATGGAAAAGTGGGGGTTGAGGAGGGGAAGGAAATTTCCTATATTCTTAGAATGTAACAAAATTGCAAAGTGTTCGTTTATGATTTTGCTAGACTGAATGAAGCAGAGGAGGAAGAGTATGTACCTGGAAGTAGTACAGGCTGTGTTGGGAATAGATGATCTAGTTCTGGAGAACAACGCAAGCTGGGAGGCCCAGTGACACAGTATTTACCTATCCTTGCAACTGGATCTGAGATGCATCTCCGGTGACAAGGCAGCAATCAACAGCAGTTCATACAGGCTCCTCTTCCATTCTTTAGTGGTCAGTGCCAGAAAAGCATCAATAAAAACCTGTCAGCATGGCCTTTCTCCTTTGAGGCAAGGAGGTTAATGACGGTTAAGTTCTTGCTAGACAAACTGAAGGTGGGGCAGGCCATCTCCTTAGAGCAATAGTCACTGTCCATGTCTGAGATGGGTATCTATGACACATGCTGAGTTGAGCAAGGTGGATGGAAACTGGTAGAAGCGTCATCAAAAAGCAGAGAATGGTGGAGACTAATTCTTGCCTTTTATTTATATTTTTTGCAAAGTTGTCTACATGATGAGCTGAACAAAAGTGTTTGTTATTCTTTGCATTACTTTTTTGAACAAAGTTTAATGAGATATTGCAGCCAGAAAATCCTGCTCAAAGTGCCGAGTTGTGGCGGGAGGAATGTCAGCAGTGGACAGGATTGTCTTTACTTTGAAGTAGTTCAACAGCCTGTCCACACTTACTCTCTGGGCTTACATATGAAGAGTGACCGACCACTTGAATGAGGAACTGGTGGGCTGTTGAAGCAGTGTGACTGTACACTAACAACAGTCAGCACCTTCAGGAGGGGATCTTAGGAAACTTTCAAAAATAACTAAATTTAAAAACTAGAAATTAGCTTAACAATTACATGAGATAAACGTAACAGCATAGCTATTCTCCTACCCCTCTTCACCTCATAAATAGTTTTAATGCAGAAGCAAAGCACTTCTCCAGCATCTTGTGGAGAGCATACAGCCCAAGCCACAACTTTATAAATACAACTTGTGAATTAATTCCAGAAGTTTATAATTTATTAAGTATGTGGAGAGTTTGCTTTTCGGATGAGGTGAATCTTCTGAATGTTTCACCACACGTTAAACTGTAGGGCTTGGAATCAGGCATGTTATTAATGTAACCATCAATGCACTGCGGAGTCATTGCCCTCCACAAGGCAATCAGACCAAACACTGTGCGAACAAGCCTGCAAAGCTTAGTGGCAGGACCTCCACATACATTTATGGAGAGTCAACAACCTGGTGCATTTTCTTTCCAATTCCAACAGTCATCATAAATTTGGTTTGCTTTTACGACAAAGGTCAGTCAGTGTGAGGTGCAGATTACCCTCTCACTTATTTAGGTTACTGTTTTATTTCCTTCCCCCTACCAAATTGGAAGAGAATAAATAGGTTTACGATCATTTCACAATCTAACAGCAGATGGTACAAGTTTTTGCTTAGTTTTTGACCATACACACAAAAGTTTTGTCAAAAATAAAGAATTTTTGTAAATTAGTTTATCAGCATTTTTAAAGTTGAGCATAGTACAGATGGGGTAAATGTTGATTTCTGTTGATTGTTTCTCCAAAGTACAGAAGTTCAGTTAAGGAACTTGAAATTCAATGAATGCGCACTGGAGTTTTGACCTCTTTTGGTTAATGTTAGCTATTTAAATAGCCAAGCTTTTTATTTTGAAGCCTCTGGGCCACAAGGATTCAATAAACATTGTTAGTCTTTGATATGATGAAATGACTGCTGATCCATGTAATTAAAAGTCCTGCAGTTTGTTCATGACTTTTGTTCCAACACGTTTTCAAAGGATCTTAAAATATATTAAAGAAGCAAGCCAGCCGGGGGCGGTGAAGCTGATTGACAGCAACGTCTGAGGTCTGTGAGCAGGGACAAAGTCAAGGATTGCCTCACATCTTGGTGGTTAGTAGCCTCTGACTTGGGAGTTTAGCTCTAGTTGCTTGAACCAGTTGTCAGGTAGCAAATGGTCCAGAATAATCCAATTCCATGGTAACCTTTGGGCATTCAAGGAGTTAGCAACCATTTTCAGGGAATTAGTTACGTTGAAAGATAGCTTGGGATGCACCTTTGGACTTCACAAATCAAAAATGGTAAATTACTGTGAATGCACAATGTTGAATTGAGCAGTGTCCATTTACCTGTCCTCTATTAAATAAATTATCACCTGGTTTATGGCCCAAGACTCACATCTAGTGAAGAGGGCAATCAGGTGGTGTCACATGATACTTTTCAGTAAGCCACAGTACAGTGTCAAGCTTAAGCCCCAGGTCTCATTATTGGCTGTATAGATATTGGGTCGATAAAATCATGCCACAGGTATGCAATCAATACCTGACCAACACCACCTTCATTTAACCAGAAATAGGAATGTTTCTGTTTGGCTGAATGAGGTATGTTTTTTCTCTAAAAGAAAACTTTCCTGTCCTCTCTCTGCCATGACCAATTTTCTTCTTTTGTCTCCTGAAGACACGGCAGAATTTCTGGAGGAGGGAGATTCCTAATCTCCTGTCATATGCCATTTCGCTGGGATTTCTTCTGATCTTCTGCTCAAGTTACAGCGGGAGTTCAGAAGAGCCTGCGGAAACTCTACTCCACTGTCTTTTGCTGAGGTACTGTTTCATGAGCAACAGTTGCCGTCTGGTATTCATCCATGTGCTCATTTGTTATATTGGAATGTCAGCAGAGTGTTGCCCTGCAGGAGGCTCCACAGCTGAGTCTGATCCTGTTCTCACTCCATGCTGAATACTGGATCGTGATCACCACTGAGAACCTTAATTTTGCCACTCCCCCGTGCACAAGCATTTGGACTAATTGTAGTGCCTCTGTTTCCATCCAAGTGGAAATCAACTAACTCAACACAGCAGAATCTGTGATTTTTTTCAGAGCTCTGAATGGTTTAGACCCAAATTGTTTATAATTATAAGGTGAACAAAAGTTGGTTAATTTCCACAATCAGAGAGGTTGGAAAAGCTTTTTTTATAAAAAGCTCCAGTTGTATCATTGCTCTGTGACAAAGTTTATTGGGGTTCAATATGGCATGGTTGGCTGACTAATTTTAAAATATAATTACTCCTATGGTTAGTATTTGGCAATGTATTTATTCTTGGCTGGAACAAATCACAGAATACAAGAGCAGGGAGATTTTAACTGTATAGAACACTAGTTAGACCACAGCCTGGGAAAAGATTGGATAGACTGGGGTTGTTTTCTTTGAAACAGAGGAAGCTGAGGGGAGATTGAAATGAGGTATATAAAGTTATAAAGGGCCGAGACAGAGTAGAAAGGAAGGGCCTATTTCACTTAGCAGAGAGGTTAATAACCAGGGGGCATAGATTAAAAATAAGTGGTAGAAGGATTAGAGGGGAGATGAAGAACATTTTTTCACCTAGAGGGCAGTAGGGACCTGAAGCTCATTGCTCGAAAGTGTGGTGGAGGCAGAAGCTCTCACCACATTTAAAAAGTACTTGGATGTCTACCTGAAGAGCCATGTCCTGGAGAGCGAAAGACCCAGTGCAGGAAGGTGGGATTAAGCTGGGGCGCTCTTTGTGACCAGCATGAAAACAATGGGCTGAATTTCCTCCTTCTGTGTCATAAATGTTCTATGATTCCCATTAAAACAATTTTTTAAAGGGTGTGAAAGCCAATTTCAATGACCATGAAGCTATTAAGTTTCATATCTCTGAAATACTCTCAATAGAGTGATGATATGTAAGACTCTTGAAAATGTAATACTTTAATTTGTAGATCAAGCATGGTCACAAATGATTGAGATATTGCTGAGATATTTTCTGTGGACTGTTGGGTTTTGCTGAAATGTTGCACAGAGACTGCTAAATAATAACAACATCAACCAAAATAGGATAAGTAATGGTTCACAATATATTCCCTGCTCGATACAGTTACTTTGTACACACCTACCAACAATAATTTGTATTTATATAGCACCTTTAACAATGTAAAACAACCCAAGGTACTAAGCATGATGTTATCAGACAAAATTTGAGTCAAAGGAGGAGATATTAGGACAGATGACCAAAGCTTGGTCAAAGAAATAGGTTTAAAGGAGAATTCTGAAGGAATGGAGTAGTATCTAGCCCAAATACATGGTAAAAGAATCTGGAAAAATCCTCTCCCACCTCCATGGGCAACCAAACTAGTCCAAACCATCTTTCCCTTTGTTAACAAATAGAAATTGTTCAAAATCAAACAATAAGATGGGAAAAAGACACACTTGGTCACCAACAGTATTTTCTAAAAAAACAAGAAATCTTACATTTTCTATACAATCTCTTACAACTCTTTAAAGAATAACACAAGTAAATATGGAACAAGAAACAAAGACTTTCATGCTATTGAAATCAATCCTTATTACCGTCTCTGTAGAGTGTCACTGTTGCTGACTTCTACCAACTCGTTAGGACTTTGTCTTAGTGGGGGCATTCCCATTTATGCGTCAGAAGGTGTAAGGTTCACACTCCACATCAGACAGTCCCGCTTATTGGGGGTTGGAGCTATGGCTCTGAGTTCTAGGTCAATAACCTATGGAATACTTGTGCCTGATGGGTGTGGGTGCCCCTGTGTGGGTGATGGGAGTCCATTAAAAACCCTCTTGTCATAAAGGATGGTTACAATGGTTGAGGTCTGTCAGATTGCTAATCAGCCAGTGAATCCATCCATTCAAGAGATGACTGTAGATATGAAAACGACCAACTTTTTTTTTCTCTTGAAAGGTTTGAATAAAAACATTCCAAGATTTCTCCCAAGCCCTTGAGGTAATCTTGGAATCTCCAGGACTAATGTTCCAATTTCTATTTTTGAACACTGTCCAGCTGTATCCAACAGCTGACATTTATGTGTAGCTCCAATGGCACCCAAACTGGTGTGTCCAGAGCGTTTTAAGTCCACTAACTTTGCTCATCCATATGACCACCAGTTGTGTCCTTAATTCAATATTCATGCAACTCTGCTAAAATAGAATTGACCTCATGTTACTGGAACTTTACCCTCGTATCTAATCCTCTGAATCTACTGACATAAATCAATGTTGCATGAGTGCTATCTAGCGCTATGCCCACATTTAAGGTTAAACACATTGCTGCTATGTAAGCAGTGCAAAATACAAAAATCATCACAGAGACATGATTACAAAGTTCTTACCTTTGCATCCTGCAATGAATATTTAATTATGGAGTCTTCACTTTCACTATAGGATCACTCTCAGACTATTTACCTTGCCGTAATGTGTTGCAAGGACATCTCATAAACCAATTCTTGGACAGTTTTAGGATGACCTAATTATATGATAAGAATTCATCCGCAGTGTTGTCAATGCATTTGTGAAGGTATTTATTTCCAATCTCACTAGAATAAACAGTAGGACAGGCTGAAAATGCCAATTACAGGTGTTAACATGGGAAACATATTCAGTGAAATCTATACGACAATGAGAACAATTGTAAACCGAATAAATTAATGAAGGTTTGCTTAGGAGATACATTAACAAACTAAAATGAGTTACTCTCACTTCCAAGTGACTGCTTTACATTAAAATCATGAAGCATATACACACTCAAGTTTGACAAATATGTATATATAAGCAGGACTTAAAGCTCTTTTATAAAAACAGAGCTACATAAATGCAAGTTCTTTCTGAATACTAGAAATTCACGGTCTAAAGCTACAGAAAAATATATGTCTGTCAGATGAAATGTAAGTGAAATTAACTTTGAATAAGTTAACAAGAACCACAAACTATTGGAGTGTCATTTGAGAAGATTTGAAGATATTTTGACATGTGCATGATTCTAAATTAAGTAACAAAATAAACTTCAGTATGAGAGACAACTTTGGGTGGCTTGATGCAGGTTCAGAGAAAAAGCTCAGTGAGCAAACACACGAAGATTCCTCTTCAGGGGGAGTACTATAAACATAGAGTAGCTAACACTGGAACACATATAACTTGTACAAATAGGTCAGCAGTGAATTGCTCTCTTTCACTTGGTGTGTACTTTACATATACAGGAGTTGACACACACAAACTCATTTCCAAATGAATTATTCCTTTACTCTGTTGGTGTACTGTACACATATAGCTGACATTGATTGATACATGAACTATATAATATAGGAGTAGGTGGAAGGGGAGATTCTTTCTTTTGCCCTGCTCAGTATGTACCATACCAGGTGACAAAGAAATGTTTTCTTTTAGTTGGCATATACTGATAAGAAATACTCTCTATATGTTGCAGGGTTGGAAGGAGAGACGTGCTTGCGAACATCAGAGTGTTCTGCTGGATTGTGCTGTGCTCGTCACTTCTGGTCGAAGATTTGTCGGCCTGTACTGAAAGAGGGACAGGTTTGCTCGAAACGAGGTCGCAAGGAGGGCCCACAGGGGCCAGAGATCTTCCAACGGTGCAACTGTGGCCCAGGATTAGCCTGCCATAACCAAAACCAAGGCACATCACAACGCAACTCCAGACTACGGGTCTGCCAACGTGTCTAGAGAGAGCGAGAGAGAGAGAGACCCCAGCCCGAACACTTCGTGCAATGACATGACAACTTACCAGGATTGGCTCTTGCACCAGTTAAAGTAAATTTAAATCTTTTTAAAAAGCAGAAAATATGGAACCCCATGCATCAAAATGGACACAAAAAGTATTAAAATGAGCTCTGTGAGGTGAAGCACTTGAAGTACAGCAAGGTTTGTGTGGTGGAAGAAACGTTAGCTGATTTGGTCAAATTTTACCAATAGATGAAAAAGTATTTGATGGACAAAGGTGGTGCCCAGTCTCAAGGACAAGTAACAGAACACAGGTTTAGGGCAGAACAAACCAATGCAGTATTTCAATAAAGTAGGTGAAAATTTCATACAATGGTCACTTGAACTGAGAAAAATGTCCAGCAGTACAATTCAACACTGTGCCCTTCCACACTTGAGCTGTGTCTGTGGAAAGCAGTCTGAATCATAAACATAAGGCAAAAGAATGAATGGGCACCTAACTTGGGAGGGTGGGAGCAGAAAACTGCTTTCAATTACTGAGGCACACTAAAAGTGTTAAAATAATAGCATGAAATGTTAGAAATATTCAGCAGGTCAGTTAACATCTGAACTGGGAAAAGCCGAATGCATGTTTCAGGTGAAACTCTGACAGAATTAAAGGGTCTGCACATGAAGCATTACCATGTCTCTTTCAGTTGTTTACTGGCCTGCATTTCACATCTGTAGCACTGGCAGCTCTTTATTTTTTCTCTACTATAAATGTTTTTCAACCTGACAGCTTATAGTTACCGACAGGGAGCCTGTGCATACCCAGATCTCAATAACTAAAAGAAATAGCGGAGCAAATTCTCCTGTGAATAAAAAATTAAATTCAATTTAGGGTTATTTTGGAAAATGTTCTACAATTGAGAAAGTCGTGAGTTTGTGGATCACACCAAGGTCTGAATGTGATTTTAAGTGTGTGTTTTGGACTATTGCCTGTTGAAGTGTTCCACTACTTCTTCTATGTGTTTAGCATCTACTTCACCCTGTATCAAGGTAAAATATGCTACAAAATTTTAAAGAAAACTAATTGTGTAAATTCACTAACACTGAGGTTTGCATTGTTTTATTAATTTGTTGAAACTCCATCAACAATATTGGACTGACATCACAGCAAAAATAATTAGGATGAATCCACAAAGAATTCACCAATTCTTTTCTTCATATCTTGTCTCTCGCCCATACTCCAAACTTTAAATCCTTGTCACCTTTTACTGCTGCATTCTTCATCCCTGAACCAACATGGTGATCTTCTCCCAAGCCTCTGTGAAGTTGTAACGTCTAAGAGGTCTTCAAATCCATGTACTTCTTTCCTTTTTGTGCTCCTCAGTTGTACCATGTATATTCTCCACCAGGCAGCCAGTCCAAGTGGATGCAATAGAGCTGCTTGAGAAGTTTTGTCTGCCAACTTTCTGTCTCTCCGTGATCTGTGCTTGGCAGTCTACCCCCTCCCCACCCCCAACAGCACCACGTGGCAAATGGAGATGCAGTTCTGCATCCAACAGCTCCATCACACATTGTGTAGATTCAGAATAATCCACTATTCAAAATAACATTTCATGCAAAGCTAAGTGTTAAATGCATCTTTCAATATGACCACACCAGTTGCCGTTTGAGCAGCATTATGAAGGCTCATGATGGAAGAAGTGGACCCTGTATGGTTACACGCCATTTAAAAACTAAAAGTAGAAAAGTTGCAGCCTTTTGTAAGAATACTTGAACACCACCATCAACATAATCCAATATCCTGGTAATTGTACAATGATGTATATTATTATATGTAACATAAGAACATAAGAAATAAGAACAGTAGACCATTCGGCCCCTCGAGCCTGCTCTGCTAATCAATAAGATCATGGCTGATCTTCTTGTGTTTCGATTTCCACCTTCCCATCCAACCCTGATAATCTTTGATGCCCTTGCCTAACAAGAATCTATCTATCTCTGCCTTAAAAATATCCAATGACCCTGCCTCCACCACCTTCTGAGACAGAGAATTCCAAAGTCACAGAATCCTTTGAGAGAAAATGTTGAAAATGGTTGCAATACACATTACATGATAAGATGTACATTACCACAGATAAAGGACTTTAAATAGAAGTACATAGATGTTACACCATGGGAAAAAGCTATTCAGCACCACCAGACCGTGTTGGTGCTTTATCTTCCAATGCCCTTTAGGGGTGGAAATCTGCCTTCCTTGCCTGGTCTAGACTACATGTGGCTCTAGGCCTACAGCAATGTGGTTGACTCTTAACTGCCCTTTGAAATGGCCAAACAAGCCACTCAGTTCAAGGACAATTAGAGGTGGACAACAAATACTGGCCTTGCCAGCAACACACACATCCCATAAAGAATAAATTTTTAAAAATATTCCACCAAAGCAAACAGAATTCAGTGGAAGTCCTGGACTCTGAGTAAATCAGCAGCAATGCTAGTTTCTGTTCAGAAATTACAGAGAGTAAACATCTCAACAAACACTTGCGGAACAGCTTTTCCCATTTCAAATAACATATCCACTGCCATGTTGGGCAGGACCCATCTATTATCGTACATCAGATCAGTTCCAATGTTGTATGACATTTAACCTATGCCAAGAATTCTGCACTTCAAAGTAGCACAGAGACAATTTAACCCCAATTCCAAGGAAGTCTTGCAGCAATCTCCTATAGTGAAGGACAGTCTTCTCCTCCCCTGCTAGCTCTTCTTCACGTTATTTTACATTAATTTCTAAAACGTTTGAGAAAGTTTGGATTCATGTGCACAATCTTCTATATATATTATAAATGAGATAAAATGTGTGAAAGCCTGGAAAGATACTAGTAAATTATTGGATTACCAGCTAACTAGTTGGGTAAATTTTATAGAAGTGTTCACAAATAACTACTCAAACCAGAACAACTAACAGTTAATCAACAATCTAGAAGTTTACTAGAGCTTGCCACCCAAACTCCAAAACTACCAACTATTCTAGTCAGATTCGGTGAAATTCCTGGCCCCTCTCCCAACACAAAGCTCATTTTGCTGTTTACCATCACTATGGTTAGTTTATGGTGGACAATTAAAATTGGCGGTTGGTTGAGAGTCTTAGCAGCCCCAGCTCCAGCTGATTTCACAATCAAAATGTAGTTCACCTTTAAACCCCAGTGACATACCTGATGATGATCCAATACAAAAAGTATTGCAATTAAAAGTGGTTTGCTTGTTCTTAGTAATTTCTTGTTACAATATTACAAACCTAAAATCTTGTGTGTTAGGATTATTTTTCATTTTAATAAGAGAACAATAACACCCTTATAACCTTTATTTACTCAATTATCAGTTCTATTCATTGCATTGCACCAGAATACATGCAGCATATCAAAACTTCCTTGTGTATTCTGAAAACGAGCCTGCAATTCTACACCAACAATATAATACATCAATTTTTTTAATTTTAAACTGCCCAACTTTTAACTCATTGCAATACAATGTCTGCTATATTTTAAGCAGCAAGATAAATAATCTAGTTATCCTAGAAATAGCACACTGCACTCAAAGAGATGCCACACTATTACAAATGAATTGCATGGTGTTTGCACCAATAGTATGGAAGTTGTGTTCCAAGTACTGTTGCAGACAACTTGCAGCATTCACAACTTGTGCAGCAGACATTGCCATAGACAACAAGGTGGGAGTGTATTGTTACTCTCTTAAGTGCATGCCATGTATACAAGAGTGATGAATATCATTCACAGCCACAGAATAGTAAAATGCTTGTGAAGCTTTTATCAGTATATACTGCACACTACATAAGGCTGGCGAAGTGTAAGCCACTAAGATTTGTGTTGTCTCTTGTAGGCTTTGTAATGAGTTCATAAACATATAATTCATATACTGTACTTACACATTTATCAAACAAGCTAAAGGGCATTGAATGGAAATTAACAGTTAAATTAGCTTAACTGTGGAAAAAGTCTAATAGTGAGAGTTGTTGTAGTTTGTGTTGTTTAAGGTCAGTTGACCTATACATCTGCACCCCTTTGGTCTTGCTAATTTTACAAACAGTATTGATTAATCGTGTGTAATATTTTGTATTTAATATTCTATTTTTTATTCATTATTAAATGTAACACCAATGAGTCTACAAAGTAGTTTATTGGTATGCCACACAGAATTTTATAGAAAAGCTGATCGTCTCCACAAAGACATTCTAACTTCATGCATAATATACTAGCCATCTATGTGTATACAAAGTTCTTTAGCAAGTAATTGAGGAATCCTTATGAAAGTTTCAGCTAGTTCTACACTTATCAGGACTCATCACATTTTCATTCCCACAGAACTTCAGAGTACGTCTTGGGTAACCCTCAGGTGACACTCACTCACTTCGCTCTCGCGGCTCTCGATATTGCCACTCGATATAATCAAAGATGTCCTTTTCACTTTCCACAGGCAGTGGTTCACCTGGCACTCCTGCAGTTAACACACAGCAGGATGTTAATGATACAGACACCATTCTACTGAACACAATCAACTTAGGGTGAAGGTGGGCATTCATTTATAATATTAAAGCTAAACTGCAGACTAAAAATAAAAGCTACTTTAGGTGGCAAAGATTTCAACTTCAATTCTCAGCAATTCATAGCATAAATGAGATTAATTAGGACAATAGTTCTTTTCTCCCAAGAGGTGCTGTTAGACACTGGGCACAGCACCAAGGGTGCATGGGTAGTAGACTTGTGGTACCCTGCTCAAGTGGGCATTCTTCATGACTGAGCCACAACAGGCTATTTAATGGCGAGGTGAGGCTGGGAGGTGCAGGGGAGCATTATAGCTGAGCCCTGACGTTTCATTTGCATTTCTCAGCAAGAATCACTAGACAACATTGAGGAAAGGGACCCTGAGTAATCAGCTAAGACAACACAGACTGGATAATAAACCTAGGAACTTCATGATGTGCAAGATTCAGTATGATGTAGGGATTTATCTTCCAATCCATCAAAGGACCATAATTTTTTAATGATACATCTAACAACTCTAATGTACTGATCTTATCCCATAAAATCATGTTTTTAAAATAAATGTGTAATTTCAGCATGATTTAGGGTAGGCAGGGGTGTAGTGGTAATATCGCTGGATGAGTAATCCAGAGGCCCAGGTTAATGCTCTGGGGACACCAGTTCAAATCCCACCACGGCAGCTGGTGGATTTTAAATTCAATTGATAAACCAGGAATTAAAAATTGGTAATAGTGATCACGAATCCATTGTCAGTTGTGGTAAAAACCCATCTAGTTCACTAATGTCCTTTAGGGAAGGAAATCTGCTGTCCTTACCTGGTCTGGCCTACAGGTGACTCTACACCCACAGCAATGTAGTTGACTCTTAAATGCCCTCTGAAATGGCCAAGCAAGCCACTCTGTTATATCAAAACTGCTACAAAGTCTATAAAAAGGAATGAAACCGGACAGATCGACCAAGGCACCGGAAACAACAATGGCAAACCCAGCCCTGTCGACTCTGCAAAGTCCTCCTTACTAACATCTAGGACTTGTGTCAAAATTGGGAGAGCTGTCACACAGACTAGTCAAGCAACAGCCCCCCCCTACCCCCAACCCCCTCTATGTTGAACACCACTTGGAGAAAGCACCGAGGGTAGCAAAGGCACAGAATGTGGTGGGTGGGGGACTTCTATGTCCATCACCAAGAGTGGCTCAGTGGCACCACTACTGACCAAGCTGGCTGAGTCCTAAAGGACATAGCTGCTAGACTGGGTCTACGGCAGGTGGTGTGAGAACCAACAAGAGGGAAAAACATACTTGACCTCATCTCACCAATCTACCGGTCACAGCTGCATCTGTCTATGATAGTATCGGTAGGAGCGACCACCGCACAGTCATTGTGGAGACAAAGTCCCGCCTTCACATTGAGGATACCCTCCATCGTGTTGCGTGGCAGTACCACCATGCTAAATGGGATAACTTTCAAACAGATCTAGCAACTCAAAACTGGGCATCCATTAGGCGCTGTGGACCATCAGCAGCAGCAGAATTCTGTGCAACCACCATCTGTATTCTCATGGCCCGGCATATCCCCCACTCTACCATTAGCAACAAGCTGGGAGATCAACCTTGGTTCAATGAAGAGTCCAGGAGGGCATGTCAGGAGCAGCACCAGGCGTACATAAAAATGACGTGCCAACCTGGTGAAGCTACAACACAGGGTCACTTGCATGCCAAACAGCGAAAGCAGCATAGCAAAGAGAGAGCTAAGCAATCCCACAATCAATGTATGAGATCTAAGCTCTGCAGTCCTGTCACATCCATAAATGAATGCAAGTGCACAATTAAACAACAAACAGGAGGAGGAGGCTCCACAAATATCCCCATCTTCAATGATGGAGATGCCCAGCATGTCAATGCAAAAGACAAGGCTGAAGCATTTGTAGCAATCTTCAGCCAGAAGTGAAACAAAAACAGAAAATGCTGGAAAAACTCAGCAGGTCTAACAGCATCTGTGGAGAGAAAAAAACAGAGTTAACGTTTTGAGTCCTTATGACTCTTAATCATAGTCATAAGGAGTCATAGTCATAAAGACTCAAAACGTTAACTGTGTTTTTTCTCCACTGTTAGGCCTGCTGAGTTTTTCCAGCATTTGCTGTTTTTGTTTCAGGTTTCCAGCATCCGCAATATCTTGCTTTTATTTCGGCCAGAAGTGGCCTCCTCCTGAGGTTCCCAATATCACAGATGCCAGTCTTCAGCCAATTTGATTCACTCCACATAATATCAAGAAACTGCTGAAGGCACTGTATGCTGCAAAGGCTATGGGCCCTGACAACACTCCCTCCAGCAATAGTACTGCAGACTTGTGCTCCAGAACTAGCTGCACCCTTAGCCAAGCTGTTCCAGCACATCTGCAACACTGGCATCTACCCAACAATGTGGAAAACTGCTCAGGCATGTCCTGTCCACAAAAAGCAAGACAAATCCAATCCAGCTAATTACCGCCCCATCAGTCTACTCTCGATCATCAGAAAAGTGCTGGATATTGTCGTCAACAGTGCTATCAAGCAATAATCAGCAATAACCTGCTCACTGACACTCAGTTTGGGTTCCGTCAGGGACACTCAGCTTCTGACCTCAATACAGTCTTGATCCAAGCATGGACAAAAGAGCTGAACTCAAGAGGTGAGGTGAGAATGACTGCCCTTAACATCAAGGCAGCATTTGATCAAGTGTGGCATCAAGGAGCCCTAGCAAAACTAGAATCAACGGTGGAAAACTCTCCACTGATTGGAGTCATAACTAGCACAAAGGAAGATGGTTGTGATTGTTGTGGGTCCATCATCTCAGTCCTGGACATCACTG
The DNA here is from genome assembly GCF_964194155.1 of Cetorhinus maximus. Classification (NCBI taxonomy): domain Eukaryota; kingdom Metazoa; phylum Chordata; class Chondrichthyes; order Lamniformes; family Cetorhinidae; genus Cetorhinus; species Cetorhinus maximus. The sequence goes on along the minus strand of NC_135898.1, from coordinate 20,965,230 downwards.
CAGGAGTTCCTCAGGGTAGTTACCTAGGCCCAAACAACTTCAGCTGACTCATCAGTGACCCTTCATAAGGTCAGAAGTGGGGATGTTCGCTGATGATTGCACAATGTTCAGCACCATTCGTGACTTGTCAGATACTTAAGCAGTCTGTGCCCATATGCAGCAGGACCTGGACAACATTCAGGCTTGGACTGATATGTTACAAGTAATATTCATGCCACACAAGTGTCAGGCAATAACTATCTCCAACAGAATCCACCATCTCCCATTGACATTCAATCCCCCACTATATAGCCTGGGGGGTTACCTTTGACTAGAAACTCAATTGGACTATCCATATAAACACTGTGGCAACAAGTGCAGGTCAGAGGCTGGGAATAAATTTAAATTAAGAGGTAGAAGGTTAAGAGGGGAGTTGAGGAATTTTTTTCACCCAGAGGGTGGTGGGAGTCTGGAACTCACTGCCTGAAAGGGTGGTTGAGTCAGAAACTCTTGTAACATTTAAGAAGTGTTTAGGTATTCACTTGCATTTCCATAGCCTCCAGGGTTATGGGCCGAGCACTGGAAAATGGAATTAGTGTAGTCAGGTCTTTGTTGACTGGTGCGGACATGATGGGCCAAATGGCCTCCTTCTGTGCTGTAAATGTCTATGAGTCTATAATATTGCGGAGAGTAACTCAGCTCCTGACTCCCCAAAGCCTGTCCACCATCTACGACGCACAAGTCAGGAGTGTGATGGAATACTCTCCACTTGCCTGGATGAGTGCAGCTCCAACAACACTCAAGAAGCTCAACACCATCCAAGACAAAGCAGCCCACTTGGTTGGCGCCACATCCACAAACATTCATTCCGACCGCCAATGAAACAAAGTGGCAGCAGTGTGTACCATCTACAAGATGCACTGCAGGAACTCACCAAGGCTCCTTAGACAGCACCTTCCAAACCCATGGCAGCTACCATTTAGAAGGACAAGAGCAGCAGGCACATGGGAATACCACAAACTGGAAGTTCCCCTCCAAGCCACTCACCATCCTGACTTGGAAATATATCACTGTTTCTTCACTGTCGCTGGGTCTAAAATCCTGGAACTCCCTCCCCAATAGCACCGTGGGTGTACCTACACCCATGGACTGCAGTGGTCCAAGAAGGCAGCTCACCACCACCTTCTTAAGGGCAATTAGGGATGGGCAATAAATGCTGGCCTAGCTAGCGACGCCCATATCCAATGAATGAATTTTTAAAAAACAAGTTATGATTATGAAACAATACTTAGCATCTTGCATCATATGCTGGTACAGGATGCAGTAAAATTAAGGAAATTTAGGTTCAATCTCAGCAGTTTACGAAGTGTAATAAACCAGCGCAAATAAAAGTTCCATTCAAAGGGTCTGATATTTTTAATGAGATGCCTGCAAAGTTGGTTTAAATTTCTGAAGCTTTGTACAAGAATATATGATATTTTGTTGAAACATGGCAGAAATTAGTTTAAATTTTTTTTGATGCTTTGACATTATTTAACACCTGCAATACTTTTAAATACCTTCAGGGGAAAAGACCATCTTTCAAACCGTAAGCAAATTACTGGCAAACTACCATTTTAACTACTTTTGCAACAATGCTCAGCAAGTTCATTCTGCAATTCCCAAATGAATTTGTCTCAGGTCTCCATCATATCTTTCCTGCAGAGAAACAAGTACGTTATTCTTCGATAGAACCCTGCTACACATTTATATAGAGGAATCATTTCCACTGGGGACTGAGGATATTTCAGAGTTCAAAAATTAATCAGCAAACAGGTTTTATCTGTAAAATCTCTAATTTTTCTGTTCTACTGAAGCCTCCAACGCTTGTTAGCATATGGCTCCATGAAGTTTATTATAATGAAAGGTACAACTGATAAATTATCATGCAACAGCCCAATATTAGCTCCTTCCAAAGGGAAAGGTAATGGTCTAGTACATAGACATTAAAAAGCTTCGCATTCCTTCTTGATGCAAGTTCAAGAATGCCATTGCCCATGCTGTTGGTTAACAACATGTCTGCGAGGTGTTCAGTCAATTATAAAACTTTTTAATTGTTGTAGGGTGAGAAGAATATACTTCTGAAATTAAGAGGAAAACAATTTATCGAAGATAGTTATTCACTACCAGCCCATAGAAAGTTAAAAGATGCAGTGTTTGAACAACATTCTAGTACATTTTAAATTGAGTCTGGGTAGAAGGTGCTGAAATACCCCTTAGTAACTGTCTTCTTTATTTCATTAGGGAAGCACTTTTATTGAATACAATTATAGATTAGTGAGTAGTTGTGAACCCAATGCTTTCTAAATTATATCTTATTCTCGGTGTGCCTCTGAGATTACAGGGCTATGGAATATATGATACGCTAATTATGGATCAACAAACCTTATGTCAAAGTATGTCAGCCCAGCATCATCTGCAGCTCCATACCTCTGTGATTCTGCCTTGAGTGTTTGGCACAAATAGCACATCTGATTTTATATCTAATTATTCACAGTTTTATTATGAAGTCTTTTAACTCTTTAGCAGCTGCTGGAGCATTTCTGCAACCAAATGAAACACGAAGAAAATAATCTGGGGAGTTTCCCCAAGAATATTTTGAAATACATCCCCAAATTCACCTTTTTCCTGTTTAGCATAAGAAATTATAGGTAATCAATGATAAAAGCAAAGATATGTATATATGTTGAATTTTGAAAGTTCACTCAAATTAGCCAGCATAATCCAGCAGCCTATTTGTTCTTACAGTACTTACAGACCCTTGCTGATAGCATTGTTGGGTCTCCCAAGTTATGATGTTGTACATAAGATAAAAGCAAAATACTATGGATGCTGGAAATCTGAAACAAAAACAGAAAATGATGGAAAAACTCAGCAGGTCTAGCAGCAGCTGTGGCGAGAGAAACAGAGTTAACGTCTAAAGTCTGTGTGACCCTTCTTCAGATGAGATTGTACATCTGCTGTAGATAGGCGAAAACACTTCACATGACTGTGAAGCCAGCGTAAGCACCAGTCAGGACAAATGGGCATTGACAACTGTTTTATACTTTCCGAGCTTCTCTGTCTCGCCAAATTTATGGAAAGCTCAAAATCTACCTAGAAGTTTGCTCTTTTCCAATCACAATCTTCTGGGTTATCATCTGATGTCAGACGATTTTAGTTTTGTAATGAATGGGTAGTCAAATAATTTTTTACTGTTATTTCTTTCTGCTAGTTTAAAAGTAAATACCAGAAACAATCTCCAAACTATGCCTGCTTGTTTCTTGTACTCTCTTCTCCATGTAGCGCACTCGATTATTCAAGGGTCACCGAACCATGGCTTATGGCCTGATTTTACTACGAGGCAGGATAAGCAGGCAAACACTAAGTCTATCTCAGCCAGAATGGGGAGCAAACTCTGTGCTGTTGGTGCTATTCTGAACCACACGTTAGCTGTCTAGCCAACTGGACCAGACAGAGATCTATTGTCAAGGCTGTTGCTCAACAAATCCTTGTCTGCGCAACTAATGAGCAAGAAAGCAAGAAAGTTGTCAAAAGGCTCCATCTATGATGGCTTTACGATGGCTGAGAATCATGAACTCCAGGCATTTTCTTAATTTGCTGTTCAAAGAGAAGTTTGGTGTTGTACAAAGGATCTGAAAGACTTGCCAGTAGGGCTGAAGACAGACTCCCTTTTCCCAATCACAGTCTTCTGTATTATCATCTGAAGTCAGACTATTTTACTTTTGCAGTGAATGGATGGTCATATAATTTTATCCCTTTACATGTTTCCGCTAATTTTGAAGTCTATACCTGAAACAGTTTTTTAAACTTTGCCTGCTTGTTTATTACATTCACAAGTTGTTGGCATGAAACACTTATTTTTCAAATATGTTAAATAAAATAATTGCTAAATTATAGAGGTGTAATTCTGAAATGCTTAACATAATCCCACGGATTACCTCAGTCCTTCTTTGCCCCATATCCTTGAATACCTTTGATAAACAAAAATCGATCAATCTCAGAGAGTTCCAAACTTCGACCATCCTTTGTGTGAGGAAATTATTCCAAATTTCACTCCTGAAAGGTCCTGAGAGGAGAGTGAGAGAGGAGAACCCCGAGCCAGGCGGTCAGCAGCACATAGAGGAGAGTGCAAGAGGAGGACCCTGGGACAGGCAGTCAGCAGCACCAAGAGGAGAGTGAGAGAGGAGGGCCTGTTTCTACCTGTCAGAGCCGAAGTGTGAAGTCAAAGGAAAACAGGTTGGTGGGTATCTTTTTCGTGTCTCCTTTGATTGGCCAAGTGGTTTAAATCAGGAGACGTTATTACAGCTGAAGAGTACAGTTAAGAAATTCACTTTTAAAAGGGTGGGGGGGATTCCCTCAGCCGGGAGTGCGCTCTTTTGCGCGCATGCTGCCTCAGGGAGATTGTCTCCAATTTAAAATTTTAAATAAATATTAAACCCAATTAATACATGGGTTGGGACATGTCCATAATTTTTATTGAAAGATGTGATTAAAATTTAAATACCCTCATAAAACCTCATCCTGCCCGTCGATGAGGTTTCATGCTTTTTCCAAAGCCCTCCAGGGCTTCCGGCCTGCTCACGACCCTTAAGGTTGGATGGGCAGGTCCATTGATGACCTTAATTAGTTTTTCAATGGCCTCAATAAGCTATTGACAGGTCGGTGAGCGCTCAGGCTGACTCTGCCGGCCTGAAAATAGAAATGACGCGGGGTGACGTCGGGTGTTCCACCCAACGTCATCCCACGTCATTTTATGTGTTGGTGAGTGGGCCCCGCCCCCGTTCGCTGACCGCAAGATCCTACCCCAAGACTGGGAACTCAATATTCAAGGGTATTCGACGTTCCGGAAAAATAGACAAAAAGGAAAAGGATTGGGGTAGCTTTGTTAATAAAGGAAGGTGTCAATGCGGTGGTGAGTAGTGATAAAGGTGCAATAGATCGTGATTTGGAATCAGTTTGGATGGAAGTAAGGAATGGCAAGGGGAAGAAGTCATGGGTGGGAGTCGTTTATAGGTCCCCGAAGTGTTGCCTCCCTGTAGGGCAAAGTATAAATCGGGAAATAATGGAGGCGTGTAAGAAGGGTACAACATTTGTAATGGGTGATTTTAATCTGCATATCGACTAGACTAATCAGATTTGCAGGGGTAACATGGAAGATGAATTTGTAGAGTGCATCAGGGATCGTTTCTTAGAGCAATACGTCGGGAACAGGTTATTTTAGATCTAGTAATGTGTAATGAGGATTAATGCGGGATTAATAAGAGATATCGTAGTTAAGGATCCTCTAGGGGGTAGCGATCACAACATGGTAGAATTTCAAATTCAGTTTGAGGGCAAGCAACTCGGGTCTCAAACCAGTGACCTCAAATTAAATAAGGGTAATTACAGAGGTATGAAGAAAGAGTAGTCTAAAGCGGGCTGGGAAAACAGACTGAGGGGAAGGTCAGTGGATGAACAGTGGCAACTATTTAAGCAGATATTTCATAACGCTCAGCAAAAATTTATCCCAGTCAAAAAGAAGGGCTGGATGAGAAGGATGAACTGCCCGTGGTTAACAAAGGTGGTCCAGGAGAGATCCAATCAAAAACGAAGGCATAAGAAGTAGCGAAAACTAGTGGTAGGCCAGAGGATTGGGAATTTTTTTTTAGGAACCAGCAGTGGATGACTAAAAAGCTAATAAAGAGGGAGAAAATTGATTATAAAAGTAAATTGGCAAGAAATATAAAAACAAACAGCAAGAGCTTCTACGGGTATATAAAAAGAAAGAGAGTGGCTAAAGTGAGCGTAGGACCCTTGGAGGATGCTACTGAAGAATTGATAACGGGGAACAGGGAAATGGCAGATAATTTAAACAAATATTTTGCATTGGCGTTCACGTTGGAGGACACTATAAGCATTCCAAAGATATGAGGTAAGCAAGGAGCTAATGGGAGGAAAGATCTTGTAACAGTCTCTATCACGAGGGGCAAAGTATTTGAAAAACCAATGGGACTAAAGGCAGACAAGTTACCAGGGCCTGATGGCCTGTATCCAAGGGTTTTAAAGGAAGTGGCTGCAGAGATAGCGGAGGCATTGGTCAAAATATTCCAGAACTCACTGGATTCTGGGAGGGTCCCAGCGGATTGGAAAACCGCTAATGTGACGCCCCTGTTCAAGAAGGGAGGGAAACAAAAAGCAGGAAACTATAAGCCAGTCAGCCTAACATCTGTCATTGGGAAAATGCTAGAGTCCATTATTAAGAAAGAAATAGCAGGACATTTAGAAAAGCTTAACACGATCAAACAGTCAACATGGTTTTGGGAAAGGGAAATCATGTTTGACAAATTTGCTCGAGTTCTTCGAGGATATAACAAGGAGAGTTGATAAAGGGGAACTGGTAGATGTAGTCTATTTGGATTTCCAGAAGGCATTCGATAAGATGCCACATAAAAGGTTATTGCACAAGATAGGAGCTCACGGTCTTAGGGGTAATGTGTTAGCATGGATTGAGGATCGGTTAACACACAGAAAACAGACTTATAGGTCTTTTTCAGGTTGGAAAGATGTAACTAGTGGAGTGCCACAAGGATCAATTCTAGGGCCTCAATTATTTACTATCTATATTAATGACTTGGAGGAGGGGGCAGAGTGTAATGTATCCAAATTTGCTGATGATACAAAAATAGGTGGGGGGGGGGGGCGGCGGCGGAGGCGGGGGGGCATGTTGTGATGAGGACATATGGAATTTGCAAGGGGATATAGATAGGCTGAGTGAGTGGGCAAAAACTTGGCAGATGAAGTTTAATGTAGGAAAGTGTAAGGTCATGCACTTTGATAGGGAGAATCAAAAGGCAGGCTATTATTTAAAAGGAGAGAGACTCCAAAAAAGTGCAGCACATAGGGATCTAGGTGCTTTTATGCATGAAACACAAAATGTTAACATGCAGGTGCAGCAAGTAATTAAGAAGGCAAATAGAATTTTGGCCTGTACTGCTAGGGGTTGGAATTTAAAAATAAGGAAGTCTTGTTACAACTGTACAGGGTGTTGATGAGGCCGCACCTGGAATACTGTGTACAGTTTTGGTCCCCGTATTTAAGAAAGGATATACTGGCATTGGAGGCAGTTCAAAAGAGATTCACTAGGCTGATTCCTGGAATGAAGGAGTTGACATTTCAAGAACAGCTAAACAGGTTAGGCCCTTATTCATCAGAGTTTAGAAGAATGAGGGGTGATCTTATTGAAACATACAAGATTCTGAGGGAGCTTGACAAGGTAGATGTTGAGAAGATGTTTCCACTAGTGGGGTATCTCAAACTAGGGGACATAGTTACAGAATAAGGGGACACTCATTTAAAACTGAAATGCGAAAGAATTTCTTCTCTCAGAGGGCAGCGAATGTCTGGAATTCTCTTCCCTAGAGAGTTGTGAAAGCTAGATCACTGAAAGTATTTAAAGGGGAGGTAGATAGATTTTTGAAATATCGGGGAGTTGAGGGTTATGAGGAGCTGGCATGAAAGAGGAGTTGAGGCCTGGGGCAGATAAGCCATGATATTATTGAATGGTGGGGCAGGCTTGAGGGGCCAAATGGCCTACTCCTGCTCCTATTTCTTACGTTCTTATGTCTAGCTCTGATTTTTGGACTATGTGCCCTTTACAAATATTAAGTTTGTAAGATAGTAATGTTTTGGGACTGTGTCTTTAACTTAATATAAAATGGGAGAATGAAGGGGTCATGTGACCGATTCTGAATTCTGCCTGAGAACAAGCTCGGGTGGCTTTGTTGTTGAACATTAAATGGGGGCCAGATTGTTTTACTGGAAAGAAGGTGCAAGATAGTCAGACCTGCAAACAATAACCAGGGTGGTTATGCTGGCGGTGGACAGGGCTGGATTTTTGTGGAGTCAGGAAATCTCTTTGGGCCATTAAAAATGGCAAGGGGGGCCGGATGAGGAAGTCCCACCTAAATTTTGGACAAATCTAGTTTTTAATGGTAAGGGGAAGGGGGCAGGATGCGATTCACCTGACAACCCATTTGTCAACATTGGATTGGCCTGATGAGCTGGTTGGAAGAGTGGACATACACAAAATTATCCAGGAGCCTCCTCACAAAAAAATATGAGAATAAGAAGAAACCCATGAAAGAGGAGACAGAGGCTAGAAGATGAACATGATGATGAAATAATTAAAGCAAAGAAGTGAAAGAAAGATGATCTCCAAGATCCAGAGTCTGAGAAGGAGGCAGCTATAGAGCTGAGATCAAAGAAGCCCAGATTCTCTGGATTACTAGTCCAGTGACAATACCACCACCTTCTCAAGGGCAATAAATGCTGGATTAGCCAGCGACACCCACATCCTATGAACGAATAAAAAAATGAGTGGGTCATAGCTGCACTGGAGTCTCACATAAAATAGTTCTGAAATATGCTGCTTGAGAGAGGGATCTCAGCACTGTCTACGTGATTGTTTTTTATCCTAGATATCTCCTTCTCAATCTTAGCAGGGCCATTTTAACTCAGCGCTGAGGTCAAACAGACCCCATTTTGGCTGGTCCAGGGGCCTTAACCTGCAGTGTGGGAGTCACAAATTGATGGAGTGGACATAAATACTCTTGAAGGGCAGATAGGGTCAGTATAACTGTCATGATCTTAAGTTTTTTTAAATGCCCCACTCTAAAAACTTTAAAATAACAGGCTGTAGCTGTCAGAGGGGCTTTTAAACAGCCTGCTGGACTGCTTTGATTGACAGGTTAGAAAAAAAGCAGCAACTGGTCATGCAGTTTCAGTAGAGCTCTTTGTTGGTATTTCCCCAAGGACTATCATTATTTCATTATGAATGCTTGGCTGAGTTTCAAAACCTTTTATCTCAACCGGGGATGGTCTGAGTTCAAAGTTTGATTCACAGCTTAAAGAGGTTATTAAAGGATTAGGTGTCTTTGATGTGGGGTCTGAATGGATGTTTGTTTTTATAAGAGATTAACCATTTGATGAGATTTAAAAGCTTTGAATAGCTTTTTTGAATGGGAGTTTTTTTCATTATCAAGTGTGTAGGAGTGAGAGCAAAGTATTATGGATGCTGGAAATTTTCACTCCACTAGTTTTTATCAACGAGAACAGAGATCCATACAAATCCATATATTGAACTCATGTCTTGAGAAAAGTATGCACTTTCGAGAAGTGTCACCCTCATTGCCTGTATGGCTTTCCCATCTCATTTTATCTTTGAATTTGATAAATAAAACACAGCATAACCACTAAACTCACGGAAGCAATACCAAGAGAAAACTACTATGTACACACATACATAATGGCCAGGATTTTTCCTATGGCGGGCGGCTGGGCGGGAGCGGGAGCAGGCACAGAGCTGATCGCCGCCCGCAATAGGCTCTGCGTCGCCATTTTACGTGGTGGGCCAATTAAGGCCTGCCCAGTGTAATACATGGCCGGTAGCGCTCAGCGCTACCTGTGCGGGCGGGGGTGAGGAGGGACATTCAGGGCCAGAGCTCTTTTGCGCATGCACGCTGAAGCATGGAGCTGCCTCAGGGAGATTGAATGGATATTAAAATAATTAAAGAATATGACTTTAAAATTTATTTAAACATGTCCCCTCATGTGACTGTGGGGACATGTTTTTATATTTATGAAAATTAATTAATTAATTCAATAAAAGCTTCAGGAAACCTCACCCCGCCTGTGGATGAAGTTTCCTGAAAAACGCGAAGGCCGCTTGGGCTTTCTACCTGCTTGCCAACCTTAAGGTTGGATGGGCAGCATTCACAAGTGGTTCAATTAATTTCTTAATGGCCTTAATAGGCTGTTTACAGTTTGGCGGACGCACAGCCGACTCCGGCACGCCCGTCAAATGAAATATCATGATGGCGCGCGATGACATCGGGACGCACGCCCGACGTCACCGCGTGTCATTTTACGCATTAGCGTGTCGGGCCCACCCCTGCATGCCGACCGGAAGATTCTGCCCAATAAAATTATACATTGCTACCAACAGTCTTATTTTATATACTGCTGCAATAGCGGCTGTCTTGTTCTAAAATGGGATAGGGGCTATCCCCAGGAGTTGTTTAATACGAAGCTCTAAAGTAGTGGAAAGAATCTAGCGGTGATGGTTTCCGAATAGCCGGGAATCACAAGCTCCGGGCATTTCCTCAATTTTCTCTTCAAAGAGAAGTTTGGTGCTATAGAAAAGATCTGAAAACCTCATTAGAAGGTTGAAGACCGATTTGATAATCTGTATTCAACGCAGCATTTGAAGGTTCAGCTCTGATTTGACACTGGAAAATGGTCGGCTGGGAGCCAAATTTATCTCCCCACATGTATGAAGATACATTTTTGAAACACCAGCATGGCCTTGACTGGTTGCAATTAGATTACAACTTGCAATAATGCACCAACATTGACTCTCGAAGTGCTGGCCCACCACACAGCCGTTAATTTCTTACCACCCAGTGCAAAATTTTCAAATTACATTAGTTTATCAAAGTCATGCAGCCTTAAACTTTCAAGATTACAAACTTATTTTTACCTCATAATTAAAAACATAATATACGACGGCAAGACAAGTTTATCGAGTTCACTCCAAGATTTACTTGAATACAGAAATGTTGAAGATTCAGTATTTTATTAATCACTTGAACTCAACTTCTGCGATATAACAGAAAAGTTACATTGGGTCTACAGCACACAACAGGCCATTTGGCCCAATTGGTAATGCCGGTGTTTATGATACACGTGAGCCTCTTCCCCTCCCTTTTTATTTTGACCCTATCAGTATATCCTTCTATTCCTTTCTCCTAAATTCAGCATTGGATTTATTAGTGACTATCTCATATTTGTGACATTCCCACATCCCATCCAAAAGACCTCTGTCAAGTTCACCCTTCAGCCTCCTCTCTTCTAGAGAAAAGGGAGACACTAATTGACTAAGGGACAGAAAGCAGAGTACAGGGGTGAACGGTTATTTTTCAGACTCAGGAAAGGCATTCCCCAGGGATCAATGTTCAGGTCACTACACTTTTTTTGATACAGATCAAGGACCTGGACTTGGGTATGCAGGACACAATTTCAAAGTTCGCAGATGACAGCAAACTTGGAAATGTAGCAAACAATGAGGAGGATATTAACAGACTTCAGGAGGACATTTACAGACTACTAAAATGGACAGGAATGCATCAGGATCAATTTAATGCAGAGAAGCTGATTCATTTGGTAGGAAAAATGAGGAAAGGCGATATAAATTAAATGGTTCAATTTTAAAGGTTATGCAGGAAAAGAGAAGTCTGGGGATGTATGTACACAAATTTTTGAAAGTAGTGGATAAGTTGAGATGGCTGTTAGTGCCACTATATCATGTGCAGACTTGTGCTTTAGTGTCAGCCATGGCTCAATAGGTAGCACTCTCATCTCTTAAAAGGTTGTGGGTTCAAGATCCACTCCAGGATTTGAGTAAGAACATCAAGGCTGACACAGAGAGTGCTGTCTATCCTCTCAGTTGGAAGTAAAGGATCTCAAGGCACTATGCTGAAGAAGAGCCGGGGAGTAAACCTTGATGTCCTATCCTAGTCAATCAACATAACAAAGATGGATTATCTGATCATTATCTCATTGCTGTATGTGGGAGCTTCCTGTGTGCAAATTTGCTGCTGCATTTCCTACAGCAGTGACTACACTTCAAAACTTAATAGGCTGTTAAGCGCTTTAGGATGTCATGTGGTTGTGAAAGGCGCTATATAAATTCAAGTCTTTCTTTGTTCTAGCAGCTCACAAACTTTATTTGCTACACAGCATGCAATTACGCATATGCACTCAAAACTCATCTTAGCTTGCCTTGTATTTTCTCCCAGTCTAAAGAACTCTCTCCAAAGCCTTCACATCCTTCCAAAACTGTGATACCCAGAATTGGACACAATAGTCCAGTTGGGGCCAAACTAATGTTTTATAAAGGTTTAGCATAACTTCCTGGTTTTGCACTTTATGCCTCTATTTATGAAGCCCAGGACCCCATGTGCTATATTAACTGCTTTGTTAATCTGTCCTGCCGCCTTCAAAATTAGTATGCAAACGCTCCAAAGTTAACCCTTCTCCAATAAAAAGGTTTTACCCTGATTGTACTTTGTCCTTATTCTCTTTCCTAGTCCCAACAGCTGTTTTTGGGCACTGCACTTCAATCTCAGTGTTAGCCATTTGCTTCACTTTCCATTGCTTCTGATATGGGGAAAGAACAGGGAAAATGGGACTAGGATATATAGTTCTAGGTGAAGAGCTTGAATTGCATAATACTGGCCCTGCTGTAACTTTGATATCTCTGTGTCACTGCCTTTACTTGAAGAAAATTTTTTGAAGACTTCCCACAGTTTTTGAATGAGGCCTTACTTTAAACGAATTGAATTATCATTGGTACCATTTCACCATAATAAAGAACATCTTGACTGTGAATGAGTAGCTGAAATGTTAACTCTGTTTCTCTCTCCACAGATGCTGCCAGATCTGCGTATTTCCAGCATTTTCTATTTTTATTTATTTTCATTGACTGAGGATAGTCCTTTCTTAATCCCAAGAGGTGAAACATTTTGGTATAGGCAGGGCTATGTGGTTTTACTATAATTGGTGCTTCATTAACCTCACAGAAAGAGGTTTCATGAAGAAATCTTTGATTGCATTTTAATTTCTAAATCTCCAAGCCCTTTGACAGGAGAAGAAAAATAAATTGAGATCTGCTAACTTTTTTTTTGCAATTCCTCCAGAAGTACAGTACATGCATCTGGATTAATATCAAGGTCCAGCATTGCCAACACTGGTAATTTTGTTAACTATTTATTTAGTTTGTCTAATTATTTTAACTCTTTCTTTCCTTTCTACATATACTGCAGTGGTTCAGGAAGGTGGCTCACCACCACTTTCTCAAAGGCAATTAGGAATGGGTAACAAATGCTGGCCTTGCCAGCATGGTTCCCAAACCATGAATGATTTAAAAAAGAAATACACTAAGATAATACAGCAAAATAATTAAACAGCTAATGCGACTGGTAGTTTTCTCCTAACTCAGAGTGGTTTTGGGTATTGCATGAGGATCACTGATAAAATGTTAGCCAAAATTACCATATTGGAATCTAGCCACTAGCTTTGCACATTCTTCAAATTAATCATGGTCATTTAATGTATAAAAATAGCATTTGTGAAATATCTTAAAATTGAATTCTTTTGCCTCTTCTAACCAATAATGTATAATAAAAGTACAAGCTGATTTGATTTAACCCTAAGCACAAAACAGATACTATGACTCACTCCTATGAAGGGGTAAAATTAGTTCAGGTTGTAAATACCCCACCAGGGTGATAATGTCAAATTTATACATTTAATATAGTCCTTCCGTCTAAAGTCTTTTTGAAACATGACCATTTGCTACTCAAAATTTTATGGAATTAATTAAAAATGAGATATACACTTTGCATTTGAACTAACTTTTTTTTAAGAAAAAGGAACTTTCATCAATTTAGTCAGTTTAGTAAAGGGGCATTCAAAGCCTGTGATAACACCAAGGTTTCCAATACCATTCAGCTCTTACCTGTGCTTCCCAATGGGCGAATTGTGTATTCATTCAAAGTGAAGCCTTTTTCTAGTGCCTGGGTCCTCATGTTCTTGTTAAAAAGATCACTGCCAGTGAAATAAAGCACACCACAGAAATATTGATCTTTTGGAATAAGCCTGCAAGAGGAGAAGTGCATGGTGAGCAATCAGAAACGAAAGTAATAGGCACATCATAAGACAATAAGCTACACGGCAGTAGAGATGTTTGAATCCCAAGCCCATTTAAACTGGGTAACATGCTATAGCTACATACAGACATACTTTGTCTAATTTCTGAAATACTGGCGACTGGAAACAGTTTTTAAGAATAAAAACCAGAAACAACCAGAACTTCCTTCAGAGGCACAGCTGTATCCTTATTAGCCTTGTTTCTGAACTGCTGATCCATATTTCTTGACTTCAGTGATATATCAAGAGTATTGTAACATCTGAGGGCAATCTACACAAAGCTAGGCTGGGTGCTCCACAAAAGATTAGGCTGTGGCTGCTCAAGTCGAAATGGTTATATCTAATACTAAATCTAAATGAAGAGAAGTGTCTTGGTCCTGACGTGGAATAAGTTCCACCCCCATGGTCGAGTGCGTGACAGCGTTTTCAACTAAGCAGCACTCATACTCGGCAAAACAGTGCTATTACTGCTAAATATGCACATGACAGACACGAGCTTTGCAAAATTACATACAATTGAATATTAATCATCCTGTAACTATTTTATTCATGGTCTCCTTAGAAACTTCTGCCAGAAACTGTGGCAATTAGTTCTAACTTCTTGCAGTCTAAATAGTCATTTTAACAACTCTAGGCTGGTCAAGTAAGTATTTGTGTTGTGGATTAGATCCAAGGAATGGGTATGACATTATTTAAAAACAAAATGGAGGGAAAAAGCAACTAGGGGACATTTTATATTTGTAGTTACAGGATCAAGTGCCAAAATCATTCTAAAGCTGAATCAATCAATCAGTCCCATTATTCAAATTGACAATTCAATATAATCTTCAATGAAATAGCATAATGCCTCTTAACTATTGGCTATGCTTATAATCATACTGGTCAGACTTTCATAAGCTTCATTTAAACAAAACTTAATTTCTTAAACAAAAACAAAAAATTGAATTTATTTCAAGCTGGTTTTAATTGACTTCAAATTGAAAATTGCTAGTTGCACCGGGGTTGAGGAAAGTGGTCAGCCTCCACAATGGAGACTCCAATCTAGTGTGAATTTAAACAATGAAGAATAGTGAGCATGGGAGGTCCACTGTGCTTAGGCTAAACAAAGACAAAACATAAACCACAATGATGAACACTAAGCTGATCTAAGTGGATAACCTATACTGGGAAATCAAGCACGAGAATGCACAGTTATGTAACACCTACATCTAAAAGCAAAACATATCTTACGTTTACATTAGCATGGTAAAGTTGATGGTATATCTGGCAGTCAGGCTTGTTGGAAGTACGTTAGATTGTACCCACAGTTTGAATCATTTGAAGTTGCCCCTGTTAGCTCCCAGAAGCAGCCAACAAAACATGTTTGAGTAAACATCAGCCATTCTCAATATCTGAACACTAAAAATGTCCTGCTATATCTTTCAAACCATCTTGTCCATTTCTGCAATCCTCCTGATCATCTTTTATTCTTACCTCATGCAAGATGTACCACTCAATCCCTCTGTTAGATTATTATTTTGTTGAAAAGATTGGTTTTATTTTGGAACTGGAATAATTATGTCAGGAGTAGTCAAAAGAGTCATATGGACTCGAAATGTTAATTCTGTTTCTCTCCCAACAGATGCTGTCAGACCTGCTGAGTTTTTCCAGCATTTTCTATTTTTATTTCAAACTGACCTGTCCTGTTTCAGGAGAAGCATTACAAAAGAACTGGGAGTAAATATAACTAATCAATAAAATAAAAGAAGTTTATGAAAATAATCAAATGAAGATAAAGATTAAATGAACAATATTGTTGCTTAGGAATTTGGGCACATGGAAATAATGAGTCTAAAAGATGTACCGAATGTTGGGGCCACAATAAGCAGCCCCAATATCGCTTCCTGACCATCATATTGGCAACTTAGGAGTGCCTGAAAAGTGAGAGCTTTGTGACTAAATTTCAAGGTCATATTATGCTGCCCACATGCAACAACCAAGACTTTGAACTAGTGCAAACAATTGAAGAGACGCCCAAACTGTGGAGATCTCTCCTCTATCTTTGGTGAGCTTCTATCTCCTGAAATTGCAGAATAGTTTAATTTGCGAGTTCAATCCTTGGAGGATTGGATGAAACTAACTACTGTTAAGCTGTATGAATTGTTCCCTGTCAACAACAGAAATAACACTGAGACAATTCAAAACCATAAAGTAAAATTTGTGAGTCTGAGACTTTTGAAAAACCACCCACACTGACATACTGTTATCCCAAGCTCAACTTTGCATGAACCAATGCCTTAAAATTAGCAAGCAGGTGAAGACCATTGAAGCAAGTTTGACAAAACTTAAGGAGAGATCCACCAAGGATTATTTTTTCTTATTATTCATTCAAGGGATGTGGACATCACTGGCTAGGCCAGCATTTATTTCCCATCCCTAACAGCCCTTGAGAAGGTGGTAGTGAGCTGCATTCTTGAACCATGTGATGTAGGTACAACCACAGTGCTGTTAGGGAGCAATTTCCAGGGTTTTGACCCAGCAACAGTGAAGGAACGGCAATACATTTCCAAGTCAGGATGGTGAGTGGCTTGGAGGGGAACCTTCAGATGGTGGTATTCCCATGTGTCTGCTGTCCTTGTCCTTCTAGATGGTAGCGGTCGTGGGTTTGGGGAGTGCTGTCTAAGGAGGCTTGGTGAGTTCCTGCAATGCATCTTGTAAGTGGCACACACCGCTGCCACTGTGAGTCAGTGGTGAAGGGAGCAAATATTTGTGGATGGGGTGCCAATCAAGTGCAATGCTTTGCCCTGGATGATGTTAATCTTACAGAGGAAGATTTACTGAGTAGATGGACTTGAGTAATGAAAAAATAACCAGCTTGGAGATATTAATCAAAGCACTGAATTACCAAATATTGATTCTTTTATAAAATGATAGAACACACTCCAGCACTGAACAGATAATTATGTTCATGTTTCCTGAAAGTTAAATTGAGAAAAGGCAGGCAAATTAGAAACTTAAAGAGAATGCTTCCAAATAAGCTCCACTGAGCGAAGGAAGGAAAAAGTGAACAGAGAGTTTATTTTGGCAGGAATGTAGCTGATGAGCCAAGACATGGTGAAGGATGTTACCAACACTTAATAAAATTAGAGGGGCCAAGCCAAAACAAAGACTGCTGATTAGGTAATGCTAAGTTTGGATTTTAAAGCCCGAGGAAGGTAAGGAGTTCAGAGTTACAAGACACTGAGGGAAAATAAAATTAAGAATAGGAGACTGTGCAATGACAAATGATCACAAAGATAGCTGAATGGAGAAGAGGGAACAGTGTGTAAGTCAGCACGTTTGGAAAGTTTGTAGAGTAATGACC
The DNA here is from genome assembly GCF_964194155.1 of Cetorhinus maximus. Lineage (NCBI taxonomy): Eukaryota > Metazoa > Chordata > Chondrichthyes > Lamniformes > Cetorhinidae > Cetorhinus > Cetorhinus maximus. The sequence goes on along the minus strand of NC_135898.1, from coordinate 20,948,120 downwards.
AAAGTATCAATAAAATAGAAAAAGAAAAAAAATACCGTGGTGGAGTCAGCAAGGCTGGTGGTGAGGGAGGGGTCGGCAAACAGACAGCAGCTTTTCCTTGTATATTATTCGATGACTACTTGAAGGGTCTCCAAAAATTGAACAACATAAACATCGTTGAGGGACTTAGATTTTACAAAGCTAAGAAGTGTATTCAGCATGGTGAAGATGCCAAGAATCTTTTTTCAGATATTGCTGGCAAGGTGGATATTTATTACTCATCCCTGGTTGCCCTTGAGAAACTGGTGATGGGCCACCTTTTTGATTCACTCCAAAACATGTAGATTGTATCCCTCAATGTTTCTCGGGCTTCCAGGACTTTAACCCCACAACCCTTGCAGAGGCAACTTTGGAGGTAATTGATAACCCTTCAATCTTAGATCTCCCTGTCCTGTGGCACTCTACAACTGTGGCTCAGTTCATAGCACCCTCGCCTTTGAATCAGAGGGTTGTGGGTTCATGTCCCACTCCTGAAAACCAAGAACTGTGAATGTACTCGAAAGAGTTACAATCTGTGACTGTTGATAACTCGAAAGAGTTACAACTTATATTCCAGTAAATTCTCTGTTTGGAGTAACTTATCTTGTATTTATGAAATAACAAAATAATCTAATAAACACAAAATCCCTTGTGTGTTGTTGCTTAAAACTTAAGTGTTGTGACCAGCGGCCCTGTCATCCTCACCAACACACCTGACATAAACTGAAATGTAGCTGGGAATAACAGGCTATTTTTTCAAAGTTTACTTTTCCTCTTTGAGGCCACACACACAAAGCATCTCCAGTTAGGAGGGCCAGGCAACAATTACAAGACCACCATCAATCTGTTGTTTGAATGGCTACTTGAAGACACAAAGTAAGCAGAATCAGATGCCAAATTAGGAACAATTAAGCAATGTGTTCCAGTTATATTTTCCATGTATTAATTACAAGTCAACCCTGACAATCACTAATTAGTAATTATTAATTGCATGGAGGAAAAGCCATAGTCAATTATTCTGGCATTAAGTGAACAACCTTCAGCATTGTTTGCTTAGTCCCCAAACTCTAGCTTTATGTAAGTTCAGTTCCAAGCTGGTTTAATGCAGTTTTATGCACTTCCTTTTTAACATCCTCTCTGCATCCCCCCACCTCTCTTTTTCTCCTGAAAGCAGTACTAATGCTGGATTACGATTCCATGGACCCCAGCAACCATCGTGCACCACATCTAAATAACCATTGTTCCCATAATCTTGATAATTAGTACTGGCAGGACTAATTTAGCCAGGTGGGAGGACATCAAGACTCAGACAGATCCTTTCTTTTCCCTTCTGCAGGAATAGGCAGCTCTCCGGAATACTGAGACCAATTGTACTGCCTGAACATAGATTAGGAAATTAAAGCTGGATCTTCTTGAATTGGAAAACTCCGAATCACAATATGACTGCATTCATCCATCCATTTCTTGGGGCCTATGTCAAGAATCTATGTTAGGCAGAATTTGGGTGTTTAGATTGGAATTATAATATTAATTTCATGGAAACCACACTTGAAGGGAGTGCAGATTACAAAAAAAACAAAGGCTGTGGGATTGTATGCCTATCTCTAGATTGCATTCCCTTTGAGCTTAGCTTTCTCTTAAAGTGCAGCATTTTAATGCTTTTTGTCCAAAATAACTTTTCAAATGAGCCTTTAAATCCAGTTCAGGCTGATTTCTTGCAAAATAGACTATTGGTAGTCTCAGCCTAGTGACTAAAGCAAGATAAAACTGTTCAGAATTAAAGATAAATTAATGCTAAAGTCAATGTCTTATACTCACATTCATCAGCAACATTAGCTGCTAAAGAGGGCAAGGAAAGAAAACAAGGGAAAATAGGAACAAACAACACAGAAGCTAGGAGTTTGGTAAACAACAAACAGGACTGTAAAAGATGTGAAGACCAATGGCTTAGTGGACTGGATTGACAGATGGCTGGTACAATTTAACGTTGAGAAGTGTGAGGTGCTACATTCTGGGAGGAAAAGCAAGGAATGAGAGTATTCACTCAGCAAAAATATGCAGACGGGTGCAACTACTTAGGGGTTCAAATATGTAATTCCCTGAGAGACTAAATGCCATAAACAGCATAAATAGCATTTTTAGTTTAACAAACAAGTGGCATAGAATAAAGAAGTGACAATTGTATGAGGAATGGTTAAAGTAGTGTATGGAAGTTTCGATAACCTCAGTTGGAAGAGAGATGAAAGCCATCAAGAGCACAATGTCAATTCACCAGGATGATGCCAAGAATGGGAATCTATAGTTATGGGAAGAGATTTGAGACAGTGGAACTATATACAATGGAGTTTTAAAGGATAAGAGAAGATTTAATAGTATTTTAAAAATTATTCAGGATTTTGATAGGGTGCCTAAGGACAGGCTAACTCCTATGATTCTGGATCTAATGACAAAAGGTCACCAATTGAAATGTCACAAATAGACTGAAGAGGGAAGCAAAGAGAAATTTTCTCATTTGGAGGGTTGCTGGAGCATGGGATGTTTGCCACAAGGTGTGCTCGAACATACTATATCTTTTAAGGGAATATTGAATAAACACTTGAAGCAGCGAAAAATATACGGCTATGGGCAGAGCACATAAGCAATGGGATTTGTTTTGGATTGCTCTAACAATAGAAACATAAAACCATAGAAAGTTATAGTGCAGAAAGAGGCCATTCAGCCCATTGTGTCTACACTGGCCAAAAAAGAGAAAAAAGCTAGCCACTCATTTTAATCCCACTTTCCAGCACCTGGTCTGTAGCCTTGCAGGTTGCAGCACTTCAGATGCAGATCCAGGTACCGTTTAAATGAGTTGAGCATTTCAGCCTCAACCATCAACTTAGGCAGTGAATTCCAGATGCCCACCACCCACTGGGTGAAAAAGTTTTTCCTCATGTCCACTCTAAACCTTCTACCAATCACCTTAAATCTATGCTCCCTGGTAACTGACCCCTCAGCTACGGGAAACAAGTCTTTCCTGTCTATCCTATCTAGACCCCTCATAATTTTGTACACCTCAATTAGGTCAGCCTTCTCTGTTCTAAGGAAAACAACACTAGCCTATCCAATTTCTCCTCATAGCTGCAATTTTCAAGCCCTGGCAACATTCATGTAAATCTCCTCTGTACTCTCTCCAGAGCAATCATGTCTTTCCTGTAATGTGGTGACCAGAACTGAACACAAAATTTCAGCTGTGGTATAACCAGTGTTTCATACAGTTCCATCGTTACATCCCTACTTTTGTATTCAATACCTCGCCCAACAAATGAAAGCATTCCATATGCTTTCTTGACCACCTTCTCCACCTGTCCTGCCACCTTCCAGGACCAGTGGACATGCGCTCCAAGGTCTGTCACTTCCTCGACTCCTCTCAATAATTTCCCGTTTATTGAGTATTCCCTTGCTTTGTCTGCCTTCCCCAAATGCATTACCTCACACTTTTCTAGATTGAATTCCATTTGCCACTTCTCCACCCACTCAACCAAACCACTGATATCTTTCTGGAGTCGACAGCTATCCTCTTTACTTTCAACTACACGGCCAATTTTTGTGTCATGTGCAAATTTCCCAATCATGCCTCCCACATTTAAGCCTAAATCATTAATATATACAACAAACAGCAACGGCCCCAACACTGAACCCTGTGGAACACCAGTGGAAACTGTTTTCCATTCACAAAAACATCCATCGACTATTATCCTTTGTTTCCTGTCACTAAGTCAATCTTGGATCCAATTTGCCACCTTCCCCTGTATTCCATGAGATCTCACTTTCCTGATCAGTCTGCCATGTGGGATCTTGTCAACTGCCTTTCTGAAATCCATAGAGACAACATCCACTGCACTACCCTCATCAATCCTCCTTGTTACTTCCTCAAAAAATTCTATTTAGTAAGACACAATCTTCCCCTAACAAAACCATGCTGACTATGCCTGATCAATCTCTGCCTTTCTAAGTGACAGTTTACCCTGTCTCTCAGAACTGTTTCCAATAATTTGCCGGCCACCAAAGTCAGACTGACAGGCCTATAATTTTCTGGCCAATCCTTTGCACCCTTTTTAAATAAAGGTACAACATTCAGAGAACTCCAATCCTCTGGGACATCGCCTGTATCTAGTGAGGATTGGAAAATGATCCTCAGAGCATCCGCTTTTTCCTCCCTGGCTTCCTTCAACAGCCTGGGATACAATCGATCTGGCCCTGGTGATTTATCCACTTTCAAGGATGCCAGTCCCTCCAGTACTTCGTCTCTCACTATGCTTATTGTATCTAATATTTCACACTCCTCCTCCTAAACTAGAATGTCTGCATCATCCTTCTCCTTAGTGAAGACAGAGACAAAGTACTCATTGAGAACCTTGGCCACATCTTCTGCATCAAACCACAAGTTACCATGTACGTCTCTGACAGGCCCTACCTTTTCCTTAGTTATTCTCTTGCTCTTAATGTACTAGTAAAATATCTTAGGATTTTCTTTGATTTTACTTGCCAATATTTTTTCGTATCCTCTCTTTGCTTTCCTAATTTCTGTTTTTACTTCACCCCTCCACCCATATGGCCCCATTTGATGCTTCATTTAGTATATCATCCCTCCTCATAGCTGCAATTGATTCTTTAACCAATAATGTCATGCCCCCACCTTTTTTTATCCCCCCTCCCTATCTGGCCTGACTGTTGAGCTGCCATTTTTGCTCCTCCTTAAGCCAAGTTTCCGTTATAGTGATGATATCACGCTGCCATGTGTCTATCTCTGCTCTCACCTTATTGGTTTTATTTACTATGCTCCTTGCATTTCCATATATACCTTTTAACACTGCCAAATTCCTATGCTGTACACTTTTTAACCTGTGCTGCTTCTGTCTTTCAGAGTCACTCATTAATTGTCCATGTCTAGTTCCCTGCTCTGAATTTGCCCTCAGGTTACCACCCCCTGCCAATCTAGTTTAAACCCCTCCCAACAGCACTATAAAATCTCCCTGTGAGAATATTCATCCCAGTCCTGTTCAGGTGTAGACCATTCGGCTTGTACAGGTCCCACCTTCCCCAGAACCGGTCCCAATGCCTCAGAAATCTGATGCCCTCCCTCCTACACCAGCTTTCCAGCCACGTGTTTAATTGCTCAATTCTCCTATTTCTATACTCGCTTGCACGTGCAACTGGGAGTAATCCTGAGATTACTGCTTTAGAGGTCCTGCTTTTCAAACTCCTTCCTAGCTCCCTAAAGTCTGCTTTCAGGTCCTCACCCCCTTTCCTACCTAAGTCATTGGTACCAATGTGGACCACAACCTCTGGCTGATCACCCTACCCAAAAGAATGTCCTGCAGTCACTCCATGACATCCTTGACCCTGGCACCAGGCAGGTAACATACCATTCTGAAGTCACGTCTATGAGCACAGAAACGACTGTGTGTTCCCCTAACATACGAAGCCCCTATTACAACTGCTCTTCCCCTCTTCTTTCTCCCCTCCTGTACAGCAGAGCTGCCTGTGGTGCCACAAACCTGGCTCTGACTGCACTCCTCTGAGGAACTAACACCCTCACTGGTACCCAATATGGAATGCCGATTGGTGAACCAGGGGACTCCTGCAATACCTGTCTGGTTTTCTTAGACTGCCTGGCGGTCACCTTTTCCCTTTCTGCCTCCAGGCTCCTAAGCTGCCGTGTGACCACCTCTCTGAATGTGTTATCCACATGGCTCTCAGCCTTGTGGATGTGCTACAGTGACTCCCGCCGCCACTCAAGCTCTGAAACCCAGAGCTCAAGGTTCTGCAGCTGGTGACACTTCTTGCACACGTGATCGTCTAGGACACTGGTAGCATCCACGGCTTCCTGCATATTACAAGTCACGCATTCCACAGGACCGAGCTGTCCTGCCATGGCTTCAATTTACTTCCCTTATAATGGGTTGGCATAGACAGGATGAGCTCAATGTCCTTGTTCTATACTATAAAATATTTAATTCTATGGATTTAGAATGCTAAGAGTAAGGGCAACAGGTCAAAGATTGATACAAAGCAAGAGAGAGGGGAAACAACCAAGATGATGAGTTATAAACAAAAATCAGCAGGAAATAGAATATTAGCAGTCAAGGTTAATTATTACTTAAGAGCATTTAACCATCAAAAGTGTCATGGTGGACAGAGACAGAAAGGTAGCTATAACTAGATCATATTATTTGCCAAGAAAGTGATGTCCACCACCTTATTCAGCAATTTGTATATAGAGAATAATTTTAACATAAAACATTCACTCCAAGTCACTGCACCAAACTAAGGAAAAAAATGTTAGTATTCTCTATTATCATTTGATAAATTCTATGGCCTATATATTAACTTGTTCTGTGCACCATTTTCCAGCAGTGATATAAAATCTGTACCGACAGTCAATTTAGATTTTGCATGGTTCTTAACTGTTTCTTTGTGAGATTGCAGAGTGGAAGAGTGGAACAATTAACATTTATATTGGCAAGTCACTGAAGAAAAGCAAACCAAAAAAAGAAAGACCTTATACATCATGGACTAACTTCGTCAAACAGCTGTTTCCAAAATATTTTCTGACAAATAGTGTCTTCATATCAAATTTGATTACTGCCTTGGGGCTCTGACCAGACCAGTTAGATAAGTGTGAGTTGGGAGAGGTGACTTTTGAGATCTTTTAAGTATTATGTAATTAACTCACCTAATGTCAATTCTCCTGAATGGATAATCACTACCATCACTATCATCCGGCAATCGGCAGACACCCTGTTGAAGAAAAGGAGGCAAAGGAAGAGTCAGAAAAACACCATGGCTCCAGTGACTATCATAAAATCATACAGCAAAGGAGGAAGCCAGTTCAGTTCATATGGCTGTGCTAGAGGACAGAACACCACTCTTTATATTTCAAGCACATCATGATTGCTGCAGTTATGTAAGTAAGTTTAAGCCAGCATTCTTTCACTCACAAAGTCAATTGTAAGGAGAGACTGATGTTCCTAATATTCTCTTTGCTAGTTTGGTGACCAGGGAGCAATTCCATAGGATATAGCCTCAGAAAGTTGGCTGTTAGTGTAATGATCTTGAAAGGAATAAGCCTGATGAACTAAATTGCATGGATTAGTACAGTTCCAATCTCCCATCACAAGGGATGCCATCTTTAAGTCAAATCAAGTGCAGATACTGCTAACCTAGTCAATAATCATTATTTGCTCAATATATAGCAATATAACAACTATAGTATACAACATTTCAATGCATAGCAATGCTGCACTCTTGTGGTTGAAGTTTCTCCATATGATTCAGTCCAATGAAATGCAGAATGAATACTGAAATCAATTAGCAGTACTTGCACACAGCAAGTAAGTAGAAAACGACTCCGGAACCTGATGTACAAGTGCTTCTTGAACAGAAGAAGTGAGGTGGATTTGTACTAGTACAGAACAGGTGGAAGTTGCTGAGATGACAATGAACAATCCCAATGAAGAAAAATGTAAAAAATGGTCAGGTTTGAATATTCCGGTATTCACTTGCACATTTCTTCCAAACTTGTTAAAAGGTGGCAGATGCAGGTCACTTATTGCAGCATAAATAAATTGTCCATATCAGACAAACGCTTCACTGTATATTTTCCCTTTGACAGTTTCCAGTTTGCTCTTGTAATATTGCTTTTATGTTCTTGTATGTTGACGGTTAACAATCTTAGTTTTAAATGTGAAGTAATGACTGCTGATATGCAAACCAGACTGTGGATTTTATAAGCCCATGTGTTAAAATAGCATTCCAGTGTGTTTAATGATGAATACAGACCAACTAAAAACACAAGGTATACCAATGTGCTTCAATCCACCTCACATTTCCCAATCTACCCCACAAGCACATTGGAATGTTCACTGCAATCAAGCATATGACTTGAACTTGCGATTTAACAGTGAGCTGAAGCCGCTGTGCTCATTTGAGAAATGCTGCCATTTAACCCAACTTGATTGGACCAATGGAATTCCTCTTTTACAACATGCAGTGAACAACATGGATTTTAAAATACAGTTCACTCAAAATATAATTCTGTAATTGTCATTTAAATTCATTCTCACTGAGCATTTTTTAACTTAAAAGAAGAGTCTGTAAAATATTCAAAATTCCACTGGGCAGATTGCTGTCTAAAGGTTTTTTTTTTATTTAAAAGTATTTTTGTTCTACCTTTTCCTGGATCAATTTCCCATTGAATTTGTAACAGTGTCTCTCACAAAGTGAGAAACACAGTATCAAAAGCATGGACAGAAATAAAGATATAGAAGTATGATTACAATCTTCAAAGGATGTTCTTTTTTTGAATAGGGCCCACTCAAAGTTACTAGTGGTGAGGTAACCAGGACAGATGCACTCTCTTTCAAACACTTAATTTCAGTGCTATTATGACAATGTTCATATGATTTGCCTTTCCCAGGCTTTTTAGAACTAATATGTCAGTATTCCTTTCCAAAGGAGTGAGAATACACCAACCTCCAGGATCAAGAATGCTCATCCGGGCAACCACAGTGAAAGTTGTGGACTCCCCTGCCCCAAATTCCCCACCACTGCTTGCTCCCCACTGCCCAAAACCATCAACCAACTAATCACTTGAATGGAAGTCTCATGACTGTCCTTAGCTGCCAGATCTTCATCAGACGGCAGCCGTTCAGTGCCTCCTCTTGCTCATTCTGGCTGCAAATTGGACTGACGGTACTTAAACAAGGCCCAGCAGTTAAAATTGCCACAGCCACCTCCTGCTGTGCGGGAAATCAATTTGCCGGAGCAGTTTCCTGCTAGATGCTCGCTCAGAGTTCAAATTCTCCTAAATATTTCCTGTTGATCAAGTAAGCAATGAAATCTTTTACTGAAGAACATTAGCATTTTAGGGATAGGAGAGAAAGCCATTAAACTCAAACATGCCAGTACTTTCCCCTAGGTTAGTCTTACTCACCTATTACTGTCCTCCTCAGCTGTTCTCTCTCCATAAGCACTTAATTCTCTCTCCATAAGCACTTAATTCTCTCTTTGCCCCATTTACACGCTGCTTCAATAATCTTCTCTGGTAACATTAAAAAACTAATCATACCTTCTTACTCCTAACTTCATTTTTGACCTGTGTCCCTTGGGATTTCAACGCTATGCCATAAGTGGAAGTTTTTTCACCCAATGCTTCCATAACATGCAGTGTGAAGGCTATCATGAGAGAACTTTTCAAAAGACACAAATTCTCCAATAGCATAAAAGATGGTAAGTTATTTCCGTCAGAAATTTACTACAATGCTGGAAGATGAAAAACAACAATAGTGATATTAATAAAATTTTCATTCAGGATAAATGGAGAAAATATGCAAAACAAGGAAGTACTTATGAAATTTATTAGCTCTGACACTGGATTTCTCCTTTATGTTATTTACAGTTGATGGTTAAATGTAATGCTTTATTTGATGAAGATCACTGCTTTTTTAGATGTTAGTTTAAAATTGGAATAATGTTCCCTTCATTCATACAGTCTATCTTCAGCTTCAGACTACAACCAAATCATTTCTCATCTCTGAGTGAGAGAGTCATTTACAGCACAGGAGGAAGCCATTTGGTCCATTATGTCCATGCTGGCTCTCTATAGAGCAATTCAGTGAATCCTATTACCCCATTGCATTCTTCTAGCCCTGCAAATTTCTTTCCCCGAACTGCCCATTCAATTTCCTGGAACAGCTTTAAAGTAAATGGCCCTTTACAAACGAACAGCAATAGACAGAAATAGTTACAATCATTTTGAAAAGGTAAAAATAGTAAACTGTTCCATTACTATTGGTACATATCCAATACTGTACACCAAAATCTACAATAAACCAATCAACTAATCTAAAACAATTAAGAGGAAAAGAGTTGACGTTTCGAGTCCTCACGACCCTTCAACGAAGGGTCGTTCAAGGGTCGTGAGGACTCGTAACGTCAACTCTTTTCTTCTCCGCCGATGCTGCCAGACCTGCTGAGTTTTTCCAGGTAATTTTGTTTTTGTTTTGGATTTCCAGCATCCTCAGTAGTTTTTTGTTTTTAAAACAATTAAGACATGCCTGTAATTCTACAGATAGCTCATAAAACATATTTCAGTACCAATAAACTAGGCCAATTGAAATGGTTACAAACCTATCATTTTTTCATTACAGATTCACCAATTCATATTTTAGCAAACAAAAGGGAGCAGCTGTAAGAGAAAACACAGACATTGTGAAAAGTACCAATAAAAGTTTCATTCTAGGGCTTTGCTCAAGTCACATTTCCAGAAGAACATGACAACATATTCGAACCTTTGATCTTGCGTGGGTGTCTCTCTCTCTCTCTGCCTCCTGTACTTAAATCATTTAACAGTCTTGCCCTGCTACCAGAGCAAGAATCCATGGCTAATAGTACGAGGAGTTTGAACTGTAAACATTCTGCTTCTGGACTGAACTCAGTTGGACAAGAAGCCTTCTCTCATTGATCATGGATGCCATAAATTTTATTTCAGCCTTCAACAATAATAGCGCCTTCTATATAATAAATGGTCCAAGGATATTAAATTGGGATCTCATTTGCATTGCAGTTACAGAGAGCCTGAACAAACTGGGCTATTGGGAAGCTTACAGTTGAATTTTGCTTTCACTGCACCATCTTGGGAAAAGTGGGTACAGCAATGGCTATAAAAAAAACTGCTGTATCAGGTTTGAACAGCAACTTAATGGAAGTAACATCAGGTCTGAGATGGCATAGCAGCCTATGAGCTTTTCATCCTCTCCGTGACCAGATGACAATTATTTTATATTTGTTCTTGGAATCAAGGATATACTGGCAAGACAATACTTAATGCCTACCCTTAATTGCACTGATGGCATTAAGAGTCAGCCAGATAGTGTGGGACTGGAGTCATATGTAGGGCAGACCTTCATAGAATCTCACAGGATAGGAGGAGGCCATTTGGCCTACTGTGTCTGTACTGGCTCGTGGAAAGAATTATCCAATGAATTCTACTCCACTGCTCTTTTCCCATAGCCCTGCAAATTTCTTCTTTTCAATTAAATTTCCAATTTGCTTTTTAAAGTTACTTTCTCTGAACGATATTATTGCTTTTATTTTAATCACAAAATGCCATTTTCTGGTGCCAGCCCACAAATAGCCAGTTTTTTTTCCAAATTAAATCAAAGTTTGCTTTGGTAGGGTCAGAATCCATTACCTCTGCATTACTAGTTTAGCACAATAATCACTAGGCAAGCACACTAAGTTATTTTCACCCTTTTCACCCTCTGGCTAACATTATTCTTGTGGTGACATGTTTTGACATATTGAATCCTCAGAGGGAAGTAAATGGATTTTTTAATAAACCAGCAGCAATGTTATACAACAAATGCCAAAGGATAGTATCTGCAAAGGAGAACTGTATGAAACAACAGCAACTTCATAAGGATTCCTTTTGCAAACCGCCAGGTGTGCTAGTTGACACACAAACTGGGCTATCCTGTCTCGTTTTCACTGCCCACCCAGGAACATGAGGTAAATCTGCCATCCTTACCAGGTCTGGCCTACCATGTGACTCAGCTCCACAGCAATGTGGTTGCCTCTTGACTGCCCTCTGCAATGGCCCAGCAAGCCACTCAGGTCAAAGGCAAATAGGGATGGGCAATAAACGCTGACCTTGCTAGCGACAGCCAAATCCCATAAAAGAATGAGAAAAAAAAGTAATATGGATTAAGATCCTATAAACTTCTATTGAAACTTCTGATAGGTTTGTAACAATTTGCAGACTGAGCCTCTTTCACAGTTAGCAGCTGTTATTGTGTGTGTTCGTTTCTGAAAGAAATCGTGTCTGTGAACAACATATTGTGAATCTTCAATAATATCAAATTACTGGAGTATGGGAGCTTTCATCAATAACCATCCACAGCACTCAGTGCCCCTGAAAAGATACCAGTATCTGATGACAAACCATTTTAAAAGCTCAGAAGTAATTATTGAAGGTAACTATATAGAATCACTTTGCAGTGACACTTATCAAGGTGGCTTACGCAAGTGGTTGCTGCAGTACTTTAAAGTCAGACAGATCTTCTGCATGCACCATTCCTGCCAGCAATTCCTACCCTATCATTTTAGTACTGGAAGCTGGCACGATGAAAATATATTCCCAAATACGGATGCACGGCAAACACGTGGCATATTCCAGATTAATACACACATGCAAGATCTGTACTTAAATCATAATCAAATTCTGCAGTTAGGTCTAGGAGCACTCAAAACCAAAACAACCATTAATGCTAATTGACCTTTTAGCTTGTCCGCAATTGCAAAGTCATGTGTAAAATGAACGTTCGGACAACATGCACTTGAAAGGACAACATTTAAAGAGATGATTATCTCAACAAAATTCCAATGCTGATCCCTACGTATAACATTTCGGGATTCTGATGCTATTGAATTATCGGGCATTTAAAACATCAAATAGCAATTGCAGCTGCTTGAAATAAAAGGTTAATCTGAACAATAAATATGTTCAATCAGATGTTCCCTGAAGTTTGCATTCACATTACATAGCTATCAGACTAACTGCCACTACTGCATGTAACTCATTCCAATAACAATTTAAAAGCTGTAGCGTCCCTCCTGAATATGAAATACGAGTATAATGAAATCTACAGCAAATAGAGAATAGATCATAAGTGAGGTGGATACTTTGCATTCCTTATCACAGTGTTGTGGATAAAGTGATAAATCTAGTACAAACCCTACACCTGTAGGCTTTGTGCACCTATGATCTTCTCACTAACACTACACAAACACACATTTCACTTGAAATAACAATAGCAAAGAAGGAAAAGAAAATGATTTTACAAAATGAAATAAACTGCAGATTCTGGAAATCTAAAAGAAAAACCACAATAGACCTGACAAGCACTTCTAATGAGAAAAGGCACATTGCCAATGCAGGTGTAAGTTTTCTTCAGACATGAAAACAGAAAGTTAGGAAAGCTATAAAAAGATCCGTGAAATGCAAAATCTGAATTTTGAAATGCCACATGCACAAAATTTCTATTATGTGGAATAAGTATTGTTGTATTCATCACCCATCCCAGGTACATAACTAAGCTGATACTCCACATAACCGCTAAAACTATTTTAAAAGACATGTGCTAGGGAAGTTGGCTCATGTCACTCCTCTGTAGAAGGCACTCCTCTATCTCTGAGCCTCCTCCAGCCTTACAGCACATTAAGATCTTTGTACATCTCGAATTCTGGTCTCTTGCGCTTCCCCAATTTGAATCGCTCCACGAATGGCATTCATGCTTTCTCTGCCTCGACCCTAAATTCAGGGGTTGCCTCCCTAAACCTCTCCACCTCTCTACTCTCCTCCTTTAAGACGACTGTTAAAACTTACGCTTTGACAAGTGTTTGGTCACCTGTCCAAAAGCCTCATGTAGCATCTTAATTCATTTTCGATAATGCTCCTTTGAAGTGCCTTGGGATATTATACTAGTTAAAAGCACAATATAAATGCAAGTCATTGCCGTTTTGGAAACAGACAAACTAAATTAGTGGAACTTTTGATTTCACGAATGGTTATGTTTGTTCTACAAATGTTAAAGAAAAAGAGAGATAGAATGATTGCAGGACAAACCTGGGTAAACATGAGAACAAATGCCATGGTTAATTCCTGAAAGATCGGTGAAGGAGAATATACATAATGGCACTATCCAAGCACCATAAACCAAACCTGGTACAGTTTCTGACAAATAAAAGTGATGAAAGAAAAGTAGCTCTTGAAAAAGGAGAGTGTGCAGGGTGAGGGGAGAAAGTGGGGGAATGGCATGAGGTGCATTGCTCATTTGGAGAGCTGGCGCAGACATGATGGGCTGAATAGAAGCTAATGCTTCTATGCATTAATAATTCAGAGATCATGTGAAACATTCATCAAGAGGGCTGAGAAATCCAAAGATTCTAAATTTATCTGCAATTCTGTTTCTGTAAAAATAGTTTGACATCAAAACTTTGAAAATAGGTACATTCAATTGTTATAATCTTAAACCATTTACTTTTCTTTGGCTTTAATATATCTTTTCAATCTGCTGTGCCAAGTTCCATACCTTGCACAGCTAAGGTGATCTGTTCTATTTAATTATGGTGTAAATTACTTGGCTAAATCACTAGAAGCATCTATATTTCTTAAAATGTTGAAATACCTATGCTGACATTTAGCTCTGTCACAATTTGAGCTGTTTACTTTGAATAAATTATTCATTGCTGGAAAAAAAGTATGTGACAAATTAAGTCAAATCTTGTATAATTACTACCCCGAGCCATGCAACCGTTCTCGGTTGTCAGAGTGGTTTGTCCAGGCTATAACATTTTTACAGGAGTAGTCAGTGTTGCACTTTACCCATCCTTTAGGAGGCACTTGAAAGAGATGAGCTGAGAAGGGCCTCATCCCTCAGCTCCTTTTTCTTTATAGCCAGATGGAGCCTAGCATCTCATTTTTGGGGAACCTTCAAGTGTGAATGCCCCTCAACAATAAGTGAACTTCAAACTTCCATATTATGCACATTTAATGCTTTAAAGATCAAAGTGCTGTTTTTGGTGCCGCCCAAATACACTATTAATAACATTTATTTCACCTTTAACTGTTTAAAAGTGTCATTATATTTCTCAAACCAGTACAGGTGTTTGAAAAGAATATAGGCTCAAGAGTTGCGGATAACTTTTAAGTTGCGATGAAGGTTCCATTCATCACTGTTTTTTTTCATTCATTTGTGGGATGTGGGTGTCGCTGGTGTCATGACTCACTGGGGATAGTGCACTGTGGTATCAAGCCCCACTGCTCCCCTAGCTGAGACAAACGTGAGAAGTTTAATGAGACCACCAAATTGCCCCAATTCTACCTAATTGTTTAATTTAGGTTAACAGAATACAAGCACCAGGTTTGTAAACTTAACTAGTAACAACTGTTTATTAAACAAATTGACTTTAACCAGTGGCAAAAGAAATATGAACTGCTAACTTTTGACTCTATAACTTAAATGTTACCCCTTCTTAACCCCTATACACAAACACACACACACACACTCACGTAAGACATACAAAACAAGGATTTTAAGGGTGAGATAAAACAGTTCAATAGCACCAATCTGGAGTTCAGGATTAGATGGGTTGACTTTGATTGATTTCTTCCAAATCCCTTGTCGTGGCTGATGCAAGATGGTCTCCCAGCACTTCCAGTTTGTGGTTCTCGGGTTAAAACTTGTTTTTAATGTATTTATTGGTGATTTTTCCCCTTTTCCTCCTTACAGGGGTTTCTCAAAGAAAGGAGGATACAGCGATGTGAGGAATAGCTGGATAGCTACTATGGCAGGATTACTGGAGTCTTACAAAACACAAGAGGGAGAGATTTCAGGTCTTTCCTCTTTTCAGGCTAGGAGCTGATCTACTGCACTACCCTCACACAAAACCTGGCCATTTGGTCAGTGGCCAATAAAAATGCCATCGCTAGACAATTCCCTCTTAAACCAGGTCTCCTTTCCAGCACCATTCTGTCCAACCTGGCACACACTGTTCTAGGATAGCAACATTGTAGATTTTCTTCTTTCTGCTCCATTGAACATCTCTTTTAAATTGCAGCCATGGTAGTTTTTAAAGCCACAGTCCAAGAAAAAATTAAAATATGTTATTTACATTGGCAAGGCCAACATTTATTGCCCATCCCTATATAACTAAGTGGCTTGCATGGCTATTTCAGAGGGCAGTTCAAACACATTGCTGTGGATCTGGAGTCACAAATAGGCCAAAGTGGATAATGACGGCAGACTTCCTTCCCTACAGGACTATTCCATGTCAGTGTGCTTATGCACCTCGTTATGGTACAGACTGCCTATATAATGAATACTACCGACTTGCATTCATATCATTTAATGGACCTTACCTCACGCTTCTGGGAAACATCTTGGAATATTTTTTTACAATAAAGGTGCTCAAACCTCTAGACTCAGTACTCCAACAATACGCTCAGTCCAAAAAAAATTAGTTATGCCAACAATGAAAATACCCTTTAAATTGAAACTCACTAAGTGACAAACAACTGTACAGATATTGCATTTAAACTCCGAACAAAATAATAACTAAACAAAACTGTACATTTAAAAAGGTAAATTGCTCACAGATGTCAATAATGCAAAAACAGCAAGCTTCTGAAATCTGATTTGGAATATCGAGAGAGTTATGATGAACGGTTAAAAATGGGATTTTGTTTAAAAATGCAAAATGGACAGGCATAATTGGATTGGCAGGAAATTGCCTCCACAATGAAAGTAAACCACATACCTCCGACTAAGCAGATTAACAACACAAGATATTAGGAAATAAGGATTGAAACCAAATAAAAAGTGGAAAGAAATAATTGATGGAATGAAAAGGCTGACTAACAATAACCAAAGAGCAAGATGTAACGAAGAAATCTCATAAGCAGATGAGCTCAAAAATCACATATGGCAATTACAATAAAATGTCAAATGTTTTATTGACTTGACCATGCATAATTATAAGCGCCATGCATGACCAATCAAAGAATCAAAAAACAAACTACAATACCCAGCAGATGCAGAGTCGCTCCCATCCTTGAGTAGTAATAATACTTTTTGGGTTAAGCCATAAACTGCACATAGCTCATATAGATTCAAAAGATGATGCAAGAAATATGAACAATGCCCAACAATACATGAGGCTTACTCTTTTTGTTATATGTCTTTTATAACCTGTGTGTTAGATCATAATACAATCAGTGTATCCACTTTCTCTTCAGGATGCACAATGCCCCATTCTTTTTCCACATTTGCTTTTTGCAGTGATCAGAAGACAATGTCTGATAAGTTGGTCAAAATATGCACAAGAGATAATAAATGGCTAAAATGAGTCATGTGGCATGCTACCAAAGCATGCGGATCACCAGAGGCATTGGTGGGTGTACCTAAATTTATTGCAGTAGTCAGCTCATAGTTTTCAGTCATACTTGTATGAAAACTTGGCTCAGTGGTAGTAACATCATCTGAGTGAGAAGGTTGTGCCAAGTCCCACTCCAGTACTCAATCACACAATCTGGGCTCCCACCTCAGTGCAATGCTGAGAGAGTGCCATCCTTTGGATGAGATGTTAAACTAAGTCCCACCTGTCTGATTAGGTGTACCTAAAAGATTCCATGGCATATATTCAAAGAATAAGGACAAGTAGACAGATAAAATCATTTAGAAAATACAATGCCTTGGAATATTACCACATATTTCTTCTTTTAATTGTCCACTTTTATGATCCAAAAACTACTTCATCAAATTGATTTAAACTTTGCTTTAGGAATGTACAGCACACTTCATTGTCTAAAGACATTGTCCTGGATCTGAGCTGTTTGGTGTTGACCTGGACACCTGAGTCATCTCATGCCAAAAACCTAAATGTGGTTAAAAATGAAAAGCTCCATTATCACATGGGGAAGCGGGAACAGCCAGGTGGCATTTTGTACTCTTCCTTTCAGCTATTGTCCAGTTTTCTCTTCACAGAATCATTACAGTGCAGAAAGCAGCCTTATGGCCCATTGTGTCCGCACTGGCTCTCCGAATGACAATTCACCTCGTGCCATTCCCCTGCCTTCTCCCTGTAAACCTGCACATTTTTCCTTTTCAGATAACAGTTTAATTCTCTTTTGAATGCTTTTATTGAACCTGCCTCCGCCACACCTTTTGTTCCTTTTCTTTCTCTTTTTCTTGTCTTATTTCTTAGTCCACATGTATGCTTTTCAATTGTACTCTTGCTCTTTCTCTCATCATCTATCCCAACATGTAGAGTGAATTTGAAAGCCTCCTATCAATATTTTAAGTCCTCTCTACAATGACAGAAAGCAAGAAGAATGCCAGTCTTGGCCTCGATACTCCTGCTAAAGATACTCCAGTTTAAGAATGCTAGTTAGACACAGCCTGGAAGACAGGGTTTTGGTAAGGATTCCCAAACGTGAGACTATGATGTACAGCTTAAGGCTGAAACTCTTCGGGGATTTCCTGATGTTGAAAGATCTGCCAACACAAAGTGACTGAGAGAAATGAATAGTGGACAAATCACTCCCTATTATATGACAATGTAGAAGAACAGTTCACCTTTAAATATTTAGACTGTAGAAGAAGCCCACATAATATGTGTTATTAGACACAGGTCTGGACTTTGCAATCAGCAGCAGTGATGGCATTCGCTGCTGCCCTTGAACAAAGCTGCCCACAAAGCTCTAGCAAGCTCAGTCCACTCTTCAATCACCTCCTGCATCCCTTTCTCTTCCCAGGAAAGAGCAGGACACAGAACATCTGCCATGCAGGGCCCTATATGCACTCCCTCCAGGTTTCCTCCAGCCACGATTTACTTGTACTTGTTTCAATTTTGCAGACTGCATTCACTGCTCACAACGTGCAGGAAAACCAAGCATAGATTGGGTAACTGCTTTGCTGAATAACTGATTCAGTCTGCAAGCATGACCCTGAGCAGGAGATGCTACAAGTAGAAAGTTGCCATTCTTCTTTTATGTTTACATTAATTTATTTTGAAGTTATTTCATTTATGAATACCGTGTAGGAATTTAGCAATGTAAAATATTTCAACTTGCAGGGTGTAATGTTTTAATATTTTTTCTCTGAGGATGAAGGTCCTACAAAGCCTAATTACAGCCTTTGCATTAGTTTTAATGGAAAAATGTGATTCACTTAAAGTTGTTCCACTTAAAGTCGCAATTTTCAGGAATGCAACTACAACTTTAAGTGAAGGCTTACTGTAAACTTAATGAACTCTTCATAAAAGGCTGACAACTAAAAAGGTGCTCCCATTTTTAAAAATGATTTGGGCTGCAATTTTCCCACTTGGAAGAATTTCCAGCATTGAAACTATCAAAATACATTAATTATGCATTTTGTGGCCATTACTGTGGTGATTACGATAGCAATTCAGAACTGGTGAGTTAATCAGGAAATTAATTTAACAAAATATGTCTTAGGATTCCAGTAAAGAAAGGGCTTGGCCTGAGCAAACTAAATCCTACAAAGGCTCTGTTGTTCAAAGCTTAATCATGCCGTGAACTTCCTCATTACTGTCTCCAAAGCAACTGTCCGTAAAAGGATTCCTGGAAAAACTTGAGTCAGACCTCTCCAGCAGGTAGGCAGGCAGACAAAGAGTACAGCTGGGAATGCTGGTGCCACCAAACAATCAACATTCAGACAGGTAGTAAAAGCAGACTACTGTCCGGTGCCTCCGCATTTTCAGAGCTTTGGGCAAAGTCTGCAAGCAGCACTTCAAAGATACATAACTGCAAAGTGATGGTTCATTCTAAACAGACAAAAGGCAGCAGCTGGCTAACCGCTACTAATCCTCTGCTTAATTTTATTCAGTCAAAATTAACCACAACCCATACCATCCAGCTTCCATGTACATTACAAGGAGGTAACCGCAATTAACCCTCCACCTCATATCTCAATTAATGTAGTGATGGTTTCTGATAAAAATGATGCCAACTCAAAGCACAAAAGTTAGCAGGAGGAATTTTACAGCCCATAAAATGCAGCGAACTGTTCAAAAGTCCATTGACTTTGGCGGGAGCAGAAAATCCTGCTGGTGGGAGGGGCTGTAAAATTCCGTCCAGTGCTTTGTTCTGATTATATAAAATAAACAAATTATAAATATTTCAGCATTTCACAAACACTTTCCATTTTAAAATGAAATTTATCAGTATTAAAACGCCAGTACCAGAAGCCATGACCATCTTCCAAGAATTATTTAGACTACTGATTTTCCAACATTCTTTTCATATAAAGACTTGTCCTTTCCTTTGTGTCCAAAAATGAAGAAAGGAGCATCTTCCTCAAGAAGAAATTAACAAAGCAGTGATTCCACAAAAAAACTACACCCATTGAGTAGCCCCCTTAGTAAAATAAAAAAGGAAAAACAGGAACAGGAGGCCATGTATCCCCTTTAGCCAGTTGCACCCTTCAATGAGATCACCTGAACTGTGACCTAACTTCATATACCCACCTTTGCCCCATATCCCCTAATATTCTGAGTTAACAAAAATATATCAATCTCAGAGTTAAACTTAACAGTTAATTTAGCATTAATTGATGTTTTATTTGAAGAGAATCCTAAGCTTCTACCATCCTTTGTTTGTATGTCTGTAGCATAACCTTGCCCACCCACCCCCCCTCTCCTTATATTCTAGTCCTCCAGCATTCCGTTAGCCTATCTGTGCTCCTCTAATTCTGGCCACTTGAGCATCCCTGACTTCAAATGAAACATTGTCGAATATGCCTTTAGCTGCCAAGGCCCTAAGCTGTGAAATTCCCTCCATAAACCTCTGCATTACTCTCTTTCCTCTTTTAAGATCCTTGTTAATATACTTATTTAACCAAGCTTTTGGTCATATGCCCTAATATGTCCTTATGGGGCTCAGTGCCAAATGTTGCTTGATAATGCTCCTGTGAAACACCTTGGGATGTTTTATTTTGTTAAAGGTACTATACAAATGCAAGTCGTCATTGATGTTTAAAATGCTGCCACAAAGTGATTATTCAACATGTCCACCATTTTCTAATTTTCATTTATGATATCATTAATAGTTTTCAAAGGGGCCACATTGCTTCTAGTCACCTCTTTCCTATGGTAATTGGGAAAAAAATTTCAATCTTGACATCCCTTGCAAGTTTCTTTCCATACACTTCTTGTAGCTCTTATTATCTGTTTTGTCACCTTTTGTTGTTCTTTGGCTCTCTCCAATTACCAGGATCTGCACTAACTTTTGCATTTTTGTAGGCTTTTTCTTTTAGTTTTATATTGTCCCTTACTTTTTTAGCTGTCCATGGCTGTTATTTTTGGCAAGTAGAGCTCTTGTCCCTTAAGGGTATAAACTGGCTCTATAACACATTCAATTATTTCTTGAACAACTGCCAAAGTTCTTCTGTCGTTGTACCATTAACAGATTTTCCCAGTTCACTGTGGACAGTCAGTGTCTCATCCCAATGAAGTCAGCCATACCTTAACCTAGAATCTTATTAGCTATTTTCACATTTCTCCCTTTCTCCCCTTTTGTTTGTTTTAGAACTATTATTTATACTATCCTTTCCACCTGAGCCCTCCCCTTTTTGTTTACTAGTTTAAAGTCTTTGTGATCACCCTAGTTATCTTGTCCACTAAGACCCCAGTCCCAGGCCAGTTCAGGTGAAGCATGTCCCAACGCTACAATTCTTTCCTATCCCAGTACTGTTGTTAGTGTCTCGTGAAATGTAACCCCTCTTTCCTACATCACTCCTTCAGCCACATGTTCACCTCCTTGGCATTTGTATTCCTATGCCAATTTGCACATAACTTGTAAATCTCCTAATGTCCTGCTCTTTAAGTTAGCTAGCCTCTGGTACTCTCCAGGCAGGACTTCTTCCCTACTTTTTCCTATGGGGTTGGCCCCAGCATGGGCCACGACTACTGAATCCCACCCCTCCCTCTCCATTATCTTTTCAAGCAGGATTGAGATTCATACTGACACCAGGTATGCCAACTGTGTCCCTAATTATTGAACCCCTACAATTACCTCATTACACCTCCCTTCCTCCTCCTCCCAAATCTGCCCCCCACTTCCCACCCCTCTCAATTCCCTTTGGACAGTCTCTTGCTCGAAGGGTTTAAGCTCAAACTTAATCCTATCCTCACAGGCAGCAAGTATATTGTGCCGATTGGATAGGATCATTTTCTGCAGATCCTCATTCTCTAAATAATCCTGATTCTCCATACTCGGTACACTACCGGTCAAACCAACCTCATTTTGATTCCATACCTCTACAAGGTGTGAATGTGGTCCGCAGTAAACTATCCAAATACTCCTCCCCCTATCTTGTGTGTTGAAGTGTTGCCAACTCACACTCCAACTCAATGACTCTGAGCTGGAGGGATGTTTTTATTTCAGAGTGACTGCTTTAGTCTGGCAGGGCTTCCTTATTCATCAAGCTACTGAAATGCAAAAGATTTTAGTTGGATTAAACTCAATAGCATAGGACGTGATGTTGAGCTCCTACTTCTCTGACATGCAATGTCTGGACTCTATCATTAACTCTGACTTCCCTATATTTGTGAAATTATAATTTCTAACAGTTCATCATTGGTTTTACATTTTTCAGTCTTTGCTTATTGTATTTTATCATCAAATATGCAACTTCTTCCAAGTCAGACAGCTGATGCCTTGTAACAATCTGCTTCAACCTGTGCTACACTGTAACTAATCAGTTGGATAGCAATTCTGGTCAAGATCAGAAACTAACCTGGCATGAAATATCAGATACAAACTCAAATTAACCACATTTAAGCACGTGGGTGACGCAGTATTTTAGGAGCACTCCCCAAGTCAGGATTCCGTAGCAGTGTGAGAGAAAGGTTCAATATCTCATGACATGCAGTGACATATTGCCATGCTGCTGAGGGACTAGGAAATCGACTCCCACAATGAATTCCCAATCCGAGCTGGAATATCATAAACTGCAACAAGCGGATACTAGGAAGGCCCAGATACCCTGCCACTTCTGGGCCACAGGGTTGGAGGTAGTAGCAATCCAATTGGCCTGCACCTCTGGGGGGAGAAGGTTAAAAGAGACACATGCCAAGTTCCCACTCATTAAGGTCAAATGGCCCACTGTCTAGGCTCACACAAGAAGGTCAATGATGTGGACACAGTATCAGAGGGAAGCCAGAACCCAAGGAACTATAACCAAATAGGAGTCATTGTCTTCAGGTTGGAGGGGGAAAAGATCAACAGGAAGTGGGTGGATGAAAATGGTTGGCATTGTGGTAATTAAGGTATAATTCCTAGCAGACTATTGAAAGACCAAGGGCTTAAATCTGCGAGCAGGTTATCTAGCTCCAGCCCGAGTACCAGGATTGGCACGTAATATAGGGATTCCCATGAAATTAGGGAAAAATAACCTTTCAAAAATTTATATATCAAATTGAAGCAATAAGCAATTTTAATTTTGTGAGTCAAAAACACCTCAAGTATATTTCAACAGAATACATAAACTAGGTTCACTGCCACAACTAATTCCTGAGGGCATTGTTTATAACATATTTTATTTTCTACAGGGACAGCCAAGTAGTAAATCAGGGGGCCATAGCCATTGAACCTTAGCAGACTTACTAAATTGCCTTGTTTTTATAGTTTTCTTCCTGTGTAAAAAAAATCATGTAATTTGCACTCAATAAAAATTATGATGTGAGGGTAAAACAAGACATCAGACTTTAGTTCCTCTTTCCTCAATTTCATAAATCTGTATGAATTTCAGACATTTGCTATTATAGTAACAGAGTTTTGAAGTGTGCCTTTTTTCAAATAAACCTTACTTGTCTTTTCAAATGTTTGCACACACCTGCGCACGCACACACACACACACACACCTCGCATGCACTGCTCATTCTCAGACATGGGTGCTGTTGGCAAGGCCAATATTTATCATCCATCACAGCTGCCCTGAGTTTGACGTAACTGAATGGCTTGCTGGGCTGCTTCAGAGGGAAGTTAAGAGTCGCCCACATTGGTGTGTGACTGAAGTCACACATAGACTGAGGCCATGTAAAGAAGGAGGTTTCCGCCCTAAAGGGAATGAGTGATCCAGTTGGGTTTTTTATGACCATCTTCATTGTCATTTTTACTGATACTATCTTCTTAGTTCCGGCTATTCTTTTAAAAAACTGAAATCAAATTCTGTATTAGTACTGTGGGATTCTGACTCAGATTCTATGGATTATTAGTGCCAAGTCTCTGGATTACTAGTGCAATGACAGCCACTACACTACAACACCCTTGCCATACAACATTTAGTATGTTAGCAGGACCAGATTCATTGTGCTTGAATCAGTTAAATTACCTAGAAAGTTTGCAGGTTCAGGCTACACGATTGTAAATTGTAACATTGTTACATATGTTTAGCTATAAACTGAATTTGTGTCTTAGATTTTTAAAACCCAGAATAAACAGGAAGATTGGTAGAAAAATTATCCTAATGATGTAAGCGAGAGATATGTAATAGCAATGAGAAGTGGAGTTGATGTGTAGAGATATTAGGAGGATGGTTCTGGGTGTCGCAACAATGAAATTGGATGATGAGGATAGGAGCACCAAGAGCTGATTGTCAGTAGTAGGGAGGAGGTGGGAGAACGAGCTAGTGGGCACGACAACGATGATGTGCGAGAGGAAGGCCGTGGGCAAGGCAACAATGAAGTGGGAGAGCGAGGTGATGGGCATGACAACAATGAGGTGGGAAAGCGAAGCAGTGGACACGACAATAACGAGGTGGGAGAGAGGGGGTGGGCATGACAATGATGGGGCGGCTCTAAGGTCTGGCACTTGGAGAGACATCGAGATTAATGACAGGAATCAGAGTCTTAAGAGCACTGGGGGTAGATGATTGGGTTTGGGAAGGGTGCTATGATGTACAAGTATTGGAGAAGGGGATCCCTTGAGGTAAGAGAAGTGTTCTGGGGTCCCTGGATCTTAGAGTGGGTGCAGGCTGGATGTTTGGTGGGGTAGGTGATGTGTGGTCAGTGAACCTGAGAGGATTGGTGAGGGGTCTTTTGTAGTCTAAATGGCACTAAAAGCGAATAATCTTTGGGATTATTGGGAAAGCTTGGGATCCAACAGCATTATTGTGCTCTGGCAGTAATTTTGGAACAAAGGAAAAGGCCTATAATGATAATGTTTTGTTACATTAAAAATCTCAAACTCAAATGGCTCAATAAGAAAACTGTAAGTATTGAGACATACGAAAGAAAATAAAATACTTGCATTTATAGAGCACCTTTCACAAACTCAGGATGTTGTAAAGTGTTTACATACAATTGAGTACTTTGAATTGTAGTTACAATTGTAATGAGGACAAACTTGGCAGCCAGCAACATGTTAATTTCCAGAAAATCTGTCTTAGTGATGCTGGTTCAGGGATAATTATTGGATAGGGCACCAATGTAACATCCCCTTTGAAGTAGTGTCATATGATTTTTATATCCTTCTGAGAGGTCAGACAGGGGCCTCAGTTTAACATCACATCTGCAAGACAGCACCTCAGACTCAGTATGGACTAGATTTTGCATTCTAGTGCCTGGGTTAGTACTTGAACCCACAACCTTTTTACTCAAGAGGAAAAAGTGCAACCACTGTGCCACAGCTGACACCCAAGCAAGTTTCCTGTTCAGTAAGCTGATCTCGACTAGGACAGTGCATAAACTGGTACAACTGGCCTTAGCATTTTTGGAGTAGGGAAAGTGGAAAATCATTCCTGTTTGCATTCTGAATCACTATTACCTGAGCTAATGGAACGTTTGTGCGTGTTTGGATAAGGACCAGGTTGGATTTGGGATGTATTTATGTAGTAGCCTGTAGTAGTCAAATTTCACCTGTCTTGATATGTGCAGGAGCAAGCCTAATTCAATGAGGTATCAGAGGGTTGTTGGCATCTATAAAATTTCACAATTTTTAGCACTATTGGGTAATGAAAGGTGTACAAAAAGGGAAATCATTTCCAAACTATTTTAAAATTTGGCATTACAGAAAGACAATAGGTGTTGGGATGGATGCCCATCTTTGCTTTCCACAAGACACCATGTGTGTGCAGATAACCTGACTGCATTCCTGTACATTCATGCCCTCACGGTCACTATCGTAATAACCTACCTTTGCCATTCTCCTCATGCCAAAAATAAGAAGTCTACCTTACAACCAAATGTTCAAGCAAACTGACTGCAGTTGCTGTCCATTAGCTACAAAACTATTTTACCTCTGTCCTACATCTTATCTATAAAAAAAATGTATTTATATGCTAAAATAAAGTGAGTCCTTTTTCTTTTTTTCAATGTGTAAGGTAGTCAGACTGAGATCATTCAGACAGATTTTTTGTTCAGCCCATTTTCAATTCCAAAATTAGCACTGGGTGACGAACACGCACTCAAATCTAGAGGCCGGTGGATTGGTGGAAATTGGCCCTACTCAACACAAGCAGCCAGCTCTGGTCATATCTCTACACACAGCTCATACAAGCAAAGGGATCAAATGGCAGGCTGCTTGTCTCGTTGGCAGTGGCCCTCAGGTATAATCTAGGAGGGGCACAGAAACAGGTGGGCAGCAGGGCTGTGGGGCCGGGGTCGGGTAGAGAAATGAATCAGAGGAACACTTTTGTTCCTCCTGGCTCCAAACAAATCTTTTTCTTACTGTACCTCCTGTTTCACTGGATGCCACATGGACTGCTGAAGAATTAATTGCCAACTAATTGCGAGATAGGCTCCTTCAACAGGCATTAGGTCCCTAATTTACCTATATAAAAGGTATACAATGCCTGTTAGAAGCATTGGTGTGGGGTGGGGGAAAGCTCTCAGTCAGCAAGTTATCCATTGGAATTTCATTAATTAATATGAAATATCTTATTTTGTAGTTGCCATTGTTACGTATTCTGCTTACACCAGAAGTCTGTCAAAGCACCACTCAAACAGTGACTTGAAAAACAAAAAATGTCTTTCCACTGGAAATATTTTAAAGATTGAAGGCCATTTGATTCTATATGATCGGAGGGTTCTCAAGGGGACAAACTGAAGTAGAGACTATTATTCACTTTCTATTTTAGAATCAATTGGTTTTGCAATACCCTGGTTCTATAAAATCTACTTTGCATTGCCAGGCAGATTCCATGGGACCAGAACAGAAGGCAAACACTTGCATAGGCAGATCTTGTACAGGTCATTGTTTCAAAGTTGTGTTTTGCAATTTGATTTCTGATTTCCGACCTATTGAATAGCTGGGGAAGGTCTGTACAAGGCATAAATTGCTGATCCTTCACTTGTCTGTAGGTCATTGGTGATGGGTACTAAGAAGTCAGTCTGCCAGTGGCCAGAAAATGGCAGCATGTGTCCTGTGAGGTCCCAGGGAAAGTGACCACTTTAGGTAGGTCACAGAATCTTTTTTTTTAAATTCATTCATGAGATGTGAGCATCACAGGCAAGGCTGTCATTTACTGCCCATCCCGAATTTCTTGAGAACGTGGTGGTCAGCCAACTTCTTGAACCGCTGAGCTGCATGTAGTGGTGTTTCCATGCACCTGCTACCCTTGTCCTTCTAGGCAGCAGAAGTCACAACTCTGGAAGGTGCTGTTGAAGAACTCTTGGCAAATTGCTGCAGTGCATCTTGTAGATGGTCCACAGTGGTGACAGCAGCAAAGGGAGTGAATGTTTACAGTGGTGGATGGGGTGCCAATCAAGCGGATTGCTTTGTCCTGGATGGTGCCAAGTTTTGTTGGAGCTGCAGTCAGTGGAGAGTGGACAGGCTTTTGGGAGTCAGGAAGTAAGTCACGCGCTGCAGAATACCTAGCCTCTGATGTGCTCTTGTATGGATAATCTAGTCAGCACTTCTGGCTTAAGAAGCTTCCAAATGCTTCAGCATTATCTCACTTTTGCATTCAAATGTTGAGCTCTGCCATCATAGAGGATGGTGATACTCATGGAGCCTCCTTCCTCCGTTAATTGTTTAATTATCCACCACCATTCACTGGATGTGGCAGTACGGCAGAGCTTTGATCTGATGCATTGGTTGTGACATCACTTGGTTCTGTTGACAGCATGTTATTTCTTTTGTTTAACATGCATGGAGCCCTGTGTTGCAGTTTCAACAGATTGGCACTAGTTTTTTTTTTAGGTATGCCTTCTGGTGCTCCTGTCATGGTCTTCTGCATTCATCATTGAATTGAGGTTGCTTGCCTGGCTTGATGGTAATGGTATAGTGAGGGATATATTGGGTCACGAGATTACAGATTGTGGTGGAAAATAATTCTAACATAATTCTGCAGCTGTTGATGGCCCACAACATTTCATGGATGCTAGATATGAGCTACTGGGTCTGTTCTGAATCTAGGAACATAGGCACGTAGGAGTAGTAGTCCATTCAGCTCGTCAAGCCTGCTTTGGTAGGATCAATATGATCATGGCAGATCACACTTCAATGTCTTTTTCCCACACTATCCCCATATCCCTTTATGTCATTGGTATTTAGAAATCTGTCAATCTCTGCTTTAAACATGCTCGATGACTAAGCTTCTACAGTCCTGCGGGATAGAGAATTCCAAAGATTCACAACCCTCTGAGTAAAAAAAAAAAATCTTCTCATCTTGGTCCTAAGTGGTTCCCCCTTTATTTTGAAATTGTGCCCCTGGTTCTATACTCCCCAACCAGGGAAAACATCTTACATGCATCTACCCTGTCTATCCTTTTAAGTATTTTGTTGGTTTCAATGAGATCACCTCTCATTCTTCGAAACCCTAGAGAATACATGCCCAGTTTCCCCAATCTCTCTTCATAGGACAGTCCTGCCATCCCAGGAACAAGTCTGGTGAGCCTTCATTGCACTCCCTCTTTGGCAATAATATCCTTCCTAAGGTAAGGAGACCAAAACTGCACATAGGTGCGGTCTAACCAAGGTTCTGAACAACTGAAGCAAGGCTTCACTACTCCTGTACTCAAATCCTCTTGTGATAAAAAAAAATTATTTCGAGTTATCAACAGTCACAGATTGCAACTCTTTTGAGTACAATCACAGTTCTTGGTTTCCAGGAGTGGGACATGAACCCACAACCTTCTGATTCAAAGGCGAGGGTGCTATGGACTGAGCCACAGCTGACACCTCCTTGTGATAAATTCTTTCGAGTTATCAACAGTCACAGATTGCATCTCTTTTGAGTACAATCACAGTTCTTGGTTTCTGGGTGTGGGACATGAACCCACAACCTTCTGATTCAAAGGCGAGGGTGCTATGGACTGAGCCACAGCTGACACCTCCTTGTGATAAAGGCTAACATACAATTAGCCTTCCTAATTGCTTACTGCACCTGCATGTTAGCTTTCAGTGACTAATTGATGAGGACACCCAAGTCCCTTTGTACATCTACACTTTCTAATTTCTCATCATTTAAGAAAGGCTTTGCACATCTGTTCCTCCTACCAAAGTGAATAACCTTACATTTTTTTGTCACATCATATTCCATCTGCCGTGTTCTTGCCCACTTACTAAGTCTGTCCAAATCATCTTGAAGCCACTTTGCATCTTCCTCACAACACACATTCCCACCTAGCTTTGTGTCATCCATGAACTTGGAAATTTTACATTTGGTCCCCAAGTCATTGATATATATTGTGAACAGCTGGGGCCCAAGTACTGATCCTTGCAGTACTCCACTCGTCACAGCTTGCCAATGTGAGAATTATCTGTTTATTCCTACTCTCTGTTTTCTGCCTGTTAATCAATCCTTAATCCATGTCAGCGAATTACCTCCTATCCCTTGTGCATTAATTTTGCTAACCAACCTCCTGTGGGGGTCTTCATCAAAAGCCTTCTGAAAATCCAAGTATACTATGTCCACCCTTCCCCTTTATCAATTCTGTTCGTAACATCCTCAGAAAGCTCCAACAGGTTCATCAAACATGATTTCCCTTTCATAAATTCATGTTGACTCTGCCCAATCAGGTTATTATTATCCAAGAGTCCATTTCTCACGTCCTTTATGATAGATTGCAGCATTTTCCCTACTACTGATGTAAGGCTAACAGGTCTGTAGTTCGCTGTTTTCTCGCTCCCTTCCTTCTTAAATAGTGAGGTGACATTTGCTACCTTCCAATCTGTAAGAACCGTTCCAGAATCTATAGAATATTGGAAGATGATTACCAATGCATCCACTATCTCCATAGTTACCTCTTTCAACACTCCGGGATGTAGAATATCAGGTCCCGGGGATGCATCAACCTTCAGTGACACTAACTTCTCCAATATAACCTTCTCACTAATACTAATTTTCTTCAATTCCTCATTCTCACGAGTCCCTTGGATCTCTAATACTGGGAGATTTCTTATATCTTCCTCAGTGAAGACAGACACAAAGTAATCATTTAGTTTCTCTGCCATTTCTCGATTCCCTATTATAAATTCTCCTGACTTTGCCTGTAAAAAGATTAATACACAAGATAAGATCACACAGAGTTATGGGTAATATATTAGCTTGGATAGAGGATTGGCTAACCAACAGAAAGCAGAGAGTCGGGATAAATGGGTTTTTTTCTGTTTGGCAAGCTGTAACCAGTAGGGTACCACAGGGTTCGGTCCTTGGGCCCCAACTATTTACAATCTATATTAAATGACTTGGATTCAAGGATAGAAGGTACTATAGCTAAATTTGCAGATGACACCAAATAAAGTGGGAAAGTAAGTTGTAATGAAGAAATAAGAAATTTACAAATGGACATGGACAGGTTAGGTGACTGGGCCAAAATTTGGCAGATGGAGTTTAACGTGGATAAGTGTGAGATTATCCATTTTGGCCGGAAGGATAAAAAGGCAACTTATTATTTAAATGGAGAGAAACTTCAGAATGCTTCAATGCAGAGGGATCTGAGTGTCCTCGTGCATGAATTGCTGAAAGCTAGTATGCAGGTACAGCAGGTAATAAGGAAGGCAAATGGAATTTTGGCATTTATTGCTAAAGGAATAGAGTATAAAAATAAGAAAGTGTTTGTTGCAACTGTACAAGGCATTGGTGAGACTGCACCTGGAGTACTGTACACAGTTTTGGTCCCCTTACTTGAGGAAGGATGTAGTTGCACTGGAGGTGGTTCAGAGGAGGTTCACTAGACTGATTTCAGAGATGCGGGGCTTGTCTTATGAGGAGAGATTGAGCAGTTTAGGCCTATACTCGCTAGAGTTTAGAAGGATGAGAGGAGATCTAATTGAGGTATATAAGATGCTAAAGGGGATAGACAAAGTAGATGTGGAGTGGATGTTTCCCCTTGTGGGGCATTCTAGAACGAGAGGCCATAGTTTTAGGCTAAGGGGTGGTAGATTTAAATCAAAGATGAGGAGGAATTACTTTTCTCAAAGAGTCATGAATCTGTGGAATTCACTACCTCAGAGTGCAATGGATGCCAGGACGCCGAATAAATTTAAGGAGGAGATACAGATTTTTAATTAGTAATGGGTTGAAAGGTTATGGGGGGGAGGGTGGGAAATTGGAGCTGAGGCCAAAATGAGATCAGCCGTGATCGTATTGAATGGCGGGGCAGGCTGGAGGGGCTGAATTGCCTACTCCTGCTCCTAGTTCTTAGGTTATGTTCTTATGTAATGGACCCACCAAACGTTTCTTTTTTTCATACCTATAGAAGTTTTTACAGTCTGTTTTTATGTTTTTTGCTAGTTTACATTCATATTCTATCCCCCCTTTCTTTTATCAGTTTCTTGGTTTTCCTTTGCTGTATTGTAAAATCCTCCCCATCCTCAGGTTTACTATTATTTCTGGCAATTTTATAGATCTTTTCTTTTAATCTTATCGAATCCCTCCTTTGTTAGCCACGGTTGACTGGCTTTTCTTTTGGGTTTTTGTGCCTTGAAAGAATGTATAGTTGCTGTAAGCTATGTAATAGTTCTTTAAAGACTATCTATTGCCTATGTACTGTCATACCTTATAATGTTTTTTCCCATCTCAGCCAATTTGCTGCCAATACCTTCATAATTTCCTTTGTTCAAATTTAACACTCTGGCTTCAGAATGAACTACCTCACTTTTAAACATAATGTAAAGTTCTATCATATCATGGTCACTCAACCCTAAAGGGTCTTTTACAACAAGATTATTAATTAGGCCTTTTTCATTACATAATACTAGATCTAAAATAGCCTGTTCTCTGGTCGGTTCCTCAACCTACTGCTCTAGAAAACCATCCTTAACACACTCCAGAAACTCTTCCTCCACAGCATTAGTGCTCATTAGGTTTACCCAGTCTATACGCACCCATGATTACTTTATTACCCATGCTACAAGCTTCTCTAATCTCCTGATTAATACCATGCCCTACACTACCACTACTGTTTGGCGGCCTATAAATAACTCCTACCAATGTTTGCTGTCCTTTGCTGTTTCTTAGATCCACCCAAACAGATTCCACATTTTGTTCTTCCGATCTGAGATCCTCCCTTACTAATGTAATGATCCCATCCCTTATTATCAGCACAACACCACCTCCTTTTCCTTTTTGCCTGTCCTTCCTAAATGTCGAATATCCTTGAATATTCAGTTCCCAGTCTTGGTCACCCTGTAACCATATTTCCATAATGGCAATTAGATCATACCCATTTATTTTAAATCATCTACCTTATTGTGAATGCTACCTGCATTCAGGTAGAGTGCCTTTAACTTTGTCTTTTTGACATTATTCCTAGGCTTAGTTCATGTTCGCCTTTATTTCGCCTGGCTTCTAATTTCACTTGCTACTTTTCTACTTCCCAATACCAGCTTTACTTCCTTCCAATTTGACCCCTCAGGTTCCCATCTCCCTGACAAGGTAATTTAAACCTTCCCCAACAGCCCTAGCAAATCTCCCTGCGAGGATATTAGTCCAGGTTCTGTTAACGTGTAACTCATCCATCTTGTACAGGTCCCAATGCCTCAGAAATGCCCTCCTACACCAATTTTCCAGCTACGTGTTCAATTGCTCAATTCTCCTATTCCTATGCTCACTAGCACGTGGTACTGGAGTAAGATTACTGCTCTTGAGGGCCTGCTTTTGTAATTTCCTTCCTAACTCCCATAAAACTGTTTTCAGGGCCTCTACCCTCTTCCTAACTATGTTATTGGTACCAATGTGGACCACGACCTCTGGCTGTTCAACCTCCTCCAGAAGAATGTTCTGTGGCCGTTCTGTGACATCCTTGACCCTGGGATCAGGGAGGCAACACACCATCCTGGAATCACGTTTACTGCCACAGAAATGCCTGTCTGATCCCCTGACAATTGAATCCCCTATCACTATTGCTCTTCCACTCTTCTTCCTTCCCTTCTGTGCAGTTGAGTCACCCATGGTGCCAGAGACTTGGCTCTGGCTGCACTCCCCTGAAGAACCATCACCCTCACCCATATTTAAAATGGAAGACTGATCAGCAAGCAGGATAGACTCAGGGTACTTCTGCACTACCTGCCTGGTTCTTTTAGACTGCTTGGCGGTCACCCATTCCCTCTCTGCCAGCAAGATCCTAACCTGTGGTGTGACCACCTCCCTAAACGTGCTATCCACGTAGTTCTCTGCTCGCGGATGCACAACAGTGATTCCGCTCGAGGTCCGAAACATGGAGCTGACACTTCTGCAGCCTGTGACACTTCCTGCAGAACACATGGTGAGTCCATGACTTTCCACATACCGCTGGATGCACATTCAACTTAGCTGAGCTGACCTGCCATACTGTAACATTAAACCAATTACCTCCAATCAGCTTCTTCCCCTGTCCCAAAGTAAGAGCCAGCTACAGGAGGTTGAAAAAAGTTAGAAAAAGAAAGGAGCCCCTCCCTCACCAAACTCCTACTTTACCCTCTGTGCACCCAAAGCAGTACTCCAATGCAGACAAAGCAGCACTGAGGAAGGCCTGTTTTATGCTCCCTGAAAAACAACTGATTCAAGGTCTGAAAACCAGTTTAAGCTTGCTACTTAATTAACTAGCTGCAGCTGCTCTCAGAGAGCTTGTATACCCTTGCTTGAAGGCTGGAATAAAAGTTAACTTCTCTTAATTTAAGGAGTAATTCTTAGTTAATTACTAAATGAAAGGAAACACTAGACTCTAGATAAAAAAATAACCCTTAAAACTATCTATCCCTATAGCATGATGGCAATGGCTCATCACAAATGGAGTGTATCCCCAGTGTGAAGACAGGACTTTTATTCCACAAGGGTTTTGCAGTGATCATTCCTATCAATACTGTCATGGACAGGTGCATCTATCACAGGTAGATTGGCAAGGATGAGGTCAAGAAGGCTTTTCACTCGAGTTGGTTTTCTCACCAGTTTTTGCAGACCCAGTCTGGTTTGTCCTTAAGGACTTGGCCAACTCATTTTTTGTGATTGTCATTGAAGCCCACCACCGCACAGTACACTCTGTGCCCTTGCTGTCCTCAATGCCTCCTTCAAGCAGCATCATCAGCTGAGGGAGTGCAGTTGGTGGTAATCAGCCAACATGAAGATTCATGGGATCCTGCATAACAGTTGGGGGCTCCCAGGGACATGCCCTCTCGACTGTATACCATTGCACTATTGATGGTGGATCTGTCCTGCCAGTGGAACAGAACATGATCGTGATCGAAGTCTAAGATGTTGGCTGAAAGATATGATTTTTGACTAGTC
Organism: Cetorhinus maximus; assembly: GCF_964194155.1. Taxonomy (NCBI): domain Eukaryota; kingdom Metazoa; phylum Chordata; class Chondrichthyes; order Lamniformes; family Cetorhinidae; genus Cetorhinus; species Cetorhinus maximus. The sequence continues at coordinate 20,913,828 of NC_135898.1, read as the reverse complement.
TGTGGGACAGCTCTCCCAATTTTGGATGGCCCACAAGCACTTTGACAAGAAATTCCAGCAATGATTTTCTGAGTCTACAACGACTGCCTTCTGAAGATCATAACCATCTTCCTTTGTGCCTTTGTACCATGTCTGACTCCATCAATTGGAGGGATTGACACGAATAACCCCAGTTTTGCTATGGCTCATTGATGCTACATCCACCCAAATGCTGTCATTTTGTGACGGGCAGCTACTCTCTCCTTCTTTGACATTCAGCTTTTGCAGCCAAATCTGGATCAAGGCTGTCAAGTAGGCTGGATCTTGACTGTTCCAGGAGAACCTGACTGAATGTCAAGTCCTTTCAAATCATTATACAGATGTTGAGTCTTTTGAACACCACTGTAATATTACTGCTAATATTACTATGTAATATTTATATTTGAATAAATATAATGGATTATGAAATCTTTAGTCAGTGGGTAAACTCTCCTCTGTCTATTGGCTGCAAGGGTCCCAAGTGAAATGGTTTGGGCAGTCACAATCTTGTTCCTTATATTTCAATTGCACAACTTAAAACCAATTACCGTATGGCAGGTCCTTAAAAGAATAACTGATTTTCCAGACATTAGTGCCAAGCAATTTGTACAAGATATTCTATCATTCCCATAAAATAGAGCTGCAGGCAAAGCATTTAATAAAACCTCTTCCCCTTCCCACAAGGGCTGTAGAGTTCAAAGTCACAATTAAATCAATTACCAGCCCAAAATGAGACCTGCATTCAGAAGGGTGAAGCCTCCTGCTTCCTATACAGCATGCCATTAGCAGACTTTGGAGAAACCACATCCTGCAGTTTAGTTTCCTACTCTGAAAGCCCTTCTTATCTATCTGACGTGTCGTGCTCAGATCTCACTTCATCTCTGCTAAAGGCATGTCAGACCTACAGAACAAACACTCTAAAAAACTATAAAATGCTTACATGGCAACTACATTTAACTATCACAGTTACAAATTTAAGGTCTACAGCCTCCCTACATCTTTATATTAAAAATCTCCCTCCCCCTGGTCCATAGTATCATACATTTTTCCAAAAATAGGCAGGGAGTGGCTTGCTCCTCATTCTTCGCCTATGATGTTCATGACGAGAGCACCTCAGGTAGCCCAGTGGACAGAGTCATCGTCTGCATGAGCATTAAAGTATATACAGAAGTTTGTAAGCTATACTCACAGTTGATCTCGACTGAGAATTCTTTAGAATACATCAATGAAGGTGTATATTAAAGATCATTCAAAGACTTAACTATGGTAAAACTTCATGACTTCCCGATCAGTGTAAAAACTAAACTTTAAATATGCTGAAACAGGATGTGGGCTGGTGGGCTATGGAGACGAAAAGCACAGTTTCTAACTTTCAACTCCACACTCAATTTTTTTCATATTCTTTCATGGGATTTGAGCATCACTGGCAAGGCCAGCATTTATTTGCCCATGTCTAATTGTCCTCAAGAAGGTGATGGTAAGCTGCCTTCTTGAATTGCTGCGGTCCATCTGATGCAAGTACATGCAAAGTGCTGTTACAAAGGGAGTTCCAGGATTTTGTTCCAGTGACAGCAATATAATTCCAAGTCAGGATGGCGTGTGACTTGGGGGGGAACTTTCAGGTGGTCGTGTTCCCATGCGTCTACTGCCATTGTCCTTCTAGGTAGTAGAGGTTTGCGGGTTTGGACGGTACTGTCAAAGCAGCATATTTATTCATATACATTTGGAGCTCAAAATAGGCACTGGAAGAGAATGCGAGCAGGTCAACTGTAAATGCATCTCAGTACTAATTGAGGAGTTCCAGAAGGACTTAAGGGTGGGGAAAACAATCAAAAAATTTTTCTTTCTCAAATCTGCCCCTCATGATTGTCAGGGTTTCCCATGTTGTTTTTTTTTAAATTTTAGCTAATCACCATTGATCTTCCACTTCCATTAATATTCAAAATGTTGTGCTAAACTCCTCTTTTTTAACACCAACTAAAAGAAATCTAAAATAGTTTAACAGCTGTGTTAAGAAAGTGCATATAGGAATCAACTGCGAATGTATTCAGCACTTCCAGTAATAAATGGCATATGACCAAAATTTTCAATGGGTGAGCAGTGGCACATATATGATCATGAATATCCTAGTTAGATCTGTCTCAACAACTTATATAGACACAACCTCAGGCATCCCAGCAGCTGTACTGGCTTCCACTCCTCCCTTCTCCTCTTCACCCCTCCGTCAAGGAAAACAAAAATAAGAAATTCTCCTGGGAGCAGGTACCTTTTCTTTTTATATTTTCCATAGATCATCTTCGTGCCTTTGGGCTTGTAAGTAACATGATTTTCAAACCCTTTCAAATCACTGCAGAGATGATAGTCTTCTGAGCATCACAGTTATATTACTGTTCTAAAGAAAATACAGCAAGAATGTTAGCTGATGTATTTGAAGGATCTGAAGGATTATGAAGCATTTAGTCAATGACTTTGAATCTAGTTCATTGATGAATGAATGTCCCCTCTATCTACTGGCTGTAAGGGTCCCAACAGAATTGTGTTTGGGCTTTGGTAATCCTATTTCTTGTAGACATAGGTCTATAACATAAAACTGTCCCTCATACAGCACTCATTTTCAATCACATTCAGAAAGCTGGCTTTCAAAATTGGAAAAAAGATCACTCTTGTATAAAGTAAAATGCTGCGAATGCTGGAAATCTAAAATAAAAACATAATTCCGATGAAAGGTCACAGACCTGAAATGTTAACTCTGTTTTTCTCTCTCTGCATAAATGCTGCCTGACCTGCTGAATATTTTCAGCATTTCTGACTTAATTTCACTCTGAAAGAGTTGGAATTCCCTTCCGAGTTTGAGGCTGTGTGGAGCGAGCTTTTCTTGGCATCTAACCTGTGCTGCAGTGGCCTGTGATTACTTAATACAAACACCGCTGCCTAACACCAACATTCCTTGCACGGAAATACACAACTTTACACAAATTAAAGTTATTAAAACTACTTCCAGTCCCAGCAGAACACTACGTTCGGTGCTTACCATTTAGTCTTCAGGATTATAAATTCAAACCTCAGAGGGGTAGATTTTAATCTGCAATGACAGACTGAAAACTGGCAGTAGTAGTTCGGACACTCATCATACACCCTCAGCTGCCCAGTGATTTCAACAGAGAAGAAAACAGGTTGAGTTTATAGCGGGAATCCTATCCACTACTGTCAGTTTCCACCCAACATTACAAGTTACAAGGGGAAGACGGTGGAGTAGTGGTAATGTCACTGGACTAGTAATCCAGAAGCCCAGGCTATTGTTCTAGGAAGAAGGGTTCGAATCCCACCATGGCAGTTGGTGGAATTTGAATTTAAGTAATAACTGGAATTGAAAAGTTAGTTTCAGTAATAGTGACCATGAAGCATTGTCGATTGTTGTAAAAATGCATCTGGTTCACGAAGGGGAAAATTCTAGAGTCCATTATAAAAGATTTAATAGCTGAGCACTTGGAAAACAGTGGCAGAATCAGACAGAGTCAGCATGGATTTACGAAAGGGAAATCATGCTTGAAAAATCTACTGGAATTTTTCGAGAGTATAACTAGTAAAGTTGATGAGGGGGAGCCAGTGGATGTGGTTTATTTGGACTTTCAGATGGCTTTCGACAAAGTACTACATAAGAGATTAGCATGTAAAATTAAAGCACATGGGATTGGGGGTAGTGTATTGAGATGGATAGAAAACTGGTTGACAGACAGGAAACAAAGAATAGGAATAAACGGGTCTTCTTCCGAATGGCAGGCAGTGGCTAGTGGGGTACTGCAGGGATTGGTGCTGGGACCCCAGCTATTCACAATAGATATTAATGATTTAGATGAGGGAGCTAAATGTAATATCTCCAAATTTGCAGATGACTCAAAGCTGGATGGGAGGGTGAGCTGCGAGGAGGATGCAGAGATGCTTCAGGTTGATTTCGACAAGCTGAGTGAGTGGGCAAATGCATGGCAGATGCAATATAATGTGGATAAATGTGAGGTTATCCACTTTGGTAGCAAAAACAGGAAGGCAGATTATTATCTGAATGGCTATAAATTGAGAGAGGGAAATGTGCAACGAGACCTGGGTGTCCTCGTACACCAGTCGTTGAAGGTAAGCATGCAGGTGCAGCAGGCAGTAAAGAAGAAAAATGGTATGTTGGCCTTCATAGTGAGAGGATTCGAGTAGAGGAACAGGGATGTCTTGCTGCAATTATACAGGGCATTGGTGGGACCACACTTGGAATATTGTGTGCAGTTTTGGTCTCCTTATCTGAGGAAGGATGTACTTGCTATAGAGGGAGCGCAGCGAAGGTTTACCAGGCTGATTCCTGGGATGGCGGGACTGATATATATGAGGAGAAATTGAGTCAGTTAGGATTATATTCGCTGGAGTTCAGCAGAATGAGGGGCTTCTCATAGAAACCTATAAAATTCTAACAGGACTCGACAGGGTAGATGCAGGAAGGATGTTCCCAATGATGGGAGAGTCCAGAACCAGGGTCACAGTCTGAGGATATGGGGTAGACCATTTAGGACTGAGATAAGGAGAAATTTCTTCACCTAGAGAGAGTGGTGAGCCTGTGGAATTCGCTACCACAGAAAGTAGTTGAGGCCAAAACATTGTATATTTTCAAGAAGGAGTTAGATATAGCTCTTGGGGCAAAAGGGATCAAAGAATATGGGGAGAAAGCAGGAGCAGGCTATTGAGTTGGATGATCAGCCATGATCATAATGAATGGCGGAGCAGGCTCGAAGGGCCGAATGGCCTACTCCTGCTCCTATTTTCTATGTTTATATGAATGTCCTTTAGGGAAGGAAATCTGCCATTCTTTCTCTGGTTTGGTCTACATGTGACTCCAGATCCACAATGTGGTTGAATCTTAACTGCCCTCTGAAATGATGTGGCAAGCCACTCAGTTCAAGGCAATTAGAGATCGGCAACAAATGCTGGCCTTGCCAGCAACGCCCACATCCCATAAACGAATAAAGAAAAAAAAAGTTAAAGTCTTACCATGTAGTTTCCAGTTCTGATGAAAGCTCAAACATTAATCTGTCTTTACTCTACAGATACTGGTTGAATCTCCAGTATTTCCGTTTTTATCTGGACACTTACATTATGTACTGATTTCATAAATCAGCTACAAAGCATGACAATGAGCTTAAAACATATTTTTGTGTCGTTTACTTTTGATTCATGGACATCTTTGTTTAAACAATTAAATAGCAAAAAGTTCCTGAAAGCAAGAACATGAAGCAGTCTATCATTATGCCTAAGTGTTAATTTGGCTTCCTCACCCTGACAGTCAACATAAATTTTAAGAAGTCCCTCTAGCTCAACAAACAGTTCACAGAATTTTCCTAACAAATTGAAATATTTATGAAGCAAAAACACCACGAATAAAAATACTTCCACAGTAGAAGATCATAAAGCATTTGAAGTTTTGACAACAGAAACCATAAAAATACTCAACAACTGTAGGTACAGTTTTAGTTCTCTGTCCATATTAAAAAACTTAACCGAGAGATAGCAGAGGCACTATCACGTATATCTTAAAATTGGTTAGAAAAGGGAATAATGCCACTGGACGGGCAGACAGCTAACACGATTCCTATATTAAAAGGGAGATAGTACAAGTCCATAGGTCAACACTAATAGTAAGAAAAATGATGGAATTCTTACTCAAAGATGTAATAGAAAAACGTTTGAAAACTAAAAATGCAATAAAGAGTAGACAACATGGGTTTCAAAAGGGAAGGTCATTTTTGTCCAATCTTATTGAATTCTTTGTAGAAATAACAGAAAAGATAGACAAGGATAATGCACTAGATATATTTGGATTTTCAAAAGGCCTTCAATAAGGTGCTTACTTAGTAGACTCATGGACGTATGGAGTCAGGGGACAAGGAGCAGAATGGATAACAAAAAGCTTACAAAACAGAAAAGAGAGTACAGGTTAGAGGTTGTTACTCAGGTGGAGAATGGTTTTCTACAAGGATCAGTGCTTGGACCATTGATGTTCACTATTTACACAATGGATACGGACTCAGGAATTGGAAATACAATTTAAAAATTATATAGGCAACATCAAATTAGCAGGGAGGGGGATATCATTAATTTACAAGGGACTGCAACAAAAATACATGGAAAAATATTAAGGAAGACCTTAATGAGTTTGCAAAATGGGCACGTAATTGGCAAATGAATTTCAATATAGTTAAGTGTGAGGTGGTACATTTTGGTTGAAAGAATAAGGCCACATTCTTCTTGGAAAATAAACATCTAAATAGGATCACAAAGCACAGCGATCTGTATACAGGTACACAAGTTACTAAAAATACTGATGCACTTTAATAAGTTCATAACAAAAGCAAACAAAGCACTGGGTTCAATACTACAGGGATAGAATTGAAAAACAGAAAAGTTATGTTAAACTTGAACAAAACTTTGATTAGACTACACAACATATAAAGTACGGTAAACAGTTCTGGCCCATTTCTGCGCTCTAAATACTATGTAATATAAAGGATTACCACAGGAGATTATAAAGAGAATAAAGTGGGTTAAGCAGCCAAGATAAATAATGCTGCTGTGAGGTAATCATAACTCATTTGCCACTCATGGACAATCTGAAAACCAACACCGTGAAAATAATTATCCTGAAGTTTAGTTGACCATAAAACATAGAATAATTTTTCACAAAATATACTCAGACACATACAGATTTTGCTCTTATGTTCCAATGTAAAGTTGTGATCAGGTTTCATAAAAATTATGTAATATATTTGAATCTCAGGTCCTTGTTACAATATAAAATGGTGCTATTAAATATGAAAAACTTAGAAAAGTAAACAAGAATGTACAAACAGATTGCGATATTGAGGCACACATGAAATTAGGTATATAAATTTAAGGCTTGTTTTTACTGAAATGCAAACATTTCCTCAATAGGGCTGACAAAACATGCTTCCCTACGAAGTCCTAGTGAAAACTACTTTATCAAGCTAACTCCTACATCTCCACAATCAGCTATTATCATTTATAGGTCGGGAGAAAGATGGGCTGAAAAACATACAATGTCCTGAAGGTTTCATAAATTATTTGTGGTTCGCATCTTAAACTAACACTTCTTGCTGATGCTCAATGAGGATTTCATATAACAAGCTCAAGTGCTGGATACAAGTGTGACTTAAAGAGAGCAAAAATGCCAATATTTATTCTAAATCTGTCCTAATGGACAGTGAATAATGACAGTGAGCTGTCAGTTGTAAATCCAGCATGGACTTCCGTCCAAAATGACAAGAAGAAAGCTTAATGGCTTTGTAAACATTACCAGAATACAGAAGTTAAATTCAGCCTTCAAGTCACTGTGAACTGTGTGATAATGTATACAACCTATAATGATCACATTTTTACAAATATTTTTGCTTAACATTATAAATCAGACATTGTTCCAGATTAAATATACTGTGGTGCAATTAAAAAGGACAATAAAATTGATGACTACATTTTATCTGGAAAGTATGTTCCAATATTTGATACGAACTTCCAGCTGTTTTAGTTTGAATATTTCGCTTATTAAGCATCTTTTAAAAAGACAATTGACAGAAGATCTCAATATAGTTCAGCAATATGTCATGCTTTCTTTCATGTGTTCTTTTGTTATTTGTCTACTCTTTAACATAAAGACAATCCTTCCATAGCTCCAGGGCTCAAGGATTGTGTGTTTTCTAGTAAAATCTACACTACAGCCACCACCTGGAATTTGCCTAAAATTAAACATTAACTGTTGGCAGCCAGTGTTCTCATCATTAAGAGGCAGCACTTCGAAGGCTGTGTCAGAACAGGGTCTTTGGTGAAACTGGCAAAATACAGATGATGCCACAAAAGAAAATAAAGGCAGCATTGAAACAGTCTCAATATAGAAAACATCAAAGTTTTGTAATGAAGATGGGTTGCCAATCAAACTTGGCATTTTTCCCAGTAAAAGAGGGAAACGGATGGCACAGTGCAATTTTAGCTCTGGGATTTGGATTTGAATTCAGTGGACACTTGAAATAAAAGACATCTCTGTGTGCTGAATACATGAATTGTATAGGCATATCCATTCCTAGGAGGCATTGGCCTGGAGTACAAAATCATGTTTAATTCTGCAATAATTAGCTTTAAATTGTCATTTTTACTCAGGCTGAAGGACAGCTGGTGTAGGAAATGGTGCACTGCAGGTGCTCTTCCTTGGATGAGACAGAATAACAGGAGCCTTGTATCTAAAACCTGGGAGCACTTGAAGCCGAAGCAGAGTTTCTGAAATGTGTTCAGTTTGCCTGCACTAACTTCCCTCACTTTGGCAGATGTAAAGAAGTTACAGTATTCACTACAAACTTATGTAAAACAGACAGGACAGGTTTCTGCAGATGACAGAAGAAACAATGACCATACAAATTTTTCAATTTTATAGCATGTAGTCAAAACTTAAAGAAGAACATAAGTATAGATAGTGTTATTTCACTTTTCAAAGTATCTGCTATTTTATATGCCAAAAGAAGCATACTTATGAAAACCCCACCAGCCTCCGCATTCAAAGGATCATCCTCCGCCATTTCCGCCTACTCCAGCATGATGCCACCACCAAACACATCTTCCTTTCACCCCCCTTGGTGGCATTCCGCAGGGATCGTTCCCTTCGGGACACCCTGGTCCACTCCTCCATCACCCCCTACACCTCAACCCCCTCCCACGGCACCTTCCCATGCAACCGCGGAAGGTGCAACACCTGCCCCTTTACTTCCCCTCTCCTCACCGTCCAAGGCCCAAACACTCCTTTCAAGTGAAGCAGCATTTCACTTGCACTTCCCTCAATTTAGTCTACTGCATTCGTTGCTCCCAATGCGGTTTCCTCTACATTGGAGAGACCAAACGCAAACTGGGTGACCGCTTTTCAGAACACCTTCGGTCTGTCCGCAAGCATTACCCAGACCTCCCTGTCGCTTGCCATTTCAACACTCTCATGCCCACATGTCCGTCCTTGGCTTGCTGCATTTTTCCAGTGAAGCTCAACGCAAACTGGAGGAACAGCACCTCATCTTCCGACTAGGCACTTAACAGCCTTCCGGACTGAACACTGAGTTCAACAATTTTTGATCATGAACTCTCTCCTCCCTCCTCACCCTCTTTCCGATTCCCCCCCTTCTTTTCCAATTAATTATATAGATTTTTCTTTTCCCACCTACTTCCATTATTTTTAAATGTATTTCCATCCATTGTTTTATCTCTACCTTTTAGCCTTTTTTGATTCCTTCACACCTCCCCAGCCCCACTAGGGCTATCTGTACCTTGCTTGTCTTGCTTTCTACCCTTAATTAGCACATTCCTCAGATAATATCACCACCTTCAACACCTCTTTGTCCTTTTGTCTGTGACATCTTTTGGCTATCTCCACCTATCACTGGCCCTCTATCCAGCTGTACTTGTCCCACCCCTCCCCCCTTAAACCAGCTTATATTTCACCTCTATTCTATTGTTACTTAGTTCTGTTGAAGGGTCATTCGGACTCGAAATGTTAACTGTGCTCCTCTCCACAGATGCTGCCAGACCTGCTGAGTTTTTCCAGGTATTTTTGTTTTTGTTTTGGATTTCCAGCATCCGCAGTTTTTTGCTTTTGTACTTATGAAAAGCTGGTTTCAAAAACATTTTTTGAATTTTAAGCTAATGTAACTATCAGAAAGAAATAAAACTGACTACTTTAAAGTCATTTGGGCAAATGTGGGTTATTTAAGGCCAGCACAGATTTGTTAAGGGAAAATCATGTTTAACAAACTTTGAGTTTTTTGATGAGGTAACAGAGAGGGTTGATGAGGGTAATGCTGTTGATGTGGTGTACATGGAGTTCCAAAAGGCATTTGATACAGTGCTGCACAACAGACTTGTGAACAAAATTATAGGTCATGGAATAAAAGGGACAGCAACAACATGGATACGAACTTAGCTGAGTGACAGGAAAAAAAAAAAGAGTTGTTTTTCAGGCTAGAGGAAGGTTTATAGTGGAGGTCCCTAGGAGTCGGTTTTAGAATTTCTGCTCTTCCAGATATATATTCATGACCTAGACATGGTATGCAGGACACAATTTCAAAGTTTGTAGAGGATATAAAACTTGGAAGTATTGTGAACTGTGAGAGCGATAATGTGGAATTTCAAAAAGGCAGGTTGATAGAATAGGTGGACAAGTGGCAGAAGAAATTTAATGCCGAGAAGTGTGGAGTGATTCATTTTGGTCAGAAGTAAATATTACACAATTCAAAAGGGCCGGGGGGTGCAGATGCAGAGGGACCTGGGTGTATATGTGCATAAATCACTGAAGGTGGCAGGACAGGTTGAGAGCGTTGTTAATAAAGCATACGTCATCCTGGGTTTTATCAACAGGGGCATAGAGTACAAAAGCAAAGAAGCTATGTTAAACCTGTGTAAAACACTGATTTGGCCTCAACTGTAGAATTGCACCCAGTTCTGGGCTCTATGCTTTAGGAAGGAAGTGAAGGCATTAGAGATGGTGCAGAAAAGATTCACAAGAATGGTTCCAGGGATGAGGAACTTCAGTTATGTCGATAGATTGGAAAATTTGGGACTGTTCTCCTTGGAGAACAGAAAGTTGAGAGGTGTTTTGAGAGAGGTATTCAAAATCATGAGGGGTCTGGACAGAGTATATAGGGAGAAACTGTTTCCATTGGTGGAAGAGTTGAGAACCAGAGGGGACAGATTTAAGGTAATTGGCAAAAGGAGCAATGGCAACATGAAGAAAAACTTTGTATGTTGCAAGTGGTTAGGATATGGAATGCACTGCCTAAGAGGTGAAGGCAGGTTCATTCAAGGCTTTGAAGAGGAAATTGGATTATTCCCTGAAAAGGAAGAATGAGCAGGACTACGGGGAGAAGGTGGGGAAATGGAACGAGGTGAATTGCTCCTTCAGTGAGCCAGCACAGACACAATGGTTCAAATGGCCTTCTTCTTAGTTGTAACCATTCTGTGATTCAAATCACATTTTGAGGCATTCATCTTTTTTCTAGTATAAAATTGACTACTTTCTTAAATAAAAGGCACCTTCCAACACCTAACACCCCCTCCTTTAAATAAGTAGTAAAGACTTCAGCTTAATGTCTTGACAGGTTAATTTGATCCATGCTTACAAGACACAGTAATTGTGTTTGTAATTCAACACAAATTAATTTTGATGTTTATAAAGAGTGTACTTCACACCTATTTAAGAGGAGTACAGACAACTAACTCAGGTTCTCAAAAGCCACTACAGTAGCTGGTGAACAGATCCAGCAGGTGATGTTATGATGATCTGAACCAAGATCAATGAACAAACATCTGAAGTGTAAAACAGCCCTGTTCTGCCACTCCTACAGATATTCCATCACATTATCAGGATACTTCAAAAGGGAAAAAAACACGTGATTAAAAGTTCAAAACTTCTCTCGGATCAGGTGCAAGAACAACATCGATTGAAAAGACAAAATGAAAGTGCCAGGTTAAGGAAGCAAATTAAGCTAAACATTACCGACTTGATTTCAAAGATCAAAATGAAAATTGAAGTGCATCCTCTTGCACTCATTAGCAGAGCTACAGATTGATTAATGAGTATTCAAACTCTGCCCATAAGGCTTTGTGCAAATTTATGGTCTTTAGGAAACCATAAGAAGTCTCAGATTGCAGTTTTATGGGTGGTAGTTCATGTGCACACATTTCAGGCCAAGGAGCTCTGAAAACAGATGTATGATACCAAAGATAAACACAGTGAAGTTGCTTTGTGTAAATTAGCTACATACGTGACGACTGCAGTTAAACAAAATGTTTTGTCAAATGGAGGTTAAAACTTTTGCCCATTTGTTGGTATACTTGCAGGAATGCTTAACCTTAAATAATACACTATGGAGAACAATCAAAAACCCCTGCAAGATAATCTACGTACCTGGCCAAAGAGCCACTTAAATGTTATAAATTCCTCCATAACTCCCTGAAATTGCACATTGCAATGTAGATTTATAATGGTTTAAGTGGCTATTTGGCCAGGTATGCAGAATATCTTACAGGGGTTTTTGATTGTTCTCAATAGTGTAGTATTTAAAGTTAAGCATTACTGCAAATGTACCAACAAATGGGCAAAAGCTTTAGCCTCCATTTGACAAAACCTTTGGACAGTGAAAGGAATAGCACTTCCCAGAATTTAAAATGTTACCTTATAAAGTTATGCTATATTAAATGTCAGGTATGAGAAATGAAGTCAACCTCTTTCATATCCAATAGTACCATTATGGCATCAGACAACTTCATTCTGAGACACGTTTTTCTCAATTCATTACGTTTCTTTTGATAGAATGGTAGTGGCTAGATCTTTTGCCAATTGTTTGACAAAATCCTTCTAAAAGTGACTTAAGTTAAAGCAATATTCCAAGACAAAGCTCAATAGTTATCTGTTGAAAGTATACTCCCTAAAATATTTGCTTCTCACAAAGTACATACCCAACTTATTTTTAAACTACTAATTCCACATGGCATCTACACCATATTTCCTCCAGATCAGGTCCATCATCTGTCTGATGCTTCCCAACGACAAAAATGTGTATTTATATAGTACCTTTAATGTAATAAAATGGCCCAAGGCATTTCACAGGAGCATTATAAAACAATATTTGACCCCCAAATCACATAAGGAGATAGTAGCACTGATAATCAAATGCCATGTCTTAACGGAGAGAAGTAGAGAAACAGTAAGGTTTAGGGTGGGAATTTAAGAACTTAGAGCCCAGGCAGCTGAATCAACAGCCACCAATGGTGGAGCAATTAAACTCAGAAATGCTCAAAAGGCCAGAATTAGAGGAGAGCAAATATTTCAGAAAGTTGTGGGGATGGAGAAGATTACAGAGATAGGAAGGGGTGAGGCTGTGGAGATATTTGAAAACAAGGATAAAAATTTTTAAATCAAGGCATTGCTTCATCAGGAGCCAATGTAGGTCAACGGGTGCAAGGCTGGCGAGTGAAAAGGGTTTTGTGCGTGGTAGGACACGGGCAGCAGAGTTTTGGATCATCTCACGTTTACAAAAGGTAGAATGCGGGAGGCTGGGCAGGAGAGTATTAGAATAGTCCAAGGCATTTTACTGCAATCATTTTGATATTGGTAACATTTTCTCGAGATCTGTGAGGTCTTCCTCCCTTGTTCAGCTGATGTGGCTAAATGCAATGCGTTTCATGAGCAAAAAGGCAATGGTTCCAGATTTATGTTGTAAGACAATAGACTATGAATGTTTAAAGCATTCATTTGAAATCCATTCCTCTACTATTTTAGCAGTGAGAATTTTTTTTTTTCAAATGAATTTTGACTGAAGTAGCAACCTATTGGCTGTATGAAGCATCTTTAATATAGAGAAAGCATCCCAGGGCACTTTGCAGCTAAAATATAGCAGAGAAAAAATTAGACAAAGCTCTTAAGGGTCTGCACACTAGCACTATTCCTTATTTTTGAGGTCAGTTGGAAAAGGCAAATGGCACCTACCATGAATTTGGCATCTCCCTTGGAAAGTGTGTTGGTGACAAAATTTATTGCCTCCAGGCATTCCACAATTGGATTGAGAAGCTTTGGCTGAAAAAAAATCCAATAAAAATGTCAGAGCTGTTGTGTATTCATTACATATAGAGATTATTTATCAAGTGCAGGCACAAGACTTATTTATAATGTAGGAAAATTTTCACTTAATCTCGTACTTTACAATCATGCCAGTACACTTCTTGCACAATGTTCTTATTGCCTCAAATTGCTCCTATCACTAGTACTTCACTCTAGTGTTATACAACTCAAAATGCTCTCTGCAGACACAATCCAAGTTTGGAAAAACAAAAACCTTTAATTTTATTGCTGAGTTTTTGTCATAATTTAAGCGAACATTTGGTGGAAATTTCATTTCCTCATCATAACACCACTGATAAGCCAGTGACAGCACTGATCATGTTAATTCAGTAAGCTCCGTTTGATAAAATTAACTGCATACTAAAATTTTCAGGAATTTTTGCACAGTAAATCTGCAAAGGTAAAGGGGGGTTACAAGTGATTACATGAGAAAGAACATGAGGGTTTTCTGAATGTCACTTCAAAATCACCCAAATGTTGTAGTTTGAGTCTCCCCAGCCAAAGAAATGAAAAAAAAAATAAACTGAGGCTTTGCTTGTGAATAAAAGGTGACTGGAAAACAGGTCAAAATCAGGCTGAATATGTTCTCCAGAAGAAGTATTTCGTTCAACCAATGACATTTGTACAAATATCTTTGCAATTTTGCAGTAAATTTCTTCTATCCTTTTCTAGGAGTTTAAAAGGGTCTTGTGACTGGCAGCAACAGAATACATTTTGTGGTGCAGTTCTAACAGGCTTCTGAACAAAAACTGTGAGATCTTTACTTGGATTTTGAAACAGAAATTTTATCTTAAGTTAGCCAAAGGAGAACATTCAATGACAGTGCAATGAATTTCAATTAAGCAGTCAACTTCAGTGCATCAAAGATTTGGGTTCTGTCCAGTATCTGGGGAGGCTCCTGCAATAATTCCTAAACACTCTGACAGGATACACATCATTTAGGAGATCCCTCTCATGTCCATCCTTTGACCTATCTTTTACAAACATGACTACAATCGCGCTTCTTGACATTTAGCCTCTTCTAATCTTTTGAACTGCAAATAAACTGGCTACTATTTTCACCACCTTGATTTTTACTTTGTTGGGATAAGAATTCACCACATCATCTCCAACTCTAACCCATGCTTTGCCAGTGCCTCAGAACCGTGGAACCCACTACCTCCCAATATGTCCTTCTTTGGCTCTCTGTCCACTTTCACTGATTACACTTCCGTGAAGCACCCTGGGATGCCTTGTCTACATTAAAGCTGCTACATACATACAATAGGTTGCTACTTCAGTCAAAATTCATTTGGAAAAAAAAAGGATGAAGAATTAAGAATTATATTGAGTGTAATGAATACCCAGAAGCAACTACAGGTAATCATCAGGGATTTACAGATCATAAACTTCAAAGTAAAACTTGAACAATTCATAACCACCCATGTCTGAAGACAAAATTATAGCCTTGAAATCATTCCAATATTTAATACGAAGTTGATGGGATACTATTATTGCATTTTTTGTTTGATAGCAGCTGTTGTAGCAGCTTCCAGCAGTAAACACATTCTTTGTTAAGATGCAATGATGGGTATACTGAGTGATTAACTGCCATGGCATATATCAACTGCAAGTTCATCAAGTCAGAGCCACTACAGCTCACTTCTTTGGTAAGGAGCTTTCCCCCTGCACAGAAGACCGTTTATCCTAACTACATAATTCTTGTTCCACCTAGACCCCTCCATATGGCCTCTTACCATCTTTACATCTTTTTATTTTGAATTGTGATGTGACATAGACCGTCTCAATTTCTCTACTCCACTCATGCACACTAACCAAGCTCACTGTGAACTTGTAGCGCTCTGATCTCTCAAGTCCAACCCTGACAATTGTCATTAAACCTGCTGACAAGGGTGGTGCTGTTGGTCTTTGGCAAACAGACCTCTCTAGCTTGCAGAGACTGAATGACAACTCACCGACACCTTCTCTTATTTTCTCTAGACCATGATCCTACCACCAAATATCTAGTCATGATTTCCCAGATCATCACTGGCCTCATCTCCACTGTAGATCTTCCCCCCAAGGTTTCCAATTTCATAGTCCCCAACCTTGCACAGCCCTCTTCTAACTCCTTCCCAACATCTGCAAACAGGACTCCCCATTATACCCACCATTTCAGTCTGTTCTTGCCCCAGGGAACCTGTATCTTCCTATCTCAACTCTGTTTTATCTAACCATGTCCAGTCATTTTCGACATACATTCGCAAATCTTCTGACAACATCTACTATTTTTAACAGTTTCCAGCTTCCTGGCCCTAACCATCTTCTTTCACAGTGGATGTTCAGTCCCTCTACGCCTATTACTGTGAACATCTCCTTTGATTACAATTCTTGCTACCCTGCCTCCCTTAACGATTCTATTCCATTCTCCTGGTTTCTGCATTGCATGTTTGGACTATGCCATTTTCCACACTAGTACTTCCATTTTCCTCAACCGAGGTCAACAGGACCCCTGACCTCGTCCATCCTACTTCCCACAATTTCGCCCTTACCACTTCCTCTCCCTCCCAGAACCTCAAAGGGTTCTCCTTGTCCTCAACATCCACTCCGCCAGCCTCCACATTCAACAAATCATCCTCTGCCATTTCTGCCACCTCCAACATGATGCGACCATCAAACAGATCTTCCCCTTTCCCTCCACTTTCAACATTCAAAAGAGACCATTCCCTCCAGGGCATCCTGCTCCACTTTTCCATCGTCACACAGTCATTCTCCTTCCTATCCAAGCCCAGGTGATGAAATATCTGCCTTTTCACCAGCTCCTTTTCCAAAGCTCAAGGCCCCAGGCACTCTTTCCAGTCGAAACAGTGATTTACTTACACTGCTTGTAACTTTGTATACTATATTTGCTGCTCATGATATAGTCCCTCCAGTACACAGAATGGATGATCAGGTTGTTGAACTAGCCATTTTAATTCTCCACCCTACTACCACATTGATTTATTTGTAATTGGCCTCATGCACTGTTTCCATGAAGCTCCAGGAACACCTCATCTTTCGATTAGGCACTTTACAGACTTCCAGACTCAACGTGGAGTTCAACAATTTCAGATCATAAATACTGTTCCTATTTTTATGTTGGTAACAATTCTTCTATTCTTTATTTGTACCTTCGCTAGATCCATTGTTTCTTTACTTGTTTCATTCTAATCCCCATTAGCCTTATACTATCAACCCTTTTGTCATTTGATCACTCTTGCCTTTCATTCTGTCACAGACCTTCTCTTTTGTTCTTACTTCACTGCACCACCCTCCTAAACACTCGCTTTAAAACTGATACATCACTAACTTCTTCCAGTTGTGAAAAAAGGTCATTGATCTGAGATGTTAATTCTGTTTCCCTCTCCACAGATGCTGCCTGGCCTGCCGAGTTATTCCAGCATTTTCTCTTTTTATTACAATCAAAATAGTACTAGTGTCACTACTTCTTTTCAATTTCCTGTTTCCTGTCAATGTTCTCTCTTTCGCTTCTCTCTTGACAACATTGACTTCTTGTTGGATTACATCCCCACAGGTCCTACTTGTATCTCACCAAGTGGCCATTCCTTATACACAACCCTAATCAGTACCTCAGCAAGATGCATCACCGCCAAGTAACATTCCCTCTAATTGCTTTTGAAGCATGTGGGCGATTTGTTTAACAACATGGCTCCATTAAAGGTTTTTGCACAGCAGCAGTTACTTCAGCACAGCTTGTGGGGTAAATTTCTACTTGCTGAACAACTCCTCACTTTAGAGGAATCACTGCTGCCAAGCCCAAGCACTCAGCATTGGATTTTCAGCAGCCATTACCATTAGCAATCAGAAGCAAGAATCCTTGTCATTAATTTTTCTACCCTAAGAGACAAGAGATGGAGCCAAGTGGTGCATTTGCTTGCTCATCCCAACTAAAATAACCAAATTCAGCACTGACCTGGCTCTCCAATCTGGGGTTGACCTTAGTCTCCTTGTCTTACTTTGCCAACCGAGCAAATTGGGAGCCCACCTTGACCACCTTTTGCAAAAACCTTTTTTTTATAGTTTACTTATTAGTCCAACTTCAGGGACATACAACTTAAACATACTTTTGTTGCCTGCAAACTGGGTGATCAGAACCACATGTGACACCAGAATTCTATTGGATCTGCAGCTAGCAATGATCAGGGTTGGATTTTCAGCTAACAGTCAATCTCTGATTGTAAGAGATCAGATTGTAACTCTACTGTCAATGGTCATGCCTTCGATGGTAAATAAAGAACAGTGACCAGGTGTATTGACATGGGGTTTGTGTAATAAGGTTTCAATTCTTCCAGTCCTTTTACATTATGAATAAAACAACGGTAATAATCTACAACTACAAAAGCTATAGTGAGGAAAAGTTTATGCAGATTGGTCTGTTTGTAAGTTTGACGTTGGCAGGTATATACTTCACATTCCTGTTTCTTGCCCCTGTCTGCAATAAATTCAGGTAAAAATGTTTCTAATGATGCAATACAATATGTACAGTTGTTTCTAAAAACAGCCAAAGGCTTAGATTCTGGATAACATAGCACATCTTCAAATTAACCCCAAGGGTTTGTTGACTTGTTTGTGAGGTACTTACAAGATGAATCCCCTCACATTTAGTCTTAAACCAACGGCAACCTTCCGGAAGAGCTGTTCACATAAAGAGAACAGCATCATTTCATCAAATGTAAGCACAGCTTTGAGGGTTCTTTAGGTTCAAAATACATACCTGGATTCAGGTTATTTTTAAATGAAGTTTGAATAGTTTCTCCACCTATTTGATCAGAAAACATCTAATTATATGTTGGCAGCTCCCAATTTCAGCTTATTTTGATTGGCACCCATTTTTAAGGATATTATACGTTCTCAACACATGGAGCAAGCAAAGAACCTGCTCCCTTTTCCCAGTACAACTGAAAAGGTGTATAAAACAAATCCTGAAGAAGCACTGCTTGCAGGATTTATTTCCTACAGGAAAGCATCTAACCTTTGTTTACAACAAGGCTGCGTGATGAATATGGGCACCCGGCTGCAACATTTTTTTCCTCGGAAATTTAAAAACATTAAGTACAAATTGAGATTTTTGTACAAACAAGTCGTGCGATTCAACTCCCTCACTCTTCTAAAGTTAACCCAACGCTGGAGCGTTTTTCTCATCCTGTGTCCCAAGGATGGGGAGACAGCGCCCTCTGCTGTTTTGTCAGTATGACATCTAAATCTGGAGAAAATACAAGATCGAGGTCAATAGCAGGGAAAGTGGGTGCAGGAGGCATGCACCTTGTCAAAAGCTTATTAAAAATGAACAAGGTGATTAAATCCCCCTTAATTTATCTAGAGATTGTGCATTTGATGCAATTTTGCAAAGGCATTCTGAGTTTCTTAACAATTTATTTCTGCATTAATGGTACTTTAGTACTTCACTCCTTTCAGTGAGAGTACAATATACAGCCCAAGAAAAGATGCCTCAGGGGATAGAGATTGCCAGAGGTGCTAAATAATCAATTGATGGGAACACATGGAAGTCAAGAATCCAGCCAGCAACTAAGCCCAGGTTATATAAGCGCCTTCTATCCCAGTCCTGACACGGTTCATGACCAATCTAGATCCGATGTCTATGACCAATGGGCCCTCCGGCCAATATTAAGTCTCTGCTGGAACAACTATGTCACAAACAGAGATCTGGAGATGCATAGCACAAAACCAGAAGTACCCTAAACCATCAGTCTCTGACAATTGCAGCCAATAAAGGTTATCAGCCAATCAGACAAGAACTTTTGTGTGAAGACAGACTTGCAGGCAACCCAACCAAGGCTCCCTTCACACTGGTGCAGACCTCAAGGCTGATCAATGACCACTTGGATTTGTGCCATTAGGCAGGATCTGAAAATGCTCAACTTTGGTTTCCATACATGCCACTATGCATAAGGCAGACAAAGTTGGAAATGTTGCAACCACACAGCCACACTCCCACAGGTGAAATAGACCATCAAGAATTTGTAATACTTTCTTGCATTATTCATTCATGGATGTGGCTGTCTCTGGCAAAGTCAGCATTATTGCCTACCCCTAAGTGCCCTTGAGAAGATGGTGGTGAAGGTACATCCACAGTGCTTTTAGGCAGGGAGTCCCAAGATTGTGACCTAGCGATGGTGAAGGAAAGGCGATATATTTCCAAGACAGAATGGGTGTGTGACTTGGAGCTGGTGGTGTTTCCAAGCACCTGTTGCACTTGTCATTCTAAATGGTTGAGGACAGGGGTTTTGGTGGTTCTACCAAAGAAGCATTGGGAAGTTGCTGCCATTCAGCTACTGACAGGGTATCATAGGAAAACATTTGATCATTATATTCTGCTCAGGTGTGGTATAGAAACATGTACTCCATACTCCATCCAACATAATTACATTTATATTCTTTATAGTTGCCCTGAAGGTTGTTTGAACCACAGATATAAAAAGACTAAAAAGGTTGGGCACAACATGCATGTCTGCACACATTACAATTTCTTTCAATTGAAAAGCCCAACACTGATATTCGACAGGGCTATTTTCTAGATGAAGCAGTTAAACGTACAGTCTGACAGTAGATTTCAGCGTCAGAGGGAATGGCAGGGGTGTAAAATAATGGTGTTTTCATTTAAAATTTGCAAAACTTAATTCCTAAGTAGAATTTTTCCAAGAAATGCTTATTTCTGTAAATGTACATGCCAACGTTTAACGTTTACCCTGACTACAAGTCATCAATTCAACAGCCTTTTGCTCATATTTTTCTCAAAATATGCAACTACTCTATGAAATCACGATGTTATTTTGTCCCACCAGATTGCTCATCCCACCATTCCAATCACTGATGTATCAATATGTTTCATCTGCTGATGCTTTAAGTCTTCACTCAAATAAAAGACAGTAAAGAACTGAAAGCTGCTACATTTTTTTCCAGTGGCTCAGTTGGTAGACACTGCCTGTAACTCAGCCATACAGACTGGAAACTCTCAACAGCTACAGCAGCAGCAAATTGGCTTCAGTCACTCTGGGTTCTCAGTCCTAATTGTTATCCATTGACCCCAGGTGAAAAATACAAGGATGTGGCCGCTGGGAAAGTAGAGATTCAAGGCTCATCTGGAATATCAAATGGTCTGCCAATGCTCTTCCCATAGAGCGAGGGAGAAAGTATCAGCATTAGGAATAAGCAGTCAACTCATCCTGCATCTGACAACCTCATAGCTGAAAAGCAGCACAAACAAGCCATAGCTTCTCAACTTTCCAATCTTGTTCTTCTGAAGCTCCAAATCTACCAGCGCTACATGTTCTTCCTCCATCCTACATTTGCACTGTGTTTAGGTGGAGTCATTGCATTATGTCCTATTGTAAGTAATTCTTTTCTGGGACAATAAAACTGTGTAGCACTTTACCTCCCTCAGTCTTCCTGTCTTCCAACAATCTTCAGGCTTTTAAACCCAAGCTGGGAGTCATCTAAATTACTACCTCTTGATTTACCTCCTTTTCAGGCCTACTCTCTGACCTTGCTGGTGTCCTTACACCATGGATCTTGGCCCTTTACCTTGGTTCCTGAATTGAAAAGAAAAATTACCTTGAACTAAAAAGACTTCCATGTTTTTATGAAAATCTGGTCAGCACAATTTGCTTTAATGGTCAAAATCAGTTAGTTTGAGACCTCATTAGTTGTTGAAAAAATTTCCCTTTAAATAATGCACCAACTTTCATAATAAACAACTTTTAATTAAAAAAAGTGGTGCACTGCTAGGAAAACATTTCCAGACTAAAAATTTATGAAGATTTCTAGTGATTTTAATCTGCCCTTCTCCAGGTGAACACGAATATAAAATTTATAAAATGACAAATGAAAAGGACTGCTTTCCACACACCCCTTCTTTTCTCCATTTTTGATCTTTCCAAGCTTCCCACTTTCACCAAGCTCCTCCCAAACTCCACTTATTTTACTTGGTGGGGGGGGAAACAGAGCACAAGCAGCCAAGTAATACTTTACCTATTCTCTCCCATTTCCGCCATTTAGCATATTTGCATAGCAATGCAATTCCAGATTGGCCAGTCAGTAGGTGCTGCATTGTGTGGCAAAGTGTTGGGTCTCTAACGTGCTGCTTCGGTTCAATTTTCAATGTTACTTGTGGAACTAGGGGTCCATGTCTGTTGCCATCAGGCATCAATTGTCTTGTAAATAAATTAAAAAGAGATCTGTACACAGAACAGATTTACTGAATACTTGAAAAGGGGATTAAAACATATATGGGTTACTTGGGTTTATAAATAGGAGATAGAATATAAAAGCTGATAGATCAGGCTGGTTAGGCCTCAGCTGGTGAACAGAGAAGGTTAAGCAGTGACTGACTAATGGATTTCAAGATGATAAAGGTTTTGATAGAGTAGATAGAGAAAATTTATTCCCTCTGGCAAGTGTAATATGAGGGTTAAAGTCAAAATCAGGGTTGTGGAATTCAGCATGACAGTTTTTTCAAAGAGCCAAGGTAAACACGATGGGCCAAATGGCCTCCTTCTGAGCTATAGGTTTCTATGATTCTGCTAAGTAAGCATTACATGTTGATAGCATACCAAGTATTGATGTAAGCTTGCAATAAATTTTCTGTTTTACAAAAATATATAAATAAGATGCGCAATAGGGAGTACTGCGTAGAATTTACAACACAAAAAGAGGCTATTCAGCCCAACTGCTCCATGTCAGTGTTTATGCTCCACACCAACCTGTGAATACACATTTTGCTCCATGAGTGAGAAAGATATCAAAGAAGTCAAATTTCTGCACAGTTAGATGGTGAATGATGCTCGAAGTTTTAAAAGCCAGCTGCCCAGTTGCATGCACACCTGTTAAAACACAAAATTGTGGTTCACATGAAAGGGCATTTCAGTTAATCATAACTCACCCTTTTTAATGATTCTGAAGTGTAGTCTGGATGAGTCAAAAGAATATCCATATCACCACTCGACTCAGCACCTAGAGGCATGAAGGGAAAAAGTAATGTAGTATCTGGCTGAAGTATCTTTCTCTATCTACTTATAATCTGCATTGTAGTTGCTGTTTTCAAGCATAGAAATGACAGATAGAGATGAGCTGGTCATGGTGAAAGTGAGCATCGTGATGCAATTCAGTTCCCCCTCCCTAACCCAAACATTTCGTGGGGTAATAAATATTATAAATGTTGCTCAACGAAATGATTCTCCTTGCTGTACACGTGATCCAAACACTCCCAACATATGGCCGTGAATCATATTGCCCCAATCACCCTATCTTTTAAGTTCCAATATTGGCGATTGTCTTTACCACAAACATCCCCAACTTCAATTATAGCGGAACCCAGTACGTGATTGCAAAAGATGAGGCTGAAATACTTCCAGCCATCTTCAGCCAAAAATGCTGAATAGATGTTCCATTTTGACCTCCTGCCGAGGTTCCTGCCATCACAAATGTCAGTCTTCAGCCAATTCGAGTCATGCCAGGTGATATCAAGAAACAGCATACTGCACTAGATGTGACAAAGCCTACAATACTACAGGGCCCTGACAATACTACGGCTGTAATGTGGAAGGCTTGTGCTGTAGAACTAGCCACGCTTCTAGCTAAGCTTCCTGCACAGCTACAATAATGTCATCTATCTGACAATGTGGAAAATTGCCCAGCTATGTCCTGTCCAAAAAAAGCAGGACAAGTTCAATCCAGCCAATTATTACCCTGCAGCCAACTCTCAATCGTCAGCAAAGTGACAGGAGGTGTTGTCGATAGTGCTATCAAGTGTCACTTACCAATACGCTGCTCACCAATGCTCAGTTTAGGTTCCGCCAAGGCCACTTGACTCCAGAGGCGAGGTGAAAGTGACTGGCAGCATTTGATCGAATGTGGCATCAAGAAGCCCTATTAAAACTGAAGTTACTGGGGTCAGGAGGAAAACTCTTCACTGACAGATATTCATCATAGATAGCAGAAAGCAAATTGTTGTGTTTCCTGAAGGCCAATCATCTCAGCCCCAGGTCATCTCTGCAGGCGCTCCTCATGCAAAGTCCTGGACCTAACAATCTTCAACTGTTTCATCAATGACCTTCCCTACAGAAGTGGGAATGTTCGCTGACGATTGTAGTCTTTAGTTCCATTCGCAACTCCTCAGAAGATGAAACAGTCATGGCCATATTCAACTGATCCGTTCAGGCTTGTGCTGACAAGCAGCAAGTAACATTTGTGCCACACATGCCAGGCAATGGCCATCTCCGACGAGGACGAGTCTAACCTCTTCCCCTTGACATTCAATGGCATTACCATCGCTGAATATCCCACCATCATGATCCTGGGAGTCACCATTGACCAGAAACTTAACTGGACCAGCCATATAAATACTGTGGCTACAAATGCAGGTTAGAGGCTGGAAATTCTGGTAACCCACCTCCTGACTCCACAAAACCATTTACAAAGCAAAAGTCAGGAGTGTGACGGAATACTCTCCGCTTGCCTGGATAACTGCAGTTACAACACTCGAAGTTCAACACCATTCATGACAAAGCAGCCTACTTGACCAGCACTCCATCTGCCACCTTAAACATTCAGTCCCTCCATAATCTACAAGATGGCATTGCAGTTGCTCTCCAAGGCTAAGTAGAGTTCCAAGACCCTCACTGTCTCAAGGGCAAGTAGCAATGGGCCATAAATGCTGGCCTTACCAGAAACACTCACATCCTGTGAATGAATATAACAAGTCCTCTTTGAACACCTGAGGAGAATCAATGCTCACAGCAATTGTCAGCAACTTGTTCCACAGTCAACTGATTCTCTGTAAAAAGTAAAACTCTCTGGCTTTTAACAGAATCCTATGCTATGTAACTCCTCTGAGGTGGGAAACATTATCCTCATTCAGATGCTAAGCGACAAGCTAAATATTTACTAATTTTGCCTTTTTATTTTAGAATTCTACTATTCACAACGTTTCTTTCTCTCTCAAATTTTTATTCATTTTATTAATTCGCCCAGGTTTCATTAATATATATGATAATAATACTCATAAATGTGACAAGGAATGAAAGAACTTTTCTTGGGCCTTGTTAGGTTAAAATTAGAGCATTTTCTAAGCTGAAATGATTTCTTTGTGAGCAACATTTAATATATCTTTGAAGCCATTCCATTTGTGTTTGGGCTTCCATTTTTAAAAAACTTACATTTCCACCTGTCTTACACTTAGTTAATTTTACTTTAGATTCCAGGTGGCACTTCCAATTATCTATCTAGGAGAGTTGCCAGTTAAATGACTAAAGCTGATCAAAACATGTACCAACCTCGCCTGAAACTGCCACAAATGATGGCGACGTAGTTTGGATCCAGCTTCTCCACTTCTTGCAAAACTATAGCCTGAAGAGTCAAGAGAAGCAAAACATAGTTAGTCTGCAAAAGGAGGAAGTGCAGTAGAGAGACAAGAGCTGCTTCAATATGCTTGTGCCTCAGGATGCAATGCTACAATTTACACAGTTCCCCAGCAGTAAATTCCCAATTTCACCAGAACCAATAAGGGAAAAAAGGGAAGAGGATACCAAGTTCTTCCATGATAACAAGGCTTTCAGTGAAGTGGAACAGCAGATACATGACATTTTCATTATATACCTAGTTACTATATGAAAAGCATTTGACAGTATAATTCTGGATTGTGCCCTTCCAAACTGGAGCTGTGTGTGTATGTGTGCACGCGTGTGGAGAGCACTTACAGGCATATAACTTTAGGGTGAAGTATAACTCTTCCACTTGTGTGGAAAGAAATTAGCAGTGATTGAAAGTAGCTCAGAGTGAGCATCAATCCTGGAATGTAAACAAATCAGAGGAAGTGCACGTTACAGATTGAAAGAGATCCTAGTTTACTTCACAACATATCAGCCCACTCACTTTCAGATTTAATCAGTGGTCGGCAGAGACTCTTTTTATTTTGTAATGCATTAACAATTTTATATTTCAAAATATTTAGGTTCTAATGAAAGTTAAGATTATGGCAATTGCAATAATTACACTATCGTTAAATCTGAAAATGTTTCTCTTCAGGAATCTGCAATATTGTAGCTCACTACAGTATATTCATTACTGAAGGCATTTCCTCAAGCTGCTGTGTGGTGCAACCATTAGGATAGTCAATCTGTGGGCTGCGATTAGTGTAAAATTACCACATTTAATTGTTTATTGCACAATTTAACTATTGCAGAAGACTGTGTGCATCTTTCACTAAATAGTCAAGTTGCACAAAGTCAGATCCAAAAACAAAACAACCAGCAAGAGGTTGTGGAACACTGCTTAATTACAGTATGTGTTTAAAATAATGCACACATCTTTGAACAAATAATCACCATTATAACAATAACTATTTGCATTTACAAAGTGCCTTTAACGTAGCAAAATGCCCTGTCATAAGAACATTATCAAGCAAAATTTGACACTGAGATACAAGGTGATATTAGGGCAGACTTGGTCAAGGAGATAGATTCAGGAACATCTTAAAGGAGGTGTAAGAAGAGGGAGACTTGGGGGGTATTTGTGCACAAATCTTTGAACGTTCCAGGACAGGCTAACAAAGCAGTTAAGAAAGCATAAGGGAGCCTGGCTTTATAAATAGTAGCATAGAGAACAAAGGTCAGTAAGTTGTGTTAAACTTGTATAGAACACGAGCTTGGCCCCATTTGGAGTAGTGTGTCCAATTTTGGGCATCTCACTTTAGGAAGGACATGCTAACTCTGGAGAGAGACAGAGCGATTTAATAGCATGGTTCAAGGATGAAGGATTACTTACGTAACTAGACTGGAAAAGTTGGGGTTCTACTCTTTGGAGCAGGGAAGACTAAGAGGAGATATAGGTGTTTAAAATCATGTTTAGATAAAGAGTAAATAAAAAACACAGTTTTCAGTGGCTGAGATATAGATAACCAAAGGGCATAGATTTAAGCTGATTGGCAGCAGAACCAGAGGCAACATGAGGAAAATGTTCACTCAATGAGTGGTTGGGATTTGGAATGCATTGCCTGATAGGGTGTTGGAAACAGATTCAATGCTACCTTTTAGAAAGCAATTGGATAAACAGCAGAAGAAATGGGAAAAAATGGAAGGAGGGAAGGTGGGAAGAAGTTAGTGAGGAAGGAAAGAAAGTCTTGCATTTATATATTTCCTTTCAGGATGCCCAAGGTGCTTTAAGCCAATTAAATATTTTTGAAATGTCGTCACTCTTGTAATATAGGCAAAGAGCAGGGTGTGGAACTGAGTGGATTGCCCTTCAAAGCAGCAGACACAGATTCAATAGGCTGAATGGCATCGTTCTATGCTGCACTATTTGATGATTTTATATCTCTGTAAATACTGATTTTTGACAGCAGTTTTGTAAAAGATTGAAACGCTGATAGTTGACGGCAAGAAAGGAGGCGCTCACATCTAACAACTGTGCAGACTATATTCCGGATGAGGCAGCTAGCATGTCTGTCTACAAATATACATGTGCTATCCATGCATCAGGATTCAAAGTCTGTAGTTACAATCTAGCAATCTGAGTGGTGGTGTTTCTCAATTGTGTAAACTTTAGAAACATTAGACTCTACCGAATTATCGACAAGCTGAGCTCCCTCTGCCTTACCTGCATTTTTACCATTTCACATCGAGGAATTCGCTTTTCAAAATCCTCAAAATACCTGCAGAGATCAGTAAAACCACTGTGAAGAATCATTCTTTTAACAGAAATTCAATGTGAAACTCTCATTACTGCAAAAATCTCTCAGTTAATTGCTCAGCAGAAAACTCCCTCCCTTAGATTGCTTATTTCAGAGTCAGGTGATAGCTTAACTTCTTTACATTAAACAAGTCTAGCACTTGTCAAAATAAGAACAGTTTCACAACACCATCAAAATGTATAGTGTGCATGTATTTTGTAAGTGGCAACATAGTTCTCTAATGAGTTAAGATTAGCATCAAGAGGGTGCAATCACATCCCACTGATGATCTTATATACTAAGTGATATACAAAGTAATTTAAATGATAGGAGTTAGTTTAGAAATGTCAATTACAAACATTTAAGATGCAAACTATATTTCTGCATAGTTCGATGATAGCACTGTAAAATGTTTTTAAATACTTTTCAAATAAATGCATGACCAGGTCAATTTAACTAATATAATCCAATGTCTTTTTCCTTCAGGAATTGTCAAGTGGATGGTACAGAATCTCCATTGATCTGTGTAAGGAATAAGGTCAATGAGGCCAAAAGGCCCTTTCTCACTGAAAATTTTCTAATGTTTTTAAAAGTATAACACAACCCAGAGAGATTTCAAGCTTCTGTCACATAAAGTGAGCATATCGAGGGAGGTAATTTGCCCAAAGTTGTATCTAGCTTTTGAAACTATATTTGGAAACATCCCAAGAAACAATGCACAACAAGACAGTTTCCACAACACTGTTTTTCATCCCACTAAACCTTACCTTACATGACTATTTACGAACTTCTACCCGTGATTATATCACATCCCAATATTGAAAAATCAACTCCGCCACCATAACTTACTTCAAACCAATCCGCTGATGATAATTCAGTATGTGTTCATTTTCTCTCAGATCTAAAAATTTTTAAAATTACATTTCAAATCATTAATCTCCACTTACACTTCGAAACATAGAAAAACTTAATTGCCAAGAGTTAGGTTGGTAAAGTCATAGTATAACTCAGCCATCAAAGCCAGCAGATTCACAGTTTAATCCCAGTCTGTCCTGAGGCAGTTTGGTTACCCAGTGAAACAGTACTGACGCTAAAATTAGCCTCAGCATCCTAGGCAAGAATGTAGGGTATCAGGGAGACATCGAAGTTGCTGCTTTTTATGATATATACCTGGGCTTGGTATAAAGGGTACAAGCCGGTAGATGACACAAAACTCAGAAACGCAGCAAACAGTGAGGAAAGTAGTAACATATCTTAGGAGGATATAAACAGACTGATGAAATGAGCAGACACGTGGCAGATGAAACTGAGTGGAAAGAAGTTTTTTTTTATTCTTTCATGGGATATGGGTGTCTCTGGCAAGGCCAACATTTACTGCCCATCTCTAATTGCCCTTGAACTGAGTGGCTTTTAAGCCATTTCAGAGGACAATTATGAGTCTTATGTAGGCCAGGCCAGGTAAGGATGACAGATTTCCTTCCCTAAAGGACATTGGTGAACCAGAAGGGATTTTATGACAATCAGATAGTTGTCATGGTCACCATAATTGAGACTAGCTTTGAGTTCCATATATTTTCTTTTCATTAATTTAATTGAAATTCCATGGAGGGATTTGAACGCATGTCCCCAGGACACAAGCCTGGGTCTTTAGATTACCAGTCCAGTGACATTACCATTATATGCTACTGTCTCCCCTAAGAAGTGAGAATTTCGATAGGAAGAATGAGGAGAGGTAATATGAACTACATGGTATAATTCTAAAGGGAATGCAGGCACAAGAGACATTAGGGGCTGTATATTCACAAATCTTTGAAGGTAGCAGAGCAAGTTGAGAAAGCTGTTAAAAAGCATTCAGGATCTTGGGTTTTATAAATATAGGAGTAGACTACAAAAGTAAGAGAATTATGCTAATCTTTTATAAAACACTGGTTAGATCTCAGTTGGAATATTGTGTTCAATTCTGCGCATCATACTTGAGGATGTCAAGGCCTTGCAGAAGATGAAGAAGAGATTACTAGAAGTGGTATCAGGGCAAAGGACATCATGAATGTGCAGGGACTGGAGAAACTGGGATTGTTCTCCTTAGAGCAGAGAAGGTTAACAGCAGATTTAATAGAGGTGTTCAAAATCATAAACAGTTTTGTTAGAGTAAAGAAGGACATGCCGTTTCCTGTGACAGAGGATCTGCAATGCACTGCCTAAAAGGGTGGTGGAAGTAGATTCAATAGTAACATTCAAAAGAAAATCCAATAAATACTTGAAGGGGAAAAAAATTTCTGGGTTATGGCGATGAGTGGAGGAATGGGATTAATTGAATAGCTCTACCAAAGAGCCGGCAGGCATTATGGGCTGAATGGCCTCCTTCTGTGCAAATTCTACAATTCTATGATTCTTTTAAGTAAATAGTGTGTCAAAACATTCTGTTTCATTAATTAAGACTGGCCACTTGAGAAGGTTTGCAACCTTCTCATTAATCTGTATTCACAGTGCAAGTTTAAACATCGTGAGGAAAGGGGAAAAAGTGAAAATGGGTCATAAAGCAAATGCTCACTTGCTAGTAGTTTCTTCCTGTAACTACTGCATACAGGTGCAATGAACAGCATATATATTTTAGCGACAAGATACAAGCATGCATAAGATGGATGCATAAGCAACAATTTGTTGAGCACCTTAGACACACAAAACAATTGTGCAATGGCATGCATTTTCCACAAACAGCCTGAGATACATTGACCATCATTCAACAGAATACCAAAGTATATATCAAGCAAAACATCTACCCTGTATTTTGCACAGCAAGTTTTACAGGCACGTGGTAAAGAATCAAAAGGAATGTTTTCAAAAGCTTGTCCGTTTATTGGGTAGCTAGCTTTATGGATAAATTTACTAAACTCAAAATGTTTATTATTTTGACAGAAAAGATATACGGGGCTCATGAAACATACCATCCAAGGTTTTGATTCCCTCCTCCACAAATTTTCTTGCTGCTGCAGGCCTGAATAATGGAAACATACATCAGAACAGTTCACGGAGGCCAAAGTATGTTTAAAAATACAGAAAAAATCCTCCAACTCAAGCCTCTTGTGTATCATATACAACCCCACTGTTAACACTTCAGCCGTCTATGCTCTACATTCAGGAATTCCCTCTCTAAACCTCTCTACTCTTTTTCTTTAAAACCATCCTTAAAACCCAGCCCTTTCTCCAAGCTTTTATTCACCCCACTAACATTGTTTGATTCAGTCTCAATTTTCTTGTCTGAATACACTTTTGTGAAATGCTTTGGAATGCTTTTTCCACCTTAAGGACATTTTGTAGATGCAAGCAGCTATTTTTAAATGAAAGAGGGTGACCATCAACAGATGATGAAAGGCCTCCACCAAGATTGTTTCCCTCTTTTCAGATACTAATGGACTTGCTGGGAAAGCTGGACAAAATAAAGCTGAATCAAAATACATAGCTGAAATTCTGTGTGCTGCAGAACTGACACTTTGCCCCAGTAACGCTCAAATATGCTTTGCTAAGTCACAGATTTATTTTCCATTTCTTCCTTTCTCCCAGTCCGCTACTTTTTCCAATGTCCTCTAGATTCTCATTTCCACAGCACACCCTATTTAAAGTTGGAAGAGAAGTAAAGTATTTTTTAAAATCACCTCACTGTAAACAAAAACCCTTCCACAGGATGGATGTTAAGACCTGAAATGTTGACTGACTCTTGTTTCTCCACAGCTGCTGCCTGACCCACTGAATGTTCACTTGTTTTTCTGTTTTTGTTTGCAGATTTCCAGCATCTGCAGTATTTTATTTTTGTCGCTCTCAGTGACTCTGATTCCAAAAATACTAAAAACATAAGAAGAATCCTATTATCACAGGAATGAATCATACGAATGGATCCTGTTCTTTCTTTTAAGAATCACAGAACTTATAGTCCAAAATGAGGCCATTTGGTTGTCGTTCCTGTGCTGGCCCTTTGAAAGGGCTGCACAATTTAGTCCCACACCCAGCTTATTCCACATAACGGTGCAAATTAGTCCTCAAGTACATGTCCAATTGTCTTTTGAAAGTTCTTATGGAATATGGTTCCATAAGACTGCCCTTTCAGGTACTCTGTTCCGGATCTTAACAATCCTGTGTTTAAAAAAAAAATCTCAACTCCCTTCTAATTCCTTTGCCAATTATTTTAAATATTTGGCTTCTTGCTACTGAACCAGAGGACGCAGCTTCTCCCATCTTGCCCTATCAAAACCCATCATCATTTTGAATATCTTTATTAGGACTTCCCTTGACCTTCTCTGCTCTGAGGTGAACAGTCCTAGCTTCTCAAATCTCTCCACATAATTAAACTCCTTCAATCCTGGCGTCATCTTGATAAATCTTCTCTCTACCCTCTCCACAAGGCCTCAACAGCCTTCCGAAAGTCTATTGCCCAGAATTGTACGCAGTACTCTAGCTTAGGCCTAACTAGCAAGGACTCCTTAGTTTTCGTATTTCTTACTCATATTATAGTCACATATTCCAATATGCTTTCTTAACCACCTTTCAACTTCCCTGTCACCTTCAAGGATTTGTAAATATGTACCTCAAGTGCCTCTGCTCTTGCAGCCTCCTTAAAATAGCAGCATTTAGATTATACCATCTCTCCAGGTTGTTTAGCCTGAAATGCATCACTTTACACTTATCCACATTAAATTGCTTCTGCCATGTGTCTTGCGCATGTCACTAGTCTGCATGCATCTTCTGAAGTCTGCTGCTATCTTCCTTGCTATTGTCAAGCTTTGTATCATGTGCAAACTTCAAACCGTATTCCCAACCCAAATCATTTATATACAAGAAAATAAATTACCCTAACACCAAACCCTAGAAGAAACATCTTAATTTACACCTGATTCTAGTGCTTGGCCATTCAAGCTCCCCAATAAGCAGAGACTGCTACAGAAAGTACTAATAGTGGAGCTTTCATTATCTGCACTCTAATTATCCTTTGTGAAACATTATTCCAATTGATAGCTTGCTAATGTTTCTTTTGTGCTTTTTTTGTAGTTCAGCTTCTTTATATTGAAAATAAAGCTGTACAATTTATTTCTTGTTATTTGTGCCAATTCTGTCATCACTCTGTACCTAGGACATATATACAAGGTTAAATTCAGAATACTCATGATACAGCTGGGAGTGGTGGGTGGGGATCCTCTCCATTTTTGGCAGATAAAGCAAATTCCACTAGATTAAAATTCTTGTCTTTTGAGTTTACCCTATTCCAGTCACTCTTGTTAAAAAGTTAATAGAGGAACTGGTATCATCTTGACGAATCTGGAAAGGAACAAAACAGAATATCCCGTATTACAATGACAACATTGAAACACAATAAAAAAGGATGGCAAAAAGAATAAATTTTAATAGGAAAATATAATTGTAATCTGGGTAGTCTATGCAGTGGGAAATGTGGTGATAATTTTGATCAAAAAATTGTATTTTTTTAATACACACCAAGAACTGATTTTGGAGAAATAACTAGAAAGGAACATTTTTGCATTTTAATTGTTTTCCATTGCAATCAACCATTGACTATTCATAAATATAATTATTTTGCAAGCAATAATTCTTTATTCAATGTCCATATGTGTCACTTCAAGGGAGCACTTCCCCCCAACAAATACCATGACCCTAAATGACAATAAAAAGGACACAAACTAAAACAGAGTAGGACTAGAAACTGGACAGTTCATTCTGACTTCAGATGAGATTGCTGACTGGGTATTTATTATACGCCAATAACGAACAACTACATTTTCACAGAGTCAGATCATCAATTAACTATGAATGCTCGTTTAACATATTCACTGTCTGAATGTACTACTTGAATATCCATTACGAAGAGTTATTCCAATGGAACATAATGTATCTTATCTTTTATTCCTGAAAACAATGTCCTTGAATGAAGATAAATGACACAATCTCAATTTGCATGGGGATACTCATTTGTAGTTACACCTTGGGGAGAATTTTCTCCCCGTTGGGTGGGAGTTGGGCTGGGGTGGGTGCGGGCAGGCATGCGCGCAGCCAATCGCCACCTGTGATCAACTGTGTGCCGCCATTTTTACGTGGGCAGGCCAATTAAGGCCCGCCCAGCATGACGCGCACCAGGAAGTACTGAGCACTCCCTGTACGGGCGGGGGGAGGGGGGACTGCCTGAGTCGGGACCTGCATTCTTTTGCACATGTGAAACTGTCACGTGAGCTGCGACATGTCTATTAATTTTATTAAAAATTTTTACAATGCTTTGAAAACCTTCATGAAACCTCATCCCACCCATTGATGAGGTTCCATGAAAAATGCGAATGCTGCCTGGCTCTTCGCCTGCTCGCCAACCTTAAGGTTGGATGGGCAGCTCAGTTTATTGAAATTGATAGTTAACTGGCCTTAATGGGCCTTTGACAGTTCGGCAGGCGTGCAGCCAACTCAGGTGCGTGCCTGCCGAACTGAAAATCTGAATGACACGTGGTGACGTAGGGCTTCAAGTTTTAAAAGAAAAGGTGAGAATATGTGATAAATCAGGATTGATGCAAAGCATGGAGAGGGAGTATAGAAGAGAAGGCAGCACCTCTCATATCCTTGAGACATCCCAAAGTGCTTTATAACTAAATAAGTTACTTGAAGTGCAATCACTTGTAACAGGAATGCAGTAGCCAATTTGCATGCATAGCAAGAGAAGTGAAAATGACCAAATAATATGTTTTAGGTTGAGCGGTAAATGTTGGCCAGGATATCTGAAGTATCAGCACATGTGGTGAAAGAAGATTACTTAGCCAAAGGTGATCTCTTGAACAGTGATATAATTTCTTATTTTGATGTAAAGCATCAATCAACCACTATTATTACCCTCCAACAAATCTAAACAGGTGAATTGTAACCCTGAATGATTCAAATCCATAGAAGTGCATACTGTACCTTTTCCAATTTTTGCAGCTTCCCTGTTGCTAAAAATTCATCAATCTTCTTCGCAATCCTGTCACCGACTCCTTCCTAAAGTGTTGGGAATGGAAGTTATAGAGAGTTAACAACATACTCATTCAGATATTGCAAATACAATAGCTCCCTATTTAGAAATAGAACACCAAACAAATTATTCCAAAACACAAACACAATGCAATTAAGCTACAAGAAGCTGAAGACTAACTTTCACACTTGGAAAAAGATGCAGATTGAAGACCATAATGAGACAGATCATGGTTTGTGGCACTCCAATAATATCATTTGTTCCAGCACAGCATGGTCAAGTTCATAATCTCCAGCAGCTAACATTTAGGAAAAGCTGGTGAAATTCAAGTACTCTCCCATAAACAGAAACAAAACACAAACTGAACAAAACAGCTCAGCTCACCTTCATACACATTACTGCCTATTGCAGAGTGTCAGGCAGAATGTTCGTACTATTTACAGAGAACACAGATTGGTGGTGGAATCATGAAAAAGACCTGAATTTATATAGCACCTTGCATGATGTCCCAAAGGACTCTACCATCAATTAAGTGTAGCCACTGCTATAAAAGTAGGAAACAAGGCAGTCAATTTGCACACACCAAATCATACAAACAGCAATGTGCTAATAACAAGACAGTCTAGTTTTATTGACATTGGTTCAGATATAAATCCTGGCCCAAAAAATTCTTGCTCTTTTTTAAATAGTGCCAGAATCTTTTATGAGAGGGCACACATAGCCTTGGTTTAATGCCTCATCCGAAAGTTGGCACCTCCAAAGCTACTGCACCGGAGTGTCATCTAGGCTGTGTGCTCATGTCGCTGGAGTGGGTTTGAAGCCACAACCTTCTAGCTCAAGAGGTGAAAGTGCTCTCACTGAGCCACCTTGAAGAGGGGGAAATCTGGCCATCTAAGAATTACAGAATGACCTAGCACAGGAGGCCAATGAGCCTATTGTGTTTGTGCCAATTCTAAGGCAGAGCTATCCAATTTTTTAAAAATATTAATTCATGGGATGTGGGCGTCGCTGGCTAGGCCAGCATTTATTGCCCACCCATAATTACCCTTAAGAAGGTGGTGGTGAGCTGCCTTCTTGAACCACTGCAGTCCATGTGGTGTAGGTGCACCCACTGTGCTGTTAGGAAGGAGGGTTCCAGGATTTTGCCCCAGCAACAGTGAAGGGACGGTGATATATTTCCAAGTCAGGATGGTGAATCGCTTGGAGAGGAACTTCTAGGTGGTGGTGTTCCCAAGTGTCTGCTGCCCTTGTCCTTCTGGGTGGTAGCAGTCATGGATTTAGAAGGTGCTGTTTAAGGAGCCTTGGTGAGTTCCTGCAGTGCATCTTGTGGATGGTACATACTGTCGCCACTGTGCATCAGTGGTGCAGGGAATGAATCAGGTGCCAATCAAATGGGCTTCTTTGTTCTAGATGGTGTCAAGCTTCTTGTGTGTTGTTGGAGCTGGACTCATCCAGGTAAATGGAGAGTATTCATCACACTCCTGACTTGGGCCTTGTAGATGGTGGACAGGCTTTGGGGAGTCAGGAGGTGAGTTACTCACTGCATGGTTCCGAGCCTCTGACCTGCCCTTCTATCTTATGACACAGCCGATGGTAAATGCTGAGCTGTTCAAGGGAAACTTGAAGCAACTGTCACAACTATTTTTCAATTTGTATAAATTTCAAGATGCGTGCCTTGAATTCAGTAGTAACAAGACCACCAAGTCTTATAGGTTTTTACTAAACAAGATTAAACATTTATTAATAAGAGAAATTATTTTAAATACATACATAGATCTACAAATTACTACTATGATAACTTCTAAATCCCCTAATCAATCTAACTCCCAGTTACACTTTCGTTAAGGCAACAGTAAGACACATAGATTTTAAAAGATCCAGGCAAAGAAATATGATACCCTGAACAAGTCGAATTCCATGCGTTCTCTTAACTTCAGTCCTTTGAAAACAGCAGCTTAAGGCATAGATGCTGAAGGCTTTTTCACACACTTGTAAGATCTTTAAAATGCCTTCCCTTACAGTCTTTTCTTTACACACATCTTCCTCTTTGAATGCAAATACCCATTGTTTTCTATGTCTTTGGACTTTGTATCTCAGATAATAAAACCCTCTCATAGCACTAAGTTTTACCAGTAATTTTGGGGAAAAATAAACACACTGTTTCTAAATTTCACCTGGCTAGTGATACATTTCACCCCTCCTTTGAAAACAATATAGTCTGGTTTATTTCAAAATACAAATGTTCCCTTGACACCTATGTATCTAAACTTCCTCGTGTTTATCTAATTAACATTTCAAACCTCTCTTCTTAGATCAAAGCACCCAGACTAATTCAATTAAGTCTCACACAGACACATGTAGACACATAGACACATCCCACTATTACTCTATTTTACAATAAGTTCCAATAACATTATGAGAATTATTATATCTCTTGACATCTGCCACAGTGTTTATAATTAATCCCACTCCCATGCTCTTTACCCAATAGCCCTGTCAATTTTTCCCTTTACATGTTTATCCAGCTCCTTGTTGCATGTTACTATTCAATCTGCTTCCACCATTTTCAGCCAGTGCATAATAGATCACCACAACTGGTGTAAAAAAACTGTTTATTCAAGTCGTCTTTTTAAATCACCTTAAATCTGTTTCCTCTAGTTACTAACCCTTCTTCCCTTGTAATAGTTTCTCCTTATTTATTAAAGCAAACTGTTCATTATTCTGAACGCCTGTATCAAATGTCCTCATGACCTAAGTTTTAATGTGCTTTTCAGTCCATTCTGGAGTTCTACTTGGAGCTGGTGTACTTGGTCACCGCCTTTGTCCCTTCCGACATGGCGTGCTTGGCCAGTTCCCCAGGCAGCAGCACGTGCACAGCAGTCCGGATCTCCTGGGAGCTGATGGTGCTGCGCTTGTTGTAATGGGCCAGGAAGGAAGCCTCGCCTGTGATGCGCTCGAAAATATCGTTCACGAATTAGTTCATGATGCTCATGGCCTTGGAGGAGATGCCAGTGCCAGGGTGAACCTGCTTCACCACTTTGTAGATGTAGATGGAATAACTTTATTTCCTCGACCTTCTCCTCTTGCCGCCCTTCACTGGCAACTTTTTCTGCGCTTTCTTGATGCTCTTCTTGGAAACCTGTGCTTTCTTTTCGTCAACCATGATTACAGTCAGCTTCAGACACAGGCAAACAACCTTAGCTTCTACAGTCTCTCAACATAACTGAAGTTCCTTATCTCTGGTACCATTTTAAGAATTTGACATCCTTCTTAAGAATTGAACACAATATTCTAGCTGAGGATTAATTTGTGTTTATAAAATATTAGCATAACTTCCTTGCTATTGTACTCTGTACCTCTGTTAATAAAGCTCAAAGACTTTCTTAACAGCTTTCTCAATTTATCCTGCCACCTTCAAACATTTGCGTGCATGGACCCCAAGGTCTGTCTGTGCGAGAGACTTGGGGATCCAGGTAAAAAGATTGTTAAAATGTCATGAAAATGGACAGAAGATAATCAAAAAGGCTAATGGAATGGTGGCCCTTGCACCCAGAGGACTAGATTACAAGAGGGTAGAAGTAATGTTTTAGCTATACAAAGTCTTGGTTTAGACCACACCTGGAGTACTGGGGGCAGTAATGGGCAGCACACCTTAGGAAGGATATAGTGGCCTTGGAGGGAGGGCAGTGTAGATTTACCAGGCTAATACCTGGAATGGGTGGGTTGTCTTATGGGGAAAGGTTGGACAGACTCGGCTTGTATCTGCTGGAGTTCAGAAGAGTAAGAGGCGACTTGATTGAAACATATAAGATCCTAAGGGGTCTTGACAGGATTGATGAGGAAAGGATGTTTCCTCTTGTGGAAAAATCTAGAACTAGGAGTCACTGTTTAAAAATAAAAGCTAACCCATTTAAAACAGAGATGAGGAAAAAAATTTTCACTCAGAGGGTCGTGAGTCTTTAGAACTCTCTTCCTGAAAAGGTGGCTGAAGCAGAGTCATTGAATATTTTTAAAGCAGAGGTGGATAGATTCTTGGTAAGCAAGGGGGTGATAGGTTTTTGGGGGTAGGTGAGATGCAGATTCCAAGTTACTATCAGATCAGCCATTATCTAATTAAATGATGGAGCAGGCTCGAGGGGCTCCTTGTTCGTATTTTCGTATGCAAAGAGTGGTAGAAGTTTGGAGCTCTTCCCTAAACAGCAATTGTTGGTTTATCAATTGTTAATCTTAACTCTGAGACTGATAGATCTTTACTCACTCAAGGTATTCGGAGATATAGTGCTCAGGTGGGTCTATGGAGTTAGGTTGTAGAGCTGCCATGAAGTCAATGAATTTTATGTTGTCACTTTCCTCTTCATTTGTTCATGGCTATATCTGGCAAATACAGACCTTGCCCCTTAGGGGTATAACCTGGTTTTATATCACAATAAGTTCTTTTTTGAAAATCTTCCACTAATCTTGTCATTTTACTCATTAACAGACTTGCCCAGTTTGCTGCAGTCGCTGTCCTATCCTGTTGAAGTCAGTCTGATCTAAATCTAGAATCTTAGCAGCTGTTTCACATTTCTTCTTTTCAAATACTACGTTGAACTCTACTTCATATTGCGATGGCTACTATTTAAATGTTCATTCACCATTAGTCTGTTAACTAAGTTTGGTTCATTACTAAATCTAATGATGCCTGCCCCTTTGTTGGTCTAAGGCATAGTGTTGCAGAAAACATTCTCGGATACCCTCAAGAAATTTGCTCCCTTTCTAACATGTGCTAGTTTGTTTATCCCAATCTATGTGAAAGCTAATGAAAAAAAAACACTCTGCCTTTGTTACCTGCTTGTCTCATCACTGTATTTATACATCTGCCAGTTCACAGCTGCTACCAGAGGTCTATAGCCTACTCCTTCTACAGTCCTAAATCCTTTTCTATTTCTTAGTTCTACCCTTAAAGTCTCCCTGCCTTCTTACCTCTTGTTACTTCCTCTCTTATCATTGAAATGATTTCATTCATATCCACTAAGTCTTCTCGTCCCCTGCTACCATTTTGCCCATCTTTCCTGTAGACCATATGAACTGGTATATTTAGTTTCCTAGTAGTTGTGTCACAGTAATGGCTACCATGTCATACCCTTGGGGCTGCATTTGCCCCGGAGATTCATTCCATATTTTCTTTATATTCCTTGCACTTGTGTAAAGAACACTTCTTTGGGCCACATAACCCAATCTCTTTTCATTTCAGATCATTTAAGTAATGCTTAGGTAAAGCAAAACAAATATATTTCAGGTGTAAAGCATTTTTAAAAGTTATAAAAATGTTTTCAAAAATCAAAGTGCTTACCAGCTTTTTGGCTTCTGCGCCACTCTTGATTTTTGATGGGTACTTCGCAATAACTGAAGCTGCTTTCCTACCAGAAAAGGATAAAAAGGAAACTAGTACTGACAATTACTATTTGCTTCCCATAACCATCTGCAATTAGTAAACAGAAAGTCACTGTACAACATTGCTTTGGAAAAGTGTTTTACAAGTGTTTTCTATTAATAAGGGGCCCTCAAATACAAATCAGGTATAGAACAATATTATTCAACATACAATTAATTAACAGTAATCTAATTTGCAGACTGGCAAAATAAGAATGAAGCCTGTATTTTTAATCACAGCTTGATTCTCGACCTGTATTCAATCTGGTTACACATTGGATCGACTGCTTGTGTTTAAGTCATTACTAAAAGGTTTGGTCTGAGACGATGGGCCGTAACTTCCGAGCTCCCCAGTGTCGGATTTGGGGGGTACCCCAAAGAAGCACTGAGGATCTGCTCTCGGGACTTCAAAGGTCAGCGTTTGCATGGCAATTGCCCAGAAGTGCAAACTTCCTCTGGGCAATTTACCTGCTCTGGGAACCATCTGAAAATGTGCTTTAAATTGTAAGCTTCGGATGGTTTCGGCTGTGTTAAACTAATAGCTACCCAGGAAAAAAGTTAGAATAATTAAAACCTCTTCTAGCTTGTGGGTAACTATAGTAAAGACAAAGACCAGCTCCTACAACAGGACTCCCCCCACACCATTCCCCATGGGATTTCCCCCCCAACTTGACTCGATACCCCCACCCGAGAAGGCCTGAACCCCCGACCTGATCTGAACACCAACCCCAGCAGGCCTGACCCCACCACCCCCACCGCCCCCCCGCCCCTTAGAGAGCCAACACACCCCTCCCGACCTGACACCAACTCCCCTGCTGTCCCGACTCCTCCCACAGGCCCAACCTGACCCGATCACCCCCTCCCCACCCCCGCAGTACCAATGCCCCCGCACCCCTCTTAGGCCCAACCCCATTCCCAACCCCCACCAGACCTCCCACCCAACCTCCAACACCAAACCCGATGTCTGGCCACCCCTCCCCACCTGCCACCGATGTCCAACCCACCATGCCCCGATGTCTAGCCCCCTCATACACCTCCCATGATGTCAGGCCCCCACGCACTCTCTCCCCCACCCAATGTCTAGCCCCCCATCCCCCTCCAATGCCGGCACCCTGCCCTCAATGTCAGACCCCCTCCTACACCACGCGCTGTCCAAACCCCCCTCCACCCCCCTTCCGAGGTCTGACCCCCCCCTCCACCTCCCCTCCGAGGTCCGACCGCCCCCCCACAAGGTCCGTCCAGTCCCTCCCCCCACCGAGGTGCGGCTCCCCCTCCCAAAGGTCCA
This sequence comes from Cetorhinus maximus, assembly GCF_964194155.1. Classification (NCBI taxonomy): domain Eukaryota; kingdom Metazoa; phylum Chordata; class Chondrichthyes; order Lamniformes; family Cetorhinidae; genus Cetorhinus; species Cetorhinus maximus. Next base: position 20,872,700 of record NC_135898.1, on the reverse strand, counting down.
ACTCCCATCCGACATCTGATCCTCCCCACCTCCCAAATCCTATCCACTTACCTTAGGCACTTACCTTCTCCCTGGTCTGTCAATTTCAATCAGACCTTTAAACTTACCTGGTTTATGGCAGCTAGTGCTGTAAAAAGGGCCAAGTGTCCTTCTTCAATCTGACTCTGCTGGACTGCGACACTGAGCTTTGGAGACAGCTGCGCTGCCTGGATCTCGCCCGACCTGAGTCGGAAGGGCGGGCAAGAGAGGCACAGAAGAAATTTAAAGTAATTAATTGGGCACAGAATGGCAATCGATGCTAACTGCCACTCCAAGGAAGCTATGGCCCATTATGTGTGCCAAAAACGCCAGTCAATGCTGGATCCATTTGGAGCCACCAACTGATGGGGTAATGAACTGAGCATTACCAAGTGAACCAACATTAAGCCTGAGTCCCTGAATAATAATTGCAAAATAATCCTTTTATCTGGGTTCACAAGCATCCAAGCTGCCTATCCTGGGATTTACCTGTATGCATTGTACTTGTGCATTGCTCGATTCACATTTCTCTCAAAGTTAGCCAGTTCTGCAGAAAACAGAAGTGTAAGTTATTATTCAAAAAACTCACTCTACATAAACTTATTTTCAAAAGGAACATTCAATAAATACAAATCAAGGATGCTATTCAACCCACCTTAATTTATCCATCCAGAATAAAGAAAAACTTATAATTCCCACTGCATTATTTAAACATCTGTTCAATAAATCTAAAGTTTTGTTTCTACTATCCTAATCAAAAGATCATTTCCAAAAGTTCACTACTTGCCTGAAGAAGTTTTTCCTGACACAAGTCCCAAATTTTCCTTTCACTGGTTTTAACTCATGCATCCTGTTCTACATTGTTTAATATTTGGTATATTTTTATCAGGTCTTCTTTCAGTTACCACTTTCAAGGTTCAAAGGCCTCAGATTCTCATAATGCAATCATTTAATGCCAAGAATCACTTTTACACTGTCTCCAAAGCTTGAACTGACTCAACAATAAAGCAAGCACACATTTGTAAAAGGTTAAGTTGACTCCAATAGATTAAAGTTCTGAGAAAATAATAAAGTATCACTATTTCATAGAATTATAGAACAATACAACACAAAAGAGAACCATCTATTTCATCAAAGAACTCAATCATGCTAGTCAAACATGATGCTGACAATGCTGACTTTCATTAATTAGCCAATATTCTTCCACGTACCAATTACTTTCCCCTTTTCTCAGTAGGGTTGTGACATTTGCAATGCTCTAGTCCTTTAAAGCTACCCCCATATCTAAGGAGTTTTAGAAGATTGAGGCTAGAGCCTCTGCAATTTCCACCCTTCCCTTAGTAATGTAGGATGCATCTCATCTGGATTGGATGGTTTTTCTACTTTGAAGATTGACAATCCTTCAAATTTTTTCCTCTTTATCTATTTTTATCCTAGTATCCTCTGCTTTATCTATTTTTATCCTATCCAATGTTGTTGTTACCACCTGCTTTACTGCTACATTGCCTTTCCTCTAGTGAAGACAGATGCAAAGTATCCCATTTCATACCTCGGCCATACCCTCTACCTCCACAGGATCTTAAAAATGCCAGTGTTTGAATCTGTTTTCGATCCATTTCACTCATTTTGATCATAAATTTCACTCCTAATATTCCATTAGTGTTGCAAACCCTGGTGATTACTCAAATCCTAATGGCTATACTGGTTGAAAGAAAAGTTTGTGATCAATGAAAGTCAGAACTCATTACAAACTATTAACCATTCCAACAGCACTGTTAAAACAAATATATTGGCATTACTGACAACTCCACACAGGAGGGAAAACCATGCCTCTCACATTTTTATTATAGTTCAAAATGCTTCACTGCCAATTAAGCACTTTTGAGTCTTACTATGCAGGAAAACAGGGCAGACAACTGGCACAATTTCCATAAGGTTGTGGCTCAGGAATCTCCTTTCAAGCCTGAAGAGTCCCCAAACCTTTGGGTTACTACAAACCAATTATTCTATTATTTATCTGTATAACTGGTAAATGAAATAACAATTTATGTGTAGGTTTTTTAAAGATGCTTTTGAAAGGTTTGATTCTATTGACAGTGATTTTGTCACTGGGATTTCAATAACGAAATTACTATTTTCAACACAGCAGACTTATGTCATTCATAACAGCCACAATGACTACTAACATTGCATCACGTTATTGACACTATGTGGTTTAGGGTTCAGGTTGGGACCCACTATTGATACCACAAGATTTAGGTTTAGTGTTAGGTTTGAAGCTTGAACCCACTATTGACACCCCAGGATCTTCAGTTAGGATTTAGGGATGGGGCTAAATTGAGAGGCTATGGCTGGAACCCACGACTGAAGTTGTATGGAGGGTTAGATTGAGTCTGCAAATGACATCTATCCAAGCTCTAGTCCTAAATCCAATTCTACCCATGAAGCTAATTCTACCCCTACCCCAATCAGAAACACTCGCCCTAAACTCAATCTTAACCCTGACCCCAATGCGAATGCCAGCCCTAAGCCTAATCTTAACCTTAAATCCAATTCTACCTCAACAGCAATCAGAAACATTAGCCCTAAACCCAATCTTAACCCTGACCCCAATCCAAACATTAGCTTTAAACCCAATCTTAACCCTGACCCCAATGAGAAACGCTAGCCCTAAACCCAATTCTAAACCTGACCACAATCCAAAGGTTAGCCCTGAACCCAATCCTAACCCTAAATCCAATTCTAACCCTGAACTCAATCCCAACCCTGACCCCAATCCAAATGCTAGTCCTGTACCCAATCCTAACCCTAAATCCAATTAGGGCTTATGCTTAGGATAGGGTTTAGAGTTAGGTTTGGGTTCAGGGTTAAAATTAAGTTTCAAATTCAGGTGGGGTTGGGGTTAGGATTGGACTCAGGGCTAGGGTTCGAATTGGGGTCAGGATCAGGATTGGGTTTAGGGCGAGTGTTTTGATTGGGCTCAGGGCTAGGGTTCATATTGGGGTCAGGGTTAGGATCGGGCTCGGGGATAGGGTTTGGATTGGGGTCAAGGTTAGGATTCAGTTCAGGGCTAGAATTGGGTTTAGGGTTAAGGATTGGATCAATGCTAGCGTTTGGATTGGGGTCAAGGTTAGGATCAGGTTTAGGGTTAGTGTTCAGGTTGGGGTCAGGGTAGAATTGGCATCAGGGATAAAATTAGGGTTACCAGCTCTGATTAAATATATTCCTGGAGGTTTCATCACTTGATTTGCCCCCACATCAGGCAACACATCCATTTTTGTGGCCCACTACCTTCCTACACCATTTGGAAAGCAAAAAGGCTCATTACCCAGTTGGATGATGCTTAACTGTCAGCCTAACAGCCTCCCTCCCGCCCCACATTTTAAATCGTTTTATATCCGGTAAAGATAAAGGTTCAAAGAATTTGGCAAAAAAAAATCTTTTTGAGATGTCCATCATATTTTTCTCCAGAGTTGCACACAGCAATGTCCTGGACATTGGTCTTCAATTCCCGGAGACTCCAGGCCAATCCTGGAGGGTTGGCAACCCTGGGTAGAATTGGGTTAAGGTTAGGATTGGGTTTAGCGCTAATCTTCAGATTGGGGTCAGAAGGGCGAGCGTTTGTATTGGGTAGAATTTGGATCAAGTTCAGGATTGGGATTATGATGGCTGGTTCATGATCTAGATTGGGTTTAGGTTTTGGATTAGGGCCAGGGTTAGAAGCTGATATCGACAAAGATGATAAAGAGAGAGACACGTCAGGACCCTCTTTAACCGCCGAGACAGGAAAGTCCTGAGGGAGAAGGGCTGCCATTCCCACTCTATTATGGAAGAACCAATCTGTCTCTCTATGTGTCAGACAGGGCCGCAGGGTGCGATCCCGATCCGCCGCCTCCCTTACCGATCAGGAAGTCGGTGATCCCCTCATTCAGCGTCTCCTGCGGCGCTTTCCTCTTGCTCATGGCGGCGGACGGAGGAAGGAAAAGAAAGCAAAATAGTAAAGCAACCCCGAGTGACCGTCAGCCCTGCCTGCCTCGGCTCCGGCAGAGGTCCCGTCAGGCAAAGACCAGGCTTCAGCCGCACTGCCAGGCCGCGTGCGCGCGACCAACCGTCAGCGGGTCTTTAAAGCCGAGCGGCCGCGCGCTCAGCCCAACCGTCACCCCAGGCAACAGGTACCAACAAACATATTTATGTACTTATTCATATATACATATATATTTAATATCTTTGATCCATTATTGACTGAATTATGTTATTTTGCACTGTTTATTGGGTGAAATTATGGGATTCCTGCAGATATGGCCATGGAGACAATGCAAATTTCTCATCTTTCTGTCAAAACGCAACCTACATGTTGGTCTCTCTTAAGACTCTTGCAACCAACTATCCACCAACAAAGACTTACCTGCATTTCCATCACGCCTTTCATCACCCCAAAATATCTTACAGCCAATTGAGCATTTTCTTGAGGCGTTGTTGCATAGGAAAGGTGGCAACCAATTTGCACACAGCAAGCTCCTGCAAACAGCGATCTCCTCCTCAGCTGTCCCTCCATTCAATGATAAAGTCTACCCAGGGTTGCAAGTTTCTGCAATGGGTCTTCATGTGACTGAACAGGCTGATTCTTGACCCACCGATCTTTGAACACGTGAGGCAGGACATCCCACGACGTAGTGGGATCTGGAAGGCAGGATCTGCTTCCTTTTTCCTTCTCTGCCACCTCTCTCTCTCATCATTGAGGCGTTGTGACTCAAAGCATGATGCAGCTACATTGTTGTAATTTTGGGTAGCAAGTTCCACCCAGTCATTAATATCAATGCTGCAGTGCTTCAAGGACAGCTTCAAAGTGTCTTTGAAGTGTTTTATTTGTCCTTCCCTGGAATGCTGGCCAGTTGAGACCCTGTCTTACCACCCAGACACAGTGCCTAACCAATCGAAGTTGATTCTGCAGGGGTTTTGCCAGAATGCTAGTGGAGCTGACTTCAAGAATGAGCTCGCACAGCGATGTGATCACAACTAGATTATCTGTTTCCGTGATGTTGGCTGAGGAATAAATATTGGTCAGGGTGCCAATGAGAACTGCCCTGCTCCTCGTTTTACTTCCATTACGTCCACCCAAGAGTTTTAACCTTTCATCCAAAAGATGGTACCTCCAACAGTGCAGCACTCCTTCAGTACCGCAATGGAGTGTCAGTTTCAACTTTTGTGCTCAGCAGGACTTGAATCAGCCTCCTCCTGTCCCAGTGACCCACTGAGCCTCGGGTGATGTAAGTCCTTTTTGCAGGAAAAAAAGTTTGATAATACTTGCTGACAACTGGCAAATAACATTCATGCCACACAAGTGCCAGGCAATGACCATCTCCAAGAGGAGAAAATCTAACCATCGCCCCTTGACGTTCAATGGCATTACCATTGCTGAATCCCCCATTATCAACATCCTGGGGGGGGTTACCATTGACAAGAAACTGAACTGGACTAGCCATATAAATACTGTGGTTACAAGAGCAGGTAAGAGACTAGGAATCCTGCAGCAAGTAACTCACCTCCTGACTCCCCAAAGCCTGTCTGCCATCTACAAGGAACAAGTCAGGAGTGTGATGGAATATTCTCCACTTGCCTGGATCAGTGCAGCTTCAATAACCCTCAAGAAGCTCGACACCATCCAGGACAAAGCATACCGCTTGATTGGCACCCATTCCACAAACATTCACTCCCTCCAGCACCAACGAACAGTGGCAGCAGTGTGTACCATCTACAAGATGCACTGCAGAAACTCACCAAGGTTCCTTATACAGCACCTTCCAAACCCACGACCGCTATTATCTAAAAGGACAAGGGCAGCAGATACATGGGAACACCACCCCCTGGAAGTTCCCCTCCAAGCCACTCACCATCTTGACATGGAAACATATCGCCATTCGTTCACTGTTGCTGGGTCAAAATCCTGGAACTCTCTTCCTAATAGCACTGTGTTGTACCTACACCACATAGACTGCAGCAGTTCAAGAAGGCAGCCCACCACCTCCTTCTCAAGGGCAATTAGTGATGGGCATAGCCAGTGAAGCTCACATCCCTTGAAAGAATAAAATAAATCCTCAGGACAACCAAAATTACTTCACAGCCAATGAAGTATTGTTATATTACAAGCAAAAAGTCTACAGGGAGGAAGTGAAGGCTGAGCGCACTCAAGACTTCAATAGCTTTGTGGCCCTAGAAAGAATGAGTTTTAATTTGACAAATGCGAGGAAGTAGGGAGAAGAAAAACGCAAAAAGCAGCATATTTTGAGGTTGGGAGAAATAACAGGAGCAATTGCCATAACCTCCAGGGCTATGGGCCAAGCGCTGGAAAATGGGATAATGTAGTCAGATCTTTATTGATTGGCGCAGACACGATGGGCCGAATGGCCTCCTTCTGTGCTGTAGATGTCTGAGTCTATGAATTACACAAAATAATATTGATAAAAGAGAGAGAGATTGTGCTGTTTGTGTCATATGATCTTTGTTATTATGCATATCAGCTGTCATGGTATAATACTCTACCTGTCCTCCTTGAAAACATGGTTTGCGTGTCCACACCATTTGCCATCATTAAATTCTTCCATTGAATGAAAACTCACTCTTTGTTTCAAAAGTTAATAAATTTAATGTAAAAGCATCACTATTACAAAATTAATATTTAATTATATTGATAATAAAAATCTGACCGTTTATTTATTTACATGTCTGTAGAAAAAGTGAGCAACAGACCCTGAAATCAAGGTTTGTCTTGGCCCCAGTAGGATCAGCTCAGTTCAGTGTCTGGCATCAAGCAGCTTTCAGCTAGTAGCCTACGAGAAAAACAGAACAAAAACCAAAAGGCTTGGCGTCAAATAATGCACACAATAATTTGGGCACAAAAGATTATCTTGCATCTTCAGCTGTGTAAACATATATCTAAACAAGAGCAGGAAATCAAAGGCTTTGTAAAAATAATTTCCTGTCAATATTTTTCATGTTTCCTGTCACCTTCTCCTGAAGGCAGTGAGTTATAAAGGACATACGGCTCTAGAAGCAGCAGGAGCCCTCCAGGATCTCACATGAGTCATGCTTCATGTGAGATCAATGAACCAAATGGTCTCCTTCTCCACCATGATGATTCCATGAGTGCTGGTATGACATTTCCTCATAGAGGGCATGTTAGCCAAGAATGATTCCAGCTTAAACAAAAATACCTGGAAAAACTCAGCAGGTCTGGCAGCATCTGTGGAGAGGAGCACAATTAACGTTTTCGAGTCCGCATGACTCTTCAACAGAACTAAGGAAAAATAGAAAAGGGGTGAAATATAAGCTGGTTTAAGTGGGGGGGGGGGGGGGGGGGGGGACAAGAAGAGCTGGATAGAGGGCCAGTGATAGGTGGAGATAACCAAATGATGTCACAGACAAAAGGACAAAGAGGTGTTGAAGGTGGTGATATTATCTAAAGGAATGTGCTAATTAAGGGTAGAAAGCAGGACGAGCAAGGTACAGGTAGCCCTAGTGGGGTTGGAGTGGGGGGAAGGGATCGAAAAAGGCTAAAAGGTAGAGATAAAACAATGGATGGAAATACATTTAAAAATAATGGAAATAGGTGGGAAAAGAAAAATCTATATAAATTATTGGAAAAAACAAAAAGGAGGGGGAAAATCGGAACTACCTTTATCTCTACCTTTTAGCCTTTTTCAATTCCTTCACCCCACCCCAACCCCACTAGGGCTATCTGTACCTTGCTCGTCCTGCTTTCTACCCTTAATTAGCACATTCCTTTAGATAATATCACCACCTTCAACAGCTCTTTGTCCTTTTGTCTGTGACATCTTTTGGTTATCTCCACCTATCACTGGCCCTCTATCCAGCTCTTCTTGTCCCACCCACCCCTTAAACCAGCTTATATTTCACCCCTTTTCTATTTTTCCTTAGTTCTATTGAAGAGTCATGCGGACTCGAAATGTTAACTGTGATCCTCTCCACAGATGCTGCCAGACCTGCTGAGTTTTTCCAGGTATTTTTGTTTTTGTTTTGGATTTCTAGCATCCGCAGTTTTTTGCTTTTATCTTGATTCCAGCTTAACCTGACATCCATACACACACCTTCCAGCAGATAGGGAACAGAGCCAGGAATTCTTTGCCAAGGGAGGTTGAATTCAACTGCAGTGCCCCAGTGATCAGGTAACTCAACACACAACAATTTTAACAAAGAAAATCTTTTCTCTGTTAAGATGCTGACAGATCAGCTGTTCATTTCCAGAGCTTTCTGTATTTATTGGACAACAAAAACCTCACAGCTCTCGACATGTCAACGTCATAGCATACACTTTGATTACCCATGGAAACATGAGCTTACTTCTCAGCAAACTGAAGCTTTACTTCAACAGTTAAAAGTTAAACTAATACAAACCTGCCATTTACCATTAGATGAACCTCTTGTGATTTAAATTGTTCTCTGACTATTGCAGGTTTCAGCATAAGCCCCATTGTGGCAATACCTGGTAGTGCATTAGTGTGATTAATAACACTTGTTATCTTTCTATACTGTAGTAAATGGTTATTGTCCATACAATGTAATCGATGAGAAGGGGAGGGGAAGTGCAACTTTCTAGAAGCCTAAATATTTAAAAATTCTCAATTGCCAAGTGAAAAAAATCCAGATCTGCAGTAAAACCTTCATTCTCTGTCCTGACTATTTATTCTATCTCATGCTACCCACAAATTCAGCATTTGCCCGATAGATCTCATCTACTGAATAAAAACTTTTGGAAACAAAACCTTCACTAACAAGGGAAGGATGAGGGGGAAAGACCATCAAGCCCAACTGGCACAGGCCATTTTCTCCCACCTTAACACGTGGCCAGTTTTGTCCTGAAACTCTTTACTGGGTATGGATTCATAGGTGCTAATCATCCTCCAACATCTCCCCAAATAGGAATGCTCCGACACAAGCCTTGGCAATGAGGGATGGTTGACGATGGAAGGCATCGCAGTCAAGCTCAACCTTGTCTTTCCCAAGTATCTATTTACACAAATCCCAATGGGTCATTATAAAGCTATCATGAGTGGAGCCTTGCACAATATCTGCCTTCCTGGCTTAGGACTGTGTGGTCAATTGTGATGTCTCAACTGCTAACTCAACACAGACCATGGAGTGTCTGGAATCAACTGAGCCACTTAGGAAGTACTGAGTCCATCTGCATAGAGGTCTACAGCACAGAAAAAGGCCCTTTGGCCCATCGAGTCTGCACCGGTCAAAACAGGTACCCAACTATTCTAATCCCATTTTCCAGCACCAGGCCCATAGCCTTGTATGCCATGGCATCGCAAGTGCACATCCAAATACTTAAATGTTATGAGGGTTTATGCCTTTACCACCCTTTCAAGCAGTGAGTTCCAGATTCCCACCACCCTCTGGGTGAAATAATTCTTCCTCACATCCCCCCAAACCTCCTGCCCCTTACCTTAAATCTATATCCCCTGGTTATTAATCCCTCCACCAAAGGGAAAAGTTCCTTCCTGTCTACCCTATCTATGCCCCTCATAATTTTATACACCTCAATCATGTTCCCCCTCAATCTCCTCTGCTCCAGGGAAAATAACCCCAGTCTATCCAATCTCTCCTCATTACTAAAACTCTCCAGCCCAGGCAACATCCTGGTAAATCTCCTCTGTACTCTTTCTAGTGCAATCAATCCTTCCTATAATGCGGATTCCAGAACTGCATGCAATACTCTACCTGTGGCCTAACCAGTGTTTTATACAGTTCCAGCATAACCTCCCTGATCTTATCTTCTATGCCTCAGCTAATAAAGGCAAGTATCCCATATGCCTTCTTAAAGATATCCATCTAAAGATATGCAGCTACAGATATGGCTTCTAAAGATATGTATCTTCCTCTAACCTTGTTTTTTTTTAAAAAAACAATTATGTGTGGCATATCTGTTAATTCGGCTTTCATATTACACTGCTCAACTCTTTTCCCCCTTCCACTTCATAACCACTTTGATCAAAACTGTCATCCCAAATAAAATACCCTCCCAGAGAAAAGTTGCTACAGTCTAGATTGTACCTCATGGAGCTGCTTAGTCATTGGTTTTGATGAAAACTTTGGGCCGTGAGAAGATTTTGATGGCTTCTTCAATCTCCGCCAACTTCCTCTCGAGGTCGGTGCGTCGATTCCGCATGCCAATGGTATCCACTCGTACAGGAAACATCAGCAATTGCTTGGTCAACTGCTTTTGGGCTGGGGTGTGGAGGAAGATCAAACCATGTGAGCATGAAAAGACCAGTTAAAATACATTGCAAAGGCCAGACCTCTGCGCAATCGCAATCGTTAAATGACAGCTCTGAACCTTTTTTGGCTTTCCCCAGAAACGCTGCTTGGAAAATGCCGGAAATACGAAGACCGAATAACATTTAACAAGATTTGTCAGACGTGGAAAAGGGAAGACAGACAATTCCAAACAATTTCACTCACTTCAGTAAGGCCGACAATCTGTATGCACTTTTTCACTTTTAAAATCATTACTTTACAAGAGGTGAATCCTCAGCAAGTCTGTCGGGTGACCCAAGCTCACAAAGCCATTTCAGCTAAATAGACGATCTTTTTGCACATGAAGCTAGTGCAGGAGAAACTGTTGCCTACCTTTTATAGCTCTGCCAATAATTAAACAGTACAATATGAAAAGGATAGTAAATATGTCCATTCCATCACTGGGTGTCACACAGGAATATCCCAACAAAATGTTCAAACAGTAGGATTCCAGTAATGATACTCCCCCAACTTTCATGGTGCCTGGATGCTCACAGGTAGCACAGAGGATGTGAAGTACCTATGCTGCAGATACTGTGCCCACATTAAGTCCCAATAACAGCTGGGCAGCTCCAAGCTGGCAGCATTTGATGGATCCTGCACCATTTGCATTAAATGGTCAGTCAGATGGCAGAACAGCAAGTGTCTCATAATCGCTATAAACTCTACGACTCCCACTGCTGGAGGCTAACAAAGCCTCTGGTTTTGAGTGTTGAGACTGGAAATGTGAATGAATGCCAATCCAAATTGATATTCCAATTCAGCCTTCTGTGTCAGGAATCTAACCCTCCAGAATTTCTAGGCTATCACAAATCAAATTTGGAGTCAAATGGATTAAGTTCTACAGCTACCAAATTGCAGAATAAGCAGCAATTATGTAAAAGCCTTAACCTATATCTGCAAAGCAGTGAATGTTTAGTCAATTCCTTGAAAAGATACAGATTGATTTAACAATCTGGAGTTGGTACACTATCCTCGAAAGCAGGCAGAGAACATCACACATACTTTGTTGAAGGGAATTGAGTGTTTCCAGACGTTCATTCTCTGGCATCCTAGTGTGGCCAGGAGGCATGCTAGGATCAGGGATATTCTTCCGTCGTTCCTCTGCCTCTTTTCGCCACTGATCCCTCCGTTCAATCAAACTGGAAACAGTCGAAACATAAATTAGATATCTTCAATGAAAAACTAGGAAAATGGAAAATTTACAGTTAAAAGAGAAAAACACAGGGGGAAAGGTAAAGCAGGCAATTCAATTATTTAACTTTGTGGTGAAGGTTACGTCAACCAATCATTCTGTCTTTCAAATTAAGAAACCAAGTCTAAGGATCAAGAACAGACTATAAAATCAATAAAAGAGAAAACAAGATACATCAGCAGTGAGTGATGAAGCAATGTCAACCTTGAGTTTTAAAAGCTTGCAGACTACAGAAAGAAAGAAAGCCTGAGGGAATTGAGGTTCTGGGAATGAATGAGACAGAGAAAGCAGCTCTGCTTTAAATGTTGATTTTAACCATAGTGAGGATACAGGGAGGAGGAAGCATATTTAAGACAGTGGATTTCAAGTTTATGAGGGACAAGGAAGCATTGGTAAAATGGAAAGATGAGATAGGATGTGATAGAGAGCCAGAGAACGGAAGTTTGAGGTGAGACAGGGATAATCTCTGGAATGAAAACTGGCTTGTACACCAATAGCTATATGTAGTGGACTGATTTAAAGAAATCAGTGCAGAACAGGAAGAGAAAAAAGAAGAGATTGGTTAGGTCCCATAATGCTGCAATAATCCATGCTTACTACTGCGGCAGCTGTCCTTTATTCTTGCTTATGTATTCCTGTTGTTCTTTTGTTTTCTTATCCAGCACATCTGCAAGTGACTGCAGAGATTTGGAGCGTCGCACTGGCATTCTCCTTGCATTCTGTGCATTGTGCCTGACAAAATCGACATTAACACCTTTGACTTGAATCTTGAACAGAAAACAAGGAGATTGGTAACTGTGATAAGGAAATACAGTTTCCTTTATCAGTCACAGAACAGAGCATTTACAGGCAATGTGTGATCAGGTAAATGTTTCTACAAGACTGGCCAGATATGTTCTGGTCAATGAATTCTCAAGTTGATATTTACATCCGCAGAATGAATATTCCCTCAATTTGATCAGCACATACATTTAAAACTTATGTGGAGAGTGGTTGGGGGTGGGGGGGTGGGGGGGCGGAGAGACACGGAATTGAAATAAGGAAAACTGAACTGACACGTCATCAGATGCACAAAGGAAAACTGGCATTTATGCAATACCTTTCACGGCCTCATGATGTCCCAAAGTGCTTTATAATCAATGAAGTATTTTTGAGGTGTAGTCACTATTGTAATGTGGGTACAGAAGATGAATTTTATCCAAGCCTATACTCACTTCTGTGTTGGCATCCTCTGCTGCTTCAGCGCAATGCTCTGGTTTTGGTGGACTTGGTGACGAGGATCGTTTCGGGCAAACTCCAGCCCCGCACCTTGAGTGTGCTTTAAGATACTGCTGACTCTCTGAATGCTTGACGGGGGAACTCTCCTGCAGATAAACAGCAAATGGTTTAAAAGGAGAAATGGAAAAGGCACAGAGCAGGGTGTGTCTCCTGTATTTACTTTAGAAAATCTAGCCGTATGTTTTCAAACTGCAATTTCTGCCATTCTCTTTTATCCTGCTCAGGGAAGTTAATAGGTGGGATCATGCAGACCAAGGTGACAGTCCTGCTATGTAGGGAACTCACTTGATCTCATTTGAAACTGCATCAATCAATGACCACGGAATCTAAAGAGGGAAAACAGAAGTGACACCTGCTGACACGTGCTGTTCCTTAGACCCTTTATTCCTGCTGCAGAAAACATTAAAATCCGCAATAACCTCCTCAGTAAACTGGCCGGTACCTCATGGAGATCACAGGTCAAGACCCTAAGGATCTCTGTTCCTACCATCACATACCCCATTACAGAATACTGTGCACCAGTATGGTACCAATCTAGCCACACCTAAGTTATTGATGTGCAACTCAACTCAATAATATGTATCATCACTGGTACTCTTTGACCAACTCACTTCCGCTGGCTCCCAGACCTTAGCAATGTTGCCCCCTCACCTCCACATCAGGAGGGTAATTGCAATAGGCATACTGGAGAAGGTCTACTCCAACCCAAGCCTGCCCTAACACAATGACCTCTTCAAGCCAACATCAGAACGGCTTCCCTTATGCAATCCCATATGTTTAAACCCACCATGCTGAGGAGTAACAGCTGAGGACCTCTGCAGGAGGATTGGCAGGAGAAAATATTCACCAGAACTGCTCCATCATTGTGGACCCCACTGCTCATCCACCCAGCTTTGATCTCCCTCAGCGACAGTGGGCCCTTTTAAACCGTTTCTGGACTGGCCAAGGCCTCTGTGCAGCCACCCAACATCAGTGGGGTTGCCAAGACCATCCAGGCTACAGCTGTGGTGCAGTCCAAACAATGACTCACATTGTTGAGGAGTGTCCAATAACTAAACTTGAAGGCAGGCTTAAAGAACTCCATCTAGTCACTGACAAGGCTATTACTTGGCTTTATGACTGTGCACACGCTAAATAAAAATTAATTTGTTCCTGCATTTCAGGCAGTTGGAGGATTCTCCTGCAGTGGCAGGGAAGGGATGAAGAAGCTTTTGAACAGCCCACAAAGTTATAACACAGAGATAAACCAGTACACAAAAATGTCTTTTCACAAGTTTTAAAATATAACGTTGTAAAATAAAAGCGAGAAACATCAGTATGTTTACAAAGATTTCATGCAAATATTAAAACTATTTTCTAAACACGAATGAACATTTCTCACCACTTTCATGGCAAGTAACCTTCCAAAGAATTATGCTGCCAAGCCTAGAGTGATTTATTTGCCATTAACAACTACACTAAAATGGATGTGAAGGACTAAGACTTTACCGTATATATTTTTATAAAATATATATAAATATCCTTATTGCTATTTTGTAAATTTTAAAACTGAACAAGATCCTTAAAATGGCTGAATCTGTTTGTCTGTGACCCCAGAACAAAAGAAGCTGCATTGCAATTTCAGGAAAACTTACACCTCGTTATCTCTGAGGGGCCACTAACGATCACACGAGGACTGCACAGCCCAACTTCAAAATGACCTATACAAAGGCCACCGGCATTTAATAATCCAGGCTGGCCAGAAGGAAACTGTTGGTCTGCTAAGACAAAAGGCCCCACAACCTTTCTCTCAAATCATAATGGCTGAGACATTTAGCAATCCTCAAAACCCAGCCGCATTCCAAACGATGGATACACATCCTTTGTTGGAAACCAGGTGGAGAGGTGGGGGTCATGTGACATAGGCCTTCAGCTTGTTGAACAAGTTAATATTGACTTACCGAGCTGAGTAGCTCAGTCTGCTCTTTATCACCTGACTAGCAGCTCTACCCAGGTGGAACAGCTGGCCCCATTTTTACTACTTCTACTGGAAATTCTGTACCATCACTTATAAGACTGATTAATCTCTATGTCTATCTCATCTTGTGAAGTCAGCACCACCAGAAAAGTGAATTATACAGCAATGGTTTTTAGCTCGCCTACCTCAGTGAAGGAATACTTCATTGGACTTTGATTCTGAACTCTGGAACCCAGGTGAGCCAATATAGAATGTGCTGCTAGTTTTTTCCCCTTTTTGTCGGCGTAGACATGATGGGCTGAATGGCCTCTTTCTGTGCCATAATTTTTCTATGGAACTTTCTCTGTAGTCTTTGTACTGTAAATCCCTCTTTTCTCTATCCCTCTCTTTACTGTCTAAGTGTGGAGGTGACATTTCGACTCTCCTTTCCACGTTTTGAGTGTGTACCAAAAAGCTAACCCTATGAGTTCCTCTTAACTCGAGTTTGCTGTAGAGCGATTAATAGAACATTGGAACACACCAAAACCACTGGGAAAAACACCACTGCTTATAAAGAGGGAAATGAATCAAAAACACCTGTTTATGGACGGGTGGTGAGAGGAGATATTAGTGCTGTTTCGATTAACCCCCCCGCCCCCCCCCACTCCTGTCTGTAACGCAGATAATAAAAATTTAAGCAAAATCCTGCACCTACTGGAAATCCGAAAAAACAGAAAAAGCTGCAAGTACTTAGCAGGTCAGGCAGCATCTGTGGAGAAATAAGTCAGTCGACTTTCCGAGTCCTAAGATCACAAAAAAGGGTCTTAAAACCTGAAGTCAACTGAATGGCCTCTGTTTCTCCACAAATACTGTCTCATCTGCACAGTATTTATAGTTTTTCCTGATTTTGCTTTCCAATTAAAACTATGTTGCCCTTCAGGTTGTATCTCTAACCTCCATTCTGATTTTGTTTTGCCAATTTTCTCTCCTAAACATACCAAATGCTGTGTTTTTTTTAAACCTGCACCACCTCATTCAAGCAGCCATTCCTGCTCAGCGAACCAAGACTGACTGTCTTTTTAGCCTTAGGAACATCATATCCAAGTTGAGGGATACCTCAATAACTCTGACTGGGATCAGGTAATGCAACATACACCAAACATCTACCATGTTCTGCTTTGTACAACTTGGTTCTGAACTACATCATGCTTTTGCCCACAAGTCATTGGGGAACCCATTCTAATAATTTTGTGTCAGTGCAGTTTTGTCCTCGTGACTACTCCAAGTCCCTACCTGTAACTGTGCCATCACTTTCGAAGGAATGGATTCATATTTCTGGGACTTCCACAGCGCTTTCACAGGTTTGGGGCCATTCAGCTCTCGTTCTTGGTCCTTCTCCCTGCATTTCTTCTGTATTTCACGCATTCGTCTCACATTCTCCTTCTCGTGATCCCTAGTCTCTTTCTCTACGGAGAAACAAGATTCCTGTGAAATGGAGACCAGGAGTGCAGATTCTCCAGAAAGCCATCAAGAGGTCTATTGATTTTCACGACACCAAATTAACAAATCAGGCACTGAATTCTCTCCATCAGTGTGATTTCTGCAAATATTTTCATGTTAAGTGCTGGTGACCTTGCAGATAGAATCAAAGAATGGTTACAGCACAGGAGTCCTTTGTGTCCTTGCCTGCTGTCTGCAAGAGCAACTCACTTAGTCCCGCTCCCTGTCTTTTCCCCATAGCCCTGAATTTTTTTTTCTCTTCAGATTATTATCCCATACCCTTTTGAAAGCCATGATTGAACTTGCCTCCACTACATTCTTAGGCAGTGCATTCCAGATTCAAACCATTCGCTATGCAAAAATGATTTTCCTCATGTCGCCTTTAGTTCTTTTGCCAACCACTTTAAATGGTTGTCCTCTCATTCTTGACTCTTCCACCAGTGGAAAGTTTCTCCCTATCTACACTGTCCAGACTCCTTATGATTTTGAACACCTTTATCAAATCTTATCTCAACCCTCTCTTCTCTAGCCCCAGCTTCTCCAATCTATCCACATAACTGAAGACCCTCATGCCTGGAACCATTCTCGTAAATCTTTCCTGTGCCCTCTCTAATTCCTTCACATCCTTCCTAAAGTGTGGTACCCAGAGTTGGACACACCACTCCAGTTGAGGCCAAACCAGTGTTTTATAAAGATTCACCATAACTTCCTTGCTTTTGTATTCTACACCTCTATTTATAAAACCCAAGAACCCTTATGCCTAATTAACCACTTTCTCAACCTGTCTTGCCACCTTCATTGATTTGTGCATATATACCTCCTGCAGCCTCTTTAGAATTACATCCTTTATTTTGTGCTGCCTTTCCTCATTCTTCCTACCAAAATGCATCACTTCACACTTCCCCATTGCTACACTCCTCCAATTCTGACCTCTTGTGCATCCCCGATTTTAATCGCTCCACCATTGGCAGCCATGCCTTCAGTTGCCTAGGCCCTAAACTCTGGAATACCCTTCCTAAGCCTCTCTTTCCCTCCCCTCAGCAGTCTTCATGATCAGTGAGATCAATAAGAGATTGATATCTATTCAAAGCAATATCAGAGTCAACTATATGACATAGTAGATGCACACTCGCCACCAAAAATATCTTGAATTGGTCGCTCCAAAACCGACACTGTGATTCTCCATAAGCGGTTTAAGATGCCGATCAATTGACGAACCAGCCAGCTTAGACTGCAAGCAATAGAACAATGGCTGCCTAAATTCCCTATAGCCAAGGAGAACTTAAAATCAAAACAAAGCAGACCAATAAAATATCTCCTCTTAATCCCAAAATGTTATGTTTTGATTAGCTTTCTCATTTATGGAGCTCTCCTACAGTATTAATTGGGCAATTAAGCACCAGAGACTGTAGATTCCAATCCTAATGGATGGCGAAAGTAATTCCTCCCCACCCCGATGGAACTAAGCTGCACAAAAATCTATTTACTTTTTGGTGACAGTGGTCGGTGCAATGACACTCCTTCCAGCTGCAGCAGCACACCAACAGAGCCCCTTTGCCCTCTCTCCAGGATCTCTCTGGCATTCGAACGCACACGAGGAGCTGGCTGCGACGGGCGGGCGCTGTAGCACGAAGGATACAAGGTGGGATCCGGCGCTAACGGTCCTGAGAGGAAGTCTAGCTTTACGCTATTCCCTTCCAACCGACCCCGAGCTACAGACAAAAACAGAAGGCAAAAAATTAAATGTGTATCTCGGTAAAGACGACCAGTAAATTGAGGATTCAGCTGTGGGGATCCTCATACTGAGCTGATCATGCCAACTTCCAGTAGCAGTCACTGGACAATGACCAAAATGGTCAAGCCAAATAGATTTCCCCCTCGCATGGCTTCTACTTTGTTTCCTTCCAGATAAGACTAAGAAATTCAACCTGAATGTAAAAGGAAAATGGAAACATGTCATCTGAAAACAGATACAAATTAAAGCCTCACCTGACATTGGACGCCTGTAGAAATCTGGGAATAGTGTTGGGTCTGGTGGAATGGGACCAGATATCTTGGAGGGGCCCTCAGACATGTTTGTTTCCTGATAATGCTGGAAGAAAACAATGTCAAAACAGTGTGATTAAAAAAGGTAAAGAGGAACAAAGAAACAGAAGGAGGCCATTCAGCCCCTTAAGCCTGTTCCACCATTTAATTAGATTGTGTGTTTGATCTGTACCTCAACTTATTTGCCTGTGTTTGTTCCATATTCCTTGATATCCTTACCTCACAAAAAACTTACGATTTCAGTCCTGAAAATTTCAATTGATCTCCAGTGTCACAACCTTTTGGAGGACAGAATTGCAGATTTACAGTACCCTTCAAAACCATATATCCAGATTTTCCTCCCAAATTGCCTAGTTCTAATTTTAAGATTAAGCCCCCTTGTTCTGAATTCCCAAACAGAGGCTATAGATTGTCTGCAGCTACATTATTGGATTTATCAGCTTTTTAACTAATTAAATCCAATAAGGGATTCAGGAGAAATTTTGTTACTCAGAGAGTGGTTAGAATGTGAAATTCGCTACCACAAAAAGTGTTTGAAGTGTTTTAAGAGGAAAATAGATAAGTACATGAGGGAGAATGGAATAGAAGGTTACACTGGTAGGTTGATGTAATAAAGTGGGAGATGAATCTGGAGCATAAACACTAACACGGACCTACTGGGTTGAATGGCCTGTTCCTGTGCTGGAAATTCTAGGTAATTCTACGTACCTTAGATCTCTCCTGAGGTACAGTACCCAAACTTGAACACAGTACTTCAGTGACTTCCAAAGAAGAGTCATATTGGATTCAAAACATTAACTCTGTTTCTCTGTCCACAGATGCTGCCAGACCTGCTGAGTTGTTCCAGCACTTTCTGTTTTATTATACTTCAGATGAGGTCTGATCAGGGTCCTGTACAACTGAAGCATCAATTCCTCACTATTCCAATTTTAGATGAAGATTCCATTAATCTTTTTGGATTAGCTTTTATTCCTGTCCGCTAGCTGTAAGTGATCTGTGACATGAACATCACACTCAAAACTCCTTTGCTTTTTCTCAGCTCCTAATCAATTGCCATTATTTTTGTTTTTTGATTTGTCTCTCTTGAATCCAGAGTGGATGACCTTATACTTCCTCACAATGAACTCCATGGTGTCATGGTGTTTGCCACTGCAATTAATCTGGCTTTGTCTTTGTAACTTCCTGCTCCATCTACACCATCTACTGTGCCTCCTAGCAATGTAATTTTCTAACTTGGACATACATCGCTCTATTCCTTCGAAGTCACTGATGAAAAGATGAGATCCCAGTGCAGTACTGAGGAGGCTTCCTGCAGTCTGTAGCAAAATCAATGCACCCAAAATTAGGAATTAGGAGAAGGTTCCTTTATTCTCCAGTGTCACTTTGTTTTACTCTTGCTCGCCCAGCTTATAAATTCTGTTTTAATTCACAGGAAGGCTATTTCACATCAACCAAATGGCAAAGTGAACCCACTGAAACAATATTAAGCCAAGGGGATCCTGTTGGTATGTATGCACTCCTTATCACTAGGGTCAGTGATACATGCACATAAAGGCATGACACAAAAACTAAAATAGCTGAACTGAAACATCCCTGTTCCTTTCGTTACAACTGAGATGGGATGAGTGCACTGTCTGTCTCAAGTCCTACTACTCCACAGGTCACAACATATATTCAAATGATTTTTCCAGCTAGCAATACGGCCAAATACGTGCTTTACCTGTTCATCTCAGAATGACCATTCAATGACCAGGTTTCTTCAATAAATAACACAATTATTAGTTTATTATAAAACCAGACTTGTCAAGTAGAAAGGCAAAGCTTAATAACACACAGTATGAAATATGAAAGTATCATAATTAGTCTAAATACCCTAACTTTCAGACACACACACACCAAAAAAAAATCAAATAAAACAGAGGAATTCTGCCAAAAGGTTAAAAGTCAATGGTTCAGGGGAAAAGGATACATGTTGGAGTCCTTTAAATGGTGTCCGGGTTATATGGTTCATCTCTCAGCACTGGTCTGCAAAACAATTGATGACTCTGGCACTACCTTTCAGGCAGACTTCAAGGAAAACATGCAGTCAGTTGATTTCAGAACATAGAGCGACTTTGGAGCAACTTCCATTCACCTTTTGCTTTGGACTGGGTCTGGAGCTTCAGGAGCTGTTGTTTTCTTTACCCAAGCAGTTGAGCCTTCGTGTTTTCTCCCCAAAGCAAAACTCTACCAGCTTTTTAAACACAGTTTTCCTAAGTACAGATTTTTCAAAGTCATAAACCACCATGTGACTCTCTTGTAAATATCCACTGAAGTCAAGAGGTTTCCAGATTCTTTGAAACTGCCTAATTACCTTTTCTTGTAAAACGCTGCTTTTTCCAGAAATATCAGCAGCCAGAGTCCTTGCATTGACCCTTTAGGGGACAGTGTCTTTTAAAAATCACAAATTCTTCCAGAACGTTCTTAGTTCTTGAAGATTAACCATTTTCCGTTCTTAAAGAGTTTTTGATACTTTGCACTGTACGCTAGAAAAGGTTATCTATAAAATTAATCTCTGGCAATGACAGGACTCAGATTATAATGCACTGGTGGAGCAAAACCTTGTATGGCTTGTCAATTTACACTCCATTTTCTCTGTAAAACAAACCAATACAGAGAATTATGCATTTGTAATTCGAAATACCAAGATTCGAATGCTCTCAATTATTTATACCCCCAACATACAAAATGTCAGAGCAGCAAAAGTGAATAAATACAGTAAATACTGATCAGGTCCATCAGCAGATCAATAGGGAAATGACGAATTAATACTCTGGAGGTAGACCCAATCTGAGAACTCTGAATATTTCCGATGAAGGACAATGAGATTCTGAATCTGACTTGATATGACCAGAACTAACATGCTAAATCACTAAATATGTTACAAAAGCTATGTAACATTCCAACGGTGACTGCACTTCAAAAATACTTCATTAGCTGTAATGGGACATCTGGAGATTGTGAAAGACGTTATATAAATGCAAGTCTTTATATGGGCCTACTTCCTTCTCAATTCTTTTTCAAACATAAAATCTACTTCCACCAAACACTCCACGCAGGCTGTTGAATATTCAGCAACATAGGGAATGTATGCAGCAGGTATGCAAACACTCATTTTGGATGTTCATAGATCCAGAAGGTCCCGAATCAATCTGTGCTGAGGCAGGTGACACAGCTAACTGGCCTAGAGTACCCAGTTTTCTCTCTCCCTCTCTTCTTGAATAGCGGAGCTACCTTCCAATTCACAGGGCCAGTTCTAAAATCTAAGCAATTCTGGAAGAACAAAACCAATGCATCTACAATATCTCTGTAATCGCCTCTTTTAGAACCCTAGGATGTGGACCAGGAGGTCCATGGGGTTTGCCAGCTTTTAGTCCCATTAATTGCTACAGAATCTTTTCTTTATTATTTTAAATCACTCTCATTAAATCCTTGGTTCTCCACTATTTTTGATACGTTCCTTCTGTCATCCACTATGAAGACAGATACAAAATATTTCTTTAACTTCTCTGCCATTTCATTATTTTCCATTTTAATTTTTCCTGTCTCTGCCTCTATGGGACCAATTTTACTTTCCCTAATCTTTTCCATATAACATACCTATAAAAGATCTTACAATCTATCTCTTGCAAGCTTATTCTCATTCTATTTTCACCCTCATTATCAACCTCTTGGTCATCTTTTGCTGATTTTTAAAATCCTCAGCCTGACTACTCTCTTTGGTAACACTGCAAGCTGATTTTTAAAATCTAATACTACCCTTAACTTCACTAGCTCACCACATATGGGAAAGTTTTCCAGTGGAGTTTTGTTCCTTGAGGGAATGTACATTGAAAGGACTGAATTTTTTTCAGATATTTGCTATTGCTTATCCACCAACATATCTTTTAATGTAATTTTCCAATCTACCTTAGCCAACATACCACTCATTACCTACATAATGGGCTTTATATAAATTTTAACTGCAGTTAACTGAATATTAACTGCATCACTCTCAAACTCAACATGAATTCTATCATTACTCCTCCCCACAGGATCCTTATATGACAGTGGTTCTCAAAGTCTGGTCTCCAGACCACTAGTGGGCCGTGAGGGTCTTCCAGTTTGATCCGTGGGCTGGTCCAAAGTGCAAGTTACTGACACTATGGCCAAGGCCCCACAAGAGAACAGGCCGGAACCCTCATCCCCATCACTTGCAAGATGTCACGCAACCAAACTGGCTCCCATACACTGTCAATGTCAAGGTAATACTGAATCTTACTGTCAATGTCAGGGTAATACATACTATCACTGTCATCATCAGGGTAATACAGACTATCACTGTCAATATCAGGGTAATACTGACTATCACTGTCAATATCAGGGTAATACTGACCATCACTGTCAATATCAGGGTAATACTGACTATCACTGTCAATATCAGGGTAATACTGACTATCACTGTCAATATCAGGGTAATACTGACTATCACTGTCAATATCAGAATAATACTGACTATCACTGTCAATATCAGGGTAATACTGAGTCTCACTGTTACTATCAGGGTAATACTGACTATCACTGTCAATATCAGGGTAATACTGACTATCACTGTCAATATCAGGGTAATACTGACTATCACTGTCAATATCAGGAAAATACTGACTAGCACTGTCAATATCAGGGTAATACTGAGTCTCACTGTTACTATCAGGGTAATACTGACTATCACTGTCAATATCGGGGTAATACTGACTATCACTGTCAATATCAGGGTAATACTGACTATCACTGTCAATATCAGGATAATACTGACTATCACTGTCAATATCAGGGTAATACTATCACTGTCAATATCAGGATAATACTGAGTCCCACTGTTACTATCAGGGTAATAGTCACTATCACTGGCAATATCCGGATAATACTATCACTGACACTAATCGCCATAAGCGCTAGCAACAACAATGTAGTTTTACAAGCAAGATTTATGTTGCTATTAGAAGGTAGAGCTGCGAGATTGGATTTTCCACACTCGAGGCCCAGCTGAAGCTCTCTGGCTTGGAACCGGACACCGCCTCATTGGCGTCTCAGCAAAAGCAGCACCATTTTTCCCATTAATTCTGACGAGTTTTGTTTTTAGCGGTGGCAAGCCACCAGCGGGAAGGGTAGGAACAGTAGGTGACCCACGGGGTCTTTTGCCCTGTATAAGGGATGCTTGGACAAAAAAAAGTTTGAAAACCACTGCTCTAACTCTGTTTCACTACAGGGCCTGTTCCCAAGTTGGTTCCTGGTCAGAAGCAAAGCTGGGGCTATAGAGCTGGGATGCAGTCCCAGTGTCGGGTTTGCAGGGCACAGCCTGATATTGCCCAGTCCCAGAGGCCAGTATCAGTATCACTATGGAGACAGGTTGCAATGAGCAGTATCCAGCTTGGGAGTCCTGCCTGGCTAAGGAAGAGCAGAAACGCAGGCTGGACTCAATCAGGAGCCTCCAGTGTGAGCCCTGGAGGAATCACTAACACTCAGGATCACCCCTGGCTGGGGATGGACCCCCAAACCCAGGCTCAACCCTTTCTCACCTCCTTCCCACTCTCCAACGGTCCGCGGGGGGGCTCTGACCACACGCGCACGCAGCGTCATTGCGTCACCTCCGTCGTCATAGCAGCCGCGTTCCCCCCGCGCCCCGCGCGTGCTGCCGCCACAAGTAGCGCTGTGCAGTATTCTGTACTCCTGACCCTGGCTTTCAACGTCAGGGTATTACTTACTGAGCTTTACTGTCAATATCAGGGTAATACTGAGTGTCACTGTCAATATCAGAGTAATAGTCACTGTCAATATCTAGGTAATACTGAGTCTTACTGAACATCAGGATAATACTGAGTCTCACTGTCAATATCAGGGTAATACTGAGTCTTACTGAATATCAGGATAATACTCTATCACTGCCAATAACAGGGTAATACTGAGTCTTACTGAACATCAGGATAATACTGAGTCTCACTGTCAATATCAGGGTAATACTGAGTCTTACTGAACATCAGGATAATACTGAGTCTCACTGTCAATATCAGGGTAATACTGAGTCTTACTGAATATCAGGATAATACTCTATCACTGCCAATAACAGGGTAATACTGAGTCTTACTGAACATCAGGATAATACTGAGTCTCACTGTCAATATTAGGGTAATACTGAGTCTTACTGAATATCAGGATAATACTGTCACTGCCAATAGCAGCGTAATACTGAGTCTTACTGAACATCATGATAATACTATCACCATAAGACATAGGAGCAGAAATTAGGCCATTCGGCCCATCGACTCTGCTCCGCCATTCAATCATGGCTGATAAGTTTCTCAACCCCATTCTCCCGCCTTCTCCCCGTAACCTTTGATCCCCTTACCAATCAAGAACCTATCTATCTCATCTTAAATACACTCAATGACCTGGCCTCCACAGCCTTCTGTGGCAATGAATTCCATAGATTCATCACTCTCTGGCTAAAGAAATTTCTCCTCTTCTCTGTTCTAAAAGGTCTTCCCTTTACTCTGAGGCTGTGTCCTCGGGTCCTAGTCTCTCCTACTAATGGAAACATCTTCCCCACGTCCACTCTATCCAGGCCTTTCAGTATTCTGTTAGTTTCAATCAGATCCCCCCTCATCCTTCTAAACTCCATCGAGTATAGACACAGAGTCCTCAAACGTTCCTCATATGTTAAGCCTTTCATTCCTGGGATCATTCTTGTGAACCTCCTCTGGACCCTCCCCAGGGCCAGCACATCCTTCCTGAGATATGGGGCCCAAAATTGCTCACAATATTCTAAATTTGGTCTGACCAGAACCTTATAAAGCCTCAGCAGCACATCCCTGCTTTTATATTCTAGTCCTCTCGAAATAAATGCCAACATTGCATTTGCCTTCCTAACTACCGACTCAACCTGCAAGTTAATCTTAAGAGAATCCTGGACTAGGACTCCCAAGTCCCTTTGCACTCCAGATTTCTGAATTCTCTCCCCATTTAGAAAATAGTCTATGCCTCTATTCTTCCTACCAAAGTGCATGACCTCACACTTCCCCACGTTGTATTCCATCTGCCACTTCTTTGCCCATTCTCCTAACCTGTCCAAATCCTTCTGCAGCCTCCCTGCCTCCTCAATACTACCTGTCCCTCCACCTATCTTTGTATCATCTGCAAACTTAGCCAGGATGCCTTCAGTTCCTTCATCTAGATCATTAATGTATAAAGTGAAAAGTTGTGGTCCCAACACTGACCCCTGCGGAACTTCACTAGTCACCGGCCGCCATCCTGCCTCCTGCCAGACAGCCAATCTTCTATCCATGCTAGTACCTTGTCTCTAACACCATGGGCTCTTATCTTACTGAGCAGCCTCCTGTGCGGCACCTTGTCAAAGGCCTTCTGGAAGTCCAAGTAGATAACATCCATTGGCTCTCCTTTGTCTAACCTACTTATTACCTACTCAAAGAATTCTAATAGATTTGTCAGGCATGACCTCCTCTTCATGAAACCATGCTGACTTTGCCCGATTTTACCATGCACTTCCAAGTATTCTGAAATCTCATCCTTAATAATGGACTCTAAAATCTTACCAATGACCGAGGTCAGGCTAATCGGCCTGTAATT
The DNA here is from genome assembly GCF_964194155.1 of Cetorhinus maximus. Classification (NCBI taxonomy): domain Eukaryota; kingdom Metazoa; phylum Chordata; class Chondrichthyes; order Lamniformes; family Cetorhinidae; genus Cetorhinus; species Cetorhinus maximus. Next base: position 20,846,748 of record NC_135898.1, on the reverse strand, counting down.
TCCCGTCTTTTGCCTCACTCCCTTCTTAAACAGGGGGGTTACATTAGCGATTTTCCAGTCCTCTGGGACCCTCCCTGACTCCAATGATTCCTGAAAGATCACCACTTACGCCTCCACTATCTTTTCAGCTATCTCCTTCAGAACTCTGGGGTGTAATCCATCTGGTCCAGGTAATTTATCCACCTTCAGCCCTTTCAGTTTTCCTAGCACCTTCTCCTTGGTAATGGCCACCGTACTCACCTCTGCCCCCCCGACTCTCTTGAACTTTGGGGATGTCACTCGTGTCTTCCACTGTGAAGACTGACGCAAAGTACGTACTCAGTTCCTCCGCCATTTCTTTGTTCTCCACTACTACTTCTCCAGCGTTATTTTCCAGCGGCCCAATGTCCACTTTTGCCTCTCTCTTACCCTTTATATATCTAAAAATATATAAAGGGTAAGAGAGAGGCGAAAGTGGACATATATATCACTGTCAATATCAGGGTAATACTGAGTCTTACTGAACATCAGGATAATACTGAGTCTCACTGTCAATATCAGGGTAAGAGTCACTGTCAACATCAGGGTAATACTGAGTCTTACTGAATATCAGGATAATACTATCACTGTCAATAGCAGGGTAATAGTCACTGTCAATATCGGATAATACTGAGTCTTACTGAATATCAGGATAATACTGACTATTACTGTCAATATCGGGGTAATACTGAGTCTCACTGTTAATATCAGAGGAATACTGACTATTACTGTCAATATCAGGGTAATAGTCACTGTCAATATCCGGGTAACACTGAGTCTTACTGAATATCAGGATAATACTGACTATTACTGTCAATATCAGTGTAATAGTCACTGTCAATAGCAGGGTAATACTGAGTCTTACTGAATATCAGGACAATACTGTATCACTGACAATATCAGGGTAATACTGACTATCACTGTAAATATCAGGGTAATACTGACTATCACTGTCAATATCAGGGAAATACTGAGTCTCACTTTCCATATCAGGGCAATACTCACTATCACTGGCAATATCAGGATAATACCATCACTGTCAATATCAAGGTAATACTGAATCTCACTGTCAATGTCAGGGTAATACTGAATCTCACTGTCAATGTCAGGGTAATACTGAATCTCACTTACAATATCAGGGTAATACTATCGCTGTCAACATTAGGGTAATAGTCACCGTAAATATCAAGGTAATTCTGAGTCTCACTGTCAATATCAGGATAATACTGACTATCACTGTCATTATCAGGGTAATACTGAGCTTCACTGTCAACATCAGGACAATACCAAGTCTTACTGAATATTAGGATAATACTGACTATCACTGCCAATATCAGGGGAATACTGAATCTCACTGTCAATATCAGGCTAATACTGAATCTCACTGTCAATATCAGGGTAATACTGAAACTTACTGTCAACATCAGGGTAATACTGAATCTCACTGTCAATGTCAGGGTAATACTGAGTCTCACTTTCAATATCAGGGTAATACTATCACTGTCAACATTAGGGTAATAGTCACTGTAAATATCAGAGTAATACTGAGTCTCACTGTCAATACAAGGATAATACTGTCTATCACTGTCATTATCAGGGTAATACTGAGTTTCACTGTCAATATCAGGACAATACCAAGTCTTACTGAATATCAGGATAATACTGACTATCACTGTCAATATCAGGGTAATACTGAGTCTCACTTTCAATATCAGGGTAATTTTATCACAGTCAACATTAGGGTAACACTCACTATCACTGCAATATCAGGATAATACTGAATCTCACTGTCAATTATAAGGGTAATACACACTATCACTGTCATTATCAGGGTAATACTGAGCCTCACTGTCAATATCAGAGTAATTACATTATCACTATCATTATTAGGGGAATATTGAGTCTGTTACTATCAGGGTAATAGTCACTATCACTGGCCATATTAGGATAATACTGACTATCACTGGCAATATCAGAGTGATACTCATAGAGTCTCACTGTCAGTGACAGGGCATTGCTCATTGTTTCTCAGTTACTCAGTCAATTCCTCTTACAAAATTCTTACAGGGTGTGACAGGGTGGATGTAAGTAAGATATTTCCCCTGGTTGGTGAATCTAAAATCAGGGGACATAATCTCAGGGTAAGTGGTAGGCCATTTAAGACTGAGATGAAGAGGAATTTCCTCAGTCAGAGGGTGGTGGATCTTTTGAGTTCTCTACCCCAGAGGACTAAGCTCAATCATTGAGCATGTTCAATACAGGAATCGATAGATTTCTGGAGATAGAGGGATATGGAGATAGTGCGGGAAAGTGGCGTTGAAGTAGAAGCAGGAAATTGGCATTGAGGTAGATGATCAGCCATGATTTAATTGAATGGCGACACAGGCTCGACGGGCTGAATGTTCCTATGATGGCAGTTCCCTCATTCTACTCGTTCTCCCAAGGCATGCACTGTTTGTGAGCCTAGAGAGTAAGGAAAGGGCATTTCAGGTAAGGCTCTGAAATGCAGAGTTCTCCCAGGCCCATTCACTTTTCAATTTCTCATCTCACTTGGAAGAAGGAGTTATATTCATCATTAACGCCCAGGAAGGCAAGTTGGTCTAGGAGATCTACTGTGGATTGTGAAGTCAGATCGTCACTCTGGAGTATTATTGAATGATCTTGAGTCAATGATAGGGCAGGTTGTGCATCACCTGTGGAAGGATGTGGATTCAAAGGGAGTGACCATTTTTCCCTCATAGTTTCTTACATCAGTTGACATCTCTCTCCTGCTCACCTTTCCAACCATAGATCCTCTAATATTGTTGAAATACATCACACGATGATATTATGCATCAGACTAAATCACTATATAGGACACAAACTATTGGTCCACCAGGTTCTTCGACAGTGCCATTTTGAGTTGGCTAGTTGACAGTTCTTCATTGTCATTCCAAACACTCAGACAGACCAGCAGAGAACAAATTGCACACACAACTGGACTTATCATTTTCAAAATCTTTATTTTCTTTCCATTCCCTTTTAACCAGGAAAAAAGCATTGGATGTCTTTGGAGCAATGTTTCAATGGATGATTCTTGTACTTCTCCCAGATTGGGAATGGGAACAGACAGAGGGCCAGATAGTAGTCACATGTGCACCTGGCTACGTGACACAAATTTGCCATGTGTCCTAAATGGTGAGTAAGAAAAAACTTTTGAGAAACAGCCAAAGAGTAAAATTCAAACAACAAAACACAATAATAATTGTCTAAAAATGTATGATCTCTCAGAAAGGTGCTAAAAATTTAGGAGTTTCATGATCCCAGCACAGTAACAGGGAGTACACTAGGTTATTAACACAGTAAACTACATATGAAACTATTTCACTCTTACAGTTCTAGCCTTTTGTGCAGCATTTTTGTAATTGTAGAACCTCAGATTTGCATAGAGAGACTACATGTACTACAAACCAAACTCTGCCTATCAGCTGCCTGCCCTCCACGCAAACATTCCCCCCTCACCTCCAACCATCCACAGGTTCCATGGACCTCAGTTTAACAATCAACTTAATCTATTAATATTATGCACAGACCAGAGATTCAACATGTTAAGGCAGGGAATTTAATTTTGTTGCAAAGTCAGAGGGAGAGTTATACAATATGTCAAACATAGACTAAATAGTAGATGTCAAGCAGCTGTTATGTTTCCTTATACTACAACAGTGACTACATTTCAAAAATACTTAATTGATTGTAAACTGCTTTGGAATGTCCCAAGGTTTTGAAGGACGCTATAGAAATACAAGCCTTTCTTTCTGCCCATCAGAATCGACATTTTCCTTTCAGGGGAGCTACAATATGTGCTGGCAGATTTCCCTCTCCCCTTGTGTGCGGTGTCACTCACTGAAGGATTTTGCAAGTGCCCAGGGTCAGCTCTATCTACTGCTCATTGTCTGTATTCTGAATATATATAATCTTCATCAATTAAACTTACTTGACGGACACTGTACAATCCCATCAATGCAGCTCCATCTGTAGTGGACCATTGGATTGCAACCTTCTCCTACTCGTGTCTTGTAGCAGCACTGATGCTGAAGGCAGCACCTTGGAATAGATAGGGAGTAACATTCATTCAGAAGAAACATTCACATGAGAGGAATGACAAGGAAGGATGAATTTACAGTGGGCATCAGTGGATCAGGACATGATGGACAGAAATTTACAATGGCAGACGGGAAAACACTGAGAATACACAACAAAAACAAAAATAGCTGGAAAAACTCAGCAGGTCTGACAGCATCTGCGGAGAAAAATACAGTTAACGTTTTGAGCCCATATGACTCTTCACCAGAACTAAGGAAAAATCGAAATGAGGTGAAATATAAGCTGGTTGAGGGGGGTGGGACAGGTAGAGCTGGATAGAGGGCCAGTGATTGGTGGAGGCAAAGAAGAGATCGCCAAAGATGTCATAGACAAAAAGACAAAGGGGTGTTGACAAAGGTGATATTAGCTAAGGAATGTGCTAATGGTGACATTAAGGATAGAAAGCAGGACGAGCAAATGGCAGATAGCCCTAGTGGGGGTGGGTTGGGGGGAAGGGATCGAAATAGGCTAAAAGGTGGAGATAAAACAATGGATGGAAATAAATTTTAAAATAATAAAAATAGGCGTGAAAAAAAAAATTATTTAAAAAATATTTTAAAATTATAAATTATTGAAAATTGGAAAAACCCTTTCTGGTCCCCTTTTTCCAATAATTTATAATTTTTAAAATATATTTTTCTTTTCCCACCTATTTCTATTATTTTAAAATTTATTTCCATCCATTGTTTTATCTCCACCTTTTAGCCTATTTCGATTCCTTCACCCCAAACCACTCCCACTAGGGCTATCTGTACCTTGCTCGTCCTGCTTTCTACCCTTAATGTCACCATTAGCACATTCCTTAGCTAATATCACCACCGTCAACACCCCTTTGTCCTTTTGTCTATGACATCTTTGGAATCTCTTCTTTGCCTCCACCAATCACTGGCCCTCTATCCAGCTCTACCTGTCCCACTCCCCTCAACCAGCTTATATTTCACCTCATTTCTATTTTTCCTTAGTTCTGATGAAGAGTCATATGGGCTCAAAATGTTAACTGTATTCCTCTCCGCAGATGCTGTCAGACCTGAATTTTTCCAGCTATTTTTATTTTTGTTTCAGATTTCCAGCATCCGAAGTATTTTGCTTTTATCTTAGTGTTTAACTGACTGCCATTTCTCTTCCAGGAATGCCTACCTTGAAGAAGTATTGCTCTTCTCTCCGACAGGATTTCCGCTTGTCTCGTTTGCCCTGTTCACCTTCATTGCTTCCCATTTCTGTCCTGGTGTTTGACAAGTTGTTTACTAAAACTTGCTTTCACAGCCATATTTCCTTCCTCAGTGACTGTCTCTGTCTTACCCCATGTGGATTCCAACTGAAGTTCCATTCCTCATGTTTCGAACCCACCCAGGATTACAGGTATTTCCGGGACATACAATGCTCCTCAGACTGCTGTTCTCGTCACATCCTAAGATCCACGCTCAGTGCCATGCGCTGCCATATGAATACACTCGACCTCTCCCTCCAGCAGCACCGACACACCCTATCTCTAAGCTGTCCTTGCCCCCCAGTTTCATTTTATTCTTCGTCTCATCTGACGCCTCAACAAGAAACTTTGTCTCTTTCTTTCAGGTGCAAAGGAACGCAAGCTCCAACAACTCATCGACACCAACGCTCATCCAGGACCCTCCACCCCTTCCCGTCCCTCTGACCCCATCCCGTCTTCCAATCCCAGCCCCTGCCGTGTATCTACCATACCCCCTGACATTCCCCTTTCTGAAGCTGAACGTTCAGTGCTCAGCAAAGGACTCAGTTTCATACCCTTACGCCCTCACCTCAATGAATTTCGGGCTCGGGATGATGCTGAACTCTTCTTCCGCCACCTTCGTCGCTGTGCTCACTTCTTTGGGCAGGAGTCCTCTCCCCATTCAACAGATCCTTTTACCTGCCTCCAATATTCTCCCTCCACCTGGACCCTTCCCTCTGGATTCTTACCTGCTCTTGATCTTTTCATTGAGAACTGTTGGTGTGGCATCAGTCGTCTCAATTTCTCTGCTCCTCTCACCCACTCTAACTTGTCTCTTTCTTAACTTGCCGTATTCCGTTCTCTCAGGTCCAACCCTGACTTTGTCATCAAACCTGCTGACAAGGGTGGTGCTGTTGTTGTCTGGCGCACTGACCTCTACCTTGCAGAAGCTGAGCGTCAACTCGCAGACACTTCCTCCTACCTCCCACTGGACCATGACCCCACCACTGAACATCAAGCCATTGTTTCCAGTACTTTCACTGACCTCATCTCCTCTGGAGATCATCCCTCTACAGTTTCCAACCTCATGGTCTCCCAGCCTCGGATGGCCCGCTTCTACCTCCTACCCAAAATCCACAAACAGGACTGTCCCAGCAGACCGATCATATCAGCCTGTTTCTGCCCCACGGAACTCATTTCTTGCTTTCTTGACTCCATTCTCTCTCTCCTTGTCCAGTCTCTTCCCGCCTACATTCGCGATTCCTCTGACACCCTACATCACATCAACAATTTCCAGTTCCCTGGCCCCAACCACCTGCTCTTCACCATGGATGTCCAATTCCTCTACACCTCCATCCCCCACCAGGATGGTCTGATGGCTCTCCGCTTCTTCCTCGAACAGAGGCCCGAACAATTCCCATCCACCACCACTCTTCTCCGTCTGGCTGAACTTGTTCTCTCACTGAACAATTTCTGCTTAAACTCGTCTCACTTCTTCCAAATAAAAGGTGTGGCTTTGTGTACCCGCATGGGCCCCAGTTATGCCTGTCTCTTTATGGGGTATGTGGAACATTCCTTGTTCCAGTCCTACTCCGGCCCCCTCCCACAACTCTTTCTCCGGTACATCGATGACTGCTTCGGTGCCGCTTCATGCTCTCGTCGGGACCTGGAAAAATTTATTAATTTTGCTTCCAATCTCCACCCCTCCATCATTTTCACTTGGTCCATCACTGACACTTCCCTTCCCTTCCTTGACCTCTCTGTCTCAATTTCTGGTGATAGACTGTCCACCAATATTCATTACAAGCCTACTGACTCCCACAGCTACCTCGACTACAGTTCCTCACACCCCGCTTCCTGTAAGGACTCCATCCCATTCTCTCAGTTCCTTCGCCTCCGTCGCATCTGTTCCAATGACGCCACTTTCAAAAACAGTTCCTCTGACATGTCTTCCTTCTTCCTTAACCGAGGTTTTCCACCCATGGTGGTTGACAGGGCCTTCAACCGTGTCCGGCCCATCTCCCGCGCATCCGCCCTCATGCCTTCTCCTCCCTCCCAGAACCATAATAGGGTCACCCTTGTCCTCACTTATCACCCCACCAGTCTCCGCATTCAAAGGATCATCCTCCACAATTTCCACCAACTCCAGCATGATGCCACCACCAAACACACCTTCCTTTAACCCCCACTGTCAGCATTCCGTAGGGACCGTTCCCTCCGGGACACCCTGGTCCACTCCTCCATCACCCCCTACACCTCAACCCCCTCCCACGGCACCTTCCCATGCAACCGTAGAAGGTGCAACACCTGCCCCTTTACTTCCCCCCGCTCCTCACCGTCCAAGGGCCCAAACACTCTTTTCAACTGAAGCAACACTTCACTTGCACTTCCCTCAATTTAGTCTACTGCATTTGCTGCTCCCAATGCGGTTTCCTCTACATTGGAGAGACCAAACACAGACTGGGTGACCGCTTTGCGGAACAACTTTGGTCCGTCCGCAAGCATGACCCAGACCTCCCTGTCGCTTGCCATTTCAACACACCACCCTGCTCTCATGCCCATATGTCTGTCCTTGGCCTGCTGCAATGTTCCAGTGAAGCTGAATGCAAACTGGAGGAACAGCACCTCATCTTCCGACCAGATACTTTGCAGCCTTCCGGACTTAACATTGAGTTCAACAACTTCAGATCATGAACTCTCTCCTCCATCCCCACCCCTTTTCCGATCCCCATTTTTCCAATAATTTATAATTTAAAAAATATATTTTTTAAATATATTTTTCTTTTCTCACCTATTTCTATTATTTTTAAATTTATTTCCATCCATTGTTTTATCTCCACCTTTTAGCCTATTTCGATCCCTTCCCCCCCACTCCCACTAGGGCCATCTGTCACTTGCTTATCCTGCTTTCTACCCTTAATGTCACCATTAGCACATTCCTTATCCAATATCACCACCGTCAACACCCCTTTGTCCTTTTGTCTATGACATCTTTGGCAATCTCTTCTTTGCCTCCACCTATCACTGGCCCTCTATCCAGCTCTACCTGTCCCACCCCCCCTCAACCAGCTTATATTTCATCTCATTTCTATTTTTCCTTAGTTCTGATGAAGAGTCATACGGACTCGAAACGTTAACTGTATTCCTCTCCGCAGATGCTGTCAGACCTGCTGAGTTTTTCCAGCTATTTTTGTTTTTGTTTCAGATTTCCAGCATTCGCAGTATTTTGCTTTTAACTGAGAATACGCACATCGGTGTAAAAGATATAAAGTATCACTGGTGAGACACTCCAGTTGCCAAACTGTTTCTTACTTCAGTTGGTCAAGTAGGAACAGACTTTCATATACTAATCTTGGTTTAAAGGGTGAAAACATTATCTGAACCACAGTACATTTCCCACCAGCCTTCTCCAACTGTACCCCTATGGCTGGCCAATTTGGGGATGATCACAGCACCATGATTGTGTATTTCTGAAACTGCAAAGAATATTACTGCACAAGGCTGCTAGTAACAGAGGCAAAGCAGGGTTTGAAATTTTATTTCTCCCCATCACTAAACCTGGAAAACTTCAAACTTTCCTGTTAACTACAATCTGCAGTCTTTGAAAATTCAAGTTGGATTATCCCTAATCATCACCTCATGATTTACCCCATCTCCTCTCCAACCTTTCCCAAATTTACTCTAGCGTATATTTTTTCTGCTCTCTTTTATTTGGACTTTTAATTGACCCATATACCCTATTTTTTAAAAAAAAGTTAGATGTCAGGTCTCAAGATGTCAGAATGATCTCGGTTCCCATACCCCAAGCAGTTAGAATTATTCTTAATATCACAGACTTTTCTGAAATTGGCTTATGGCTTTTGTTCTCTTTTTTGCCTTTCCATAAGATTGCATGGCTGCATGTGACAGGGGATTGAATGGTGCTGTACAGAAATTACGGTGTGCCAAGATAGGGCATGTTCAGTGGATTAGCTAGTATTTATCTGACGATTTTCATAGTTACATATGAATTTTATTGGTTCAATAGTAGACCCTGAATGAGCATAACATATGTTTTAGCCCTACTGACCAGATTTAAGTACACAATTCAGGTGTAACATGGAGGGGTACTGCATTGTTGGAAACCAAATCCCTGTCTGTCTATTCAGATAGATGTAAAAGATCCCCAACACTATTCAAAGAAAAACAAGGGAGTCCTTCGGGTGGCTTGGCTCACATTTATTCCTCAGCCAACACCACTAAAACTGCTTAATCAGTTATTTATCTCATTGGTGTTTGTGAGGTTACTGTGTGGGAACTGGCTGCTGTGTTTGACTGCATCCTAAGGGTAATCCGTTGACTGTGAAGCACTTTGGGATATCTCAAGGATGTGGAAGGCACTATGTGAATGCAGATTAATTCTTTCCATCCTCACTGCCAAGAATCGCAGTACCTACCAATCGATAAAATCCACAGGCTTTCCGATCACAATCTGTCTTTTCTTGCGGGTGCAATGGCAACCGTACGGAATAAAGTCAAATTTAAAATTGTCGCGGCCTAAGCAACGCATCATGTGCGAAATGCTTCTCATTCTTCCAGCATAATCGTCGGTGCCACCTGCACACAAATGAAGAGACAGAGCAACAGTTGAGGAGGGTGTCCCACCATCAAGGCAATCCGATTAAGAAGAATTACTTGTATTAGGAAGTCTTAAAGAGTACTTTTACAATCTGGATCCCATTAAAGAAGATGTCTCTCCTTCAGGACCCTTTTTAAGGAAGGAATGTCCTCATCCAGAAATATTTTAAAGAGGTTTTTCATCATCAGGATCCCCCTTTTCAAGGAGTATTCCCATCAGGCTCCTCGTGCAGCCCCAGAGCCACAGGCCTGGGATGTTTGAGAGTCTTCTTGTGGCACAGGGCCTGGGGCAGCTCTCAGCTCCCGTCCTTGGGTAGATTTCCGACACTCACCGCCTAGGGAACAAGAAGCCAGAAACAGGACACAAACTGTCAGCAGCCACTCCATGGAGCTGCAACCCACCAGCATCATGGCATCCCGGGCCATAGCAATGAAGTATGAGCAATCTGGCCCACAGCAACAGGGCGTGAGTACCCCATAGCAACGGAGCACGAGCATTCCATGTCCACTGTAACAGAGCACGAGCACCTTGGCCCATAGCAACGGAGCGTGAACATTGCCGGCCCACAGCCATAGAGCACAAGAACACTGGTCCATAGCAACAGAGCATAAGCATTCCAGCCAAGAGCAACAGGGCCTGAGCACCTTATCCCATAGCAACAGTGAGCCTCCTGATCACTGCCATGCGTACTCTCTACAGCCTGAGGCAAAACAGCTTCAGGCTTAAATCTGAACCACCATTGCAACTACCATCAGGGACTGTGGAGACCTGAAATCTGCCTCCGGGATGAAGGGGCTTAATGACTACCTGGCAGACAGGAGCTACATCAGGGGATAAGTTCAATCACCCACTGACAGAGCTGTGTTTGAGGCTCTTGAACTTTCAACTGATTTCTACCATGCACTTGTGTGGCACAATAAAATTCTGTCCTATGAAAGGACAAAGACTTGCCTTTCAGGTGTTCAAATATCACACACAAAACGTAACATATAAAACCAACAAAAGCAATACAAGACCTTGCCGATGACAACATTGGTCTCTTTGGATCCGAGAATGAGGAGGGAAGTGCAACGGCTGAGAAGGTAAAGAGCATCTAGCTCAACATGAAGCTTAGTTTTTGGTTCCTCCAAGCTGGTTCTAGTGAACTGTGGCATCCAGGAGCTACAGATTCCGTGCGTGTGTTTGAAGATGACAAGGTGGGAACAGATTTATGTGACGATTTGAAGATTATATGCTGTCTGTTGATGTGGCAGCCTTCAACAAAGTATAAAACAGCAAGCAATGAGCAATTAATACAAATTGGCACATATTGGAAAAAAATGAGCATCCTGGGCCATAAGAACCGGGAAAATTGGCATTCTGGCCATAGCAGTGAAGAATGGTCACTTGCATGCATTCTCTTTTCACCAACAGCCATTGCCACTGGGCGCCAGCATGAGGAGCAATCCCTGCCAAACATCTTCCCAGAGGAAGAACTGCAAGAGGCTCTTCAAGGCTCCATCTTACATCTGCAGAGAAATGATGTCCCCTCCACTCTCGAAGGAGCTGAGGCAGAAATGCAATGTTTGTTCAATGCTCGTATACATGGATGATGAGGGTCAGATCATGAGAGGCCATTAGCAGATTCATCGAGTTCTCAAGTGTATAGAAATCAGTTTGTAAGCTATATTGCCAATCGTGCCAGGGTTCACACTGGCATTCAAACTTGATTGCTAGGCTGAAGCTGGACAATAAGGAACAATCCATTGAAAAATTGAATCTATAACTATATAACTATATCCCTGGCCATAACAACAGGGAACATGAGCATCCCGTGCCATATATAGTTGTAACAGGATTGTTAGGACATGAAAATGCTGTAAGAAACAGTGCTGGGAGCAGAATCTGTAAGTTGAAGTGGATAAATAATTAATTATGAATAATTACTGTAATTGTGAATATTTAACCCCATACTCCTGCCCACTCCACACATATATTTATTTTTCAAGCAATTCTATAGTTCTATTTTATGCATTCTGTTCATGTTTTAAGGAAAGCTACAAGGTTTCTAACATTCCAAGACTGTCCTGGAGACTCCAGGAATTAAAGATTAATCTTCCGAATACATTTGGAGAGAAAGAAAATGTAGATGCACTAAAAATGTGCTTCATTTTCCATTCTTTTTAAACTCTTTATATGTCAGTTGTGAAACTATTGGAGATTGATCAAAAAAATGGCTGTTTGTCCAACAGTCTGGAATTATCCAACTAATTCTTGTAGTGTAAGGGTATGGCATAGAAGGGGTTAAGATATAGTAATGCCACATTGTGATGTAAAGAAACGCATGACCTGAGTCTAGAGGGCAGTCTCAAATGGACAGAGACATGTGTAGAGGCAAGCATGGAGACAGCCCCTAGCTTAGTCCTTACAGCTCCCAGATTAGACCTTTACTGTATATATGTATGTAGTTACAAGTAGTTAATAAACACTTACTGTTAAACTATACGAGACTCAGAACCGCTTCATGAGACCTACCAAACTACACACATCATCTTACCACAGTTCTCCTGAGGAAAATTCGACTTCAACCATTAACCCTTCCAGCCCCTCACCACAGATGCGACCTGGATCTGACATTTTCAGGCTTTACTTCTTCCAGCATGATGTAATACTCCCTACTTGCCTGGATGAGTGCAGCTCTGACAACACTCAAGAAGTTCGACACCAACCAGGACAAAGCAGCTCACTTGATCGGCACTCCATCCACAAACATCCACTCCCTCCAGCACCGATACACAGTGGCAGCAGTGTGTACCATCTACAAGATGCACTGCAGGAATTCACCAAGGCTCCTTAGATAGCACCTTCCAAACCCTCAACCTCTACCACCTAGAAGGTAAAGGGCAGCAGACACATGGGAACACCACCACCTGGAAGTTCCCCTCCAAGTCACTCATCATCCTGACTTGGAAATATATCGCCGTTCCTTCACTGTCGCTGGGTCAAAATCCAGGAACTCCCTCCCTAACAGCACAGTGGGTGTACCTACACTCGATGGACTGGAACGGTTCAAGAAGGCAGCTCACCACCATCTTCTCAAGGGCAATTAGGGATGGGCAATAAATGCTGGCCCAGCCAGCGAAGCCCACATCCTATATCCCATCAATGAATATTTTTTTAAAAAGCCAGGCTTGAAATTTCAGGGAGAGTTTGTTCACTTTCTAATTGGAGTGGGAGTGTGAGGATGGATGTGTCCAATGACGGAAGATCATGTGATGAAACTGCCCAGAATATGTCCAACCAAAAATCGAAGGAAATTTTCAGCAGGGGCAACAAGGTGATGTTTGGCCGCGGTAAAACTGGAGGGAAAGGGCGCGCCAAGGCGAAGATTCACTCCTCCAGAGCTGGTCTCCAATTTCCTGTCGGCCGTATCCACCAGCTGCTGCGTAAGTGTCACTACGCTGAGTATGTTAGGGCCGGAGTCCTCAAGCTGGCCGGCAACGTGGCCTGGGACAACAAAACCCATATCATCCCCCGCCACCTGCAGCTCGCCGTCTGCAACGACGAGGAGCTCAACAAGCTGCTGGGAGGGGTCACCCAGGGTGGGGTCCTGCCCAACATCCAGGCTGTGCTGCTGCCCAAGAAAACCGGCCACCCCAGCAAAGTTTATGCCTGCAGGCGCGAGATAAGAAAAAGATCGAAATCGACATGTAGCCCTGTCAGGTGGCTGGGTGGGCAGTGAGAATGAGGCTTCAGTTCCTCAATTCACATTGTCGCCAAAGAAGTTTCATTTCAAACTTTGATAATCCCAATAACCAATGTCCCCAAGTTATGAGCCACACAAGCAAGTTGGTAAAATTTTAAATTGAGTAATTAAGTTTGGTATCTAATTTCAAAACTTATCGCATAAAAAAGCATATTGTCCTGCCTTTCACCAGGCAGGTAACATTAAAAGAGCGAAACAGGCTTTAATGTCACTTTAATGTCACTGGGAGAGTGAGCCTTGAGTGACAGCTTGTACATTGCTAAAACCACTGTTGCATTGTCAAGTTTAAACTTAAATTGGTTTTTCTCTTTATAAATCTTGCCAAAATGATTAGTTGGGAAATTCCTTGTCTGATTATTTAGATGGATATGGTTACAGGTGATTCCATAGTTTAGGCAATGGGACAGTATTTGAAACATAATTGGTATTACACTGTCTGAGAACTCTCAAACTGATGGACTTCTTTAGTTCTACCAGTTACGAGTCTTGACTTATACATGTGATTTGCATTTATATAGGCCCTTTCATGTCCTCAGTGCATCCCAAAAGTAGAAACAGAGTAGCCACTGTTGTAATGTAGGAAACACAGTTGCCAATTTGCACACAGCAAGCTCCCACAGACAGTAATGAGATAATGACCAGAGATAATTTGTTTTTTTTTTGGATGTTAGCTGAGGCATCAATATTGGCCACAACACTAGTGCAGCTTTACCACTCTTCTTTGAATTTGTACAATGGGATCTTTTACCACCACCCAAGGGGGCAGACAGGGCCTCGGTTTAATTCTTCATCTGACTGACAGTGCAGCATTCCCTCAGTACTGCACTGAGAGCGTCAGCCTGGATTTTGTGCTCAAGTTTTTGAGGTGGAACTTGAACCCACAAGCTATTGACTCAGAAACAAGAGTGCTATAGAGCCAGAGCTGACACCGATGAGAAAACCGTGGTTAAATTTATCTGATGGGTCAGTTAGTTGGACCAAGCCATACAGGTCGCTAAATCCGACAAACTTCAGCAGGTTTTCTTTGAACTTTATTTCCACACATCACACACAGCAGCAAAATAAGAGAGAGAGACAGGTTGGAGGCTGCACAGAATGCAAGGCATTTTAATTTCTTTTAAAAGTAGCTTGTGCTGCAATAATGGTGCAGATGATCTAGAATTTTCTTGACATCCAGTTAGCCCGCAACTGGGATTTGCAGTGGCAGGAACCAGCTCAAACAAAGCAGTAAGAAATGAGTTTGAATCAGAAGTCTTCTCTCCTGCCAGGGGCCTACGTCCAGTTTTGCAGCAGCAGCCTAGCCCCTACCCACCCCTGCACCCCACCCTTCCCCATTAGATGCAGGAATCCACAGAGGCTGGTTCAACATTTCACAGAGCAACAAGATCTGACCCGCATACACATCCCCTTTCCTTCCTGAGATGGTAAACTGGAAAACGTTGAGGGGGGGGTGAGGGTGTAATGTTGTTCCCGGGAGCTCCGCATTCTCAAACCAACCATATGGAACCATAGACAAATTTGAATTATTGACCACGAAGGAATGAGTGACAGGAGACATTGATGGCCGAGCTTTACCAGATACAGGTCAGTGAAGTGCTTTCTCTTTACAAAACAAGATTGATGCATTCAGACCTCCCTCCACATCACCTAACTGAGGTGAAGGCCCTTGTTTATGTAATAGTAGTCACAGCTGATTGAACAGGAATTTCCACATCCAGTGTCCAACTCCAATGGATTCCTCATTAGCTGGAAAGCCAACTCCAATCCAATGACTGAAACAAAGAACAAATAGGAATGAATGAGACCATTTTATTGCTCATTATTTTTGTGGTAAACTTTGTGCTATTAAAATGAGGGTCATTAGGCTAGGAATAGGGCAACTTTCAGTCTAGGCACCGAGTGTCAACATCAAAAAACATGAGTTAGATACAGAGTAAAGCTTCTCCTACATTATCCCCATCAAACACTCCCAGGACAGGTACAGCACAGGGTTAGATACAGAGTAAATCTCCCTCTGCACTGTCCCCATCAAACACTCCCAGGACAGGTACAGCACAGGGTTAGATACAGAGTAAATCTCCCTCTGCACTGTCCCCATCAAACACTCCCAGGGCAGGTACAGCACGGGGTTAGATACAGAGTAAAGCTCCCTCTACACCGTCCCCATCAAACACTCCCAGGACAGGTGCAGCACGGGGTTAGATACAGAGTAAAGCTTCCTATGCACTGTCTGCATCAAACACTCCCAGGGCAGGTACAGCACGGGGTTAGATACAGAGTAAAGCTTCCTATGCACTGTCTGCATCAAACACTCCCACGACAGGTACAGCACGAGGTTAGATACAGAGTAAAGCTCCGTCTACACTGTCCCCATCAAACACTCCCAGGACAGGTACAGCACGGGGTTAGATACAGAGTAAAGCTCCCTCTACACTGTCCGCATCAAACACTCCCAGGGAACGTACAGCATGGGGTTACATACAGAGTAATGCTCCCTCTATGTTGTCCCCATCAAACACTCCAAGACAGGTACAGTATGGCTTAGATACAGTAGAAAAGAAGTATTGCCAAAGGTTACATGTTGAAAGTAATTAAAATCCAGGTTATGCGCCATAGACTCAGTCCCACCTGCAAAGAGTTCTCGTGGTCCTGAATTGTCTCTTGCATGACATTGAGAAGTTGGCTGCGGAAGTTGTGACTTTCTTCAATCACTACAAGTGACTCTTCACTGAAAGGGAAAAAAAACAAGCAAGGGCTTTGGAAAATCCTTGGATCCAACTCCTAACCCATTTAACCAGTTGCCTTCTCTGTTCTTTAACCACAGACTTCCCAAACAACTGTGCACAGTCACACTCCATTCCCACCCAGTGTGCACACTCACACCATCATTCACACTCAAATCACATACAGAGGTGGCTTCAATTTGGGAGGTGGGAGGCTGCTGAACGTCCACTGAAGACACTTAAGATGCCCACGATAGGGGACCTCAAGGAGCTCTGGTTCTTGTGCGTAGGGTGCAGCAACTTGGCCTGAACTGGGGCAGACCGTCAGAGCATGAGTCCTAGGGCACCAGCCGAGAAGCTGGTGGGGGAGTTGTAGTTCTGGGAGGAGAGCAGGTGCCTCTCTCACAGAGCCTGTGTCCCTCAGGCAATTGAGCATCAAAACTACCAGTGCTCTGCTTGAGAACAGAGTATAGGCCTGCTCAGGTCTTCTATAGCCACTCTCTCCACCAGGCTTTGGAAGCCAGACAATTACATGATTGGCAGCAGTCAATCTTCCTGCATTGCTGCAAAAGTTAGCTCCTCATTCCATACTCGATCGCATGGTCTCTGTTCCAAAAGTCCTCTTAAACTAATTTCTACCCCATGTTCTGGGATTCATGTTAACCCAAACAAAGTTCTGAAACTTACGAATTTCTGGACTTCTCAGAGAGCAGCATGCTGGGCTCGAGACGGGGAGGAGAGATGGACTGGCTGGGGGCAGACAGACGGCCGGCACTGAGATTCTCGGGACTTCCGCTGACTGGACCTCGCACTTTGCTCTGAAAGGAAGCACAGGACTCAGCTCACATCCTGCTTGCTGGTAACTGGACATGGTCACAAAATAGCTGTGTGGCTTCGTGAATATAATGAGCACTTCACAAAACAGCCAGCCTGGAGAATCACTTCAAAGTATCTTCAGAAAACTGCATTTCATAGAATCGTACAACACAGGCCATTCAGCCCATCATGCTCTTCAAAAGAGATACTCAATTAGTCCCATACACCCCACTCATTCTCCATAGCCCTACAATTCTTTTCCTGTTCAAGTGTTTATCCAATTCCTTTGTAAAAGTTACTATTTAAATGTTTGACTTCTTAAAAGAACAATGAAATTGTGCCTTCTCCCCATCATTAAAGGGGTGTTCACAAGAGCAGCTCAGTTAATGAAACACAGGCTGCAACTCTGTCATAGTGCAGGAGTTGAATTAGAGATGTCCATTTGGGAAGGAATGCAGAGAGCCCTTCTTAGAAAGAATCAGCTGTGGGACTCACATCCCACGACGCCATAGTTAAACAGCAATCTCTTTACAGCCAATTTTTCTTCCATTATTCATTCAGAGACTGGGGCATCATTGGCAAGGCCAGTATTTATTGCCTGACCCTTGAGAAGGTAGTGGTGAGCCACCTTCTTGAATACAGCTAAGTGGCTTGCTAGGCCATTATAGAGGGCAGTTAAGAGTCAACCACATTGCTGTGGGTCTGGAGGTACACATATGTCAGATTGAGTAAGAATGGCAGATTTCCTTCTCTAAATGGCATTAGTGAACCAGATGACAATCCAGTAGTTTCATGGTCACCATTACAGATGCTAGCTTTTTATTCCAGGTTTATTTAATTCACTGCATTTAACTTTCCAAGCTGCCATAATGGGATTTGAACTTATGTCTCCAGGCCTCTGGCTTATGGTGCTAGTCCAGTATGCTACCGCACCGCAACAACTCAATGAAGTACTTTTGAAGTTTAATGACTGTTGCAATGTGGAAACATGGTAGCAGATTGGACTATAGCAAGATCCCACAAACAGCAATGAGATAATGATCTGATTATCTGTTTAGTCATTTTGATTGATGGATACATGTTGGTCAGGACACTGAGGAGAACTCCACTGCACCTCTTTGGACAGTGTCATTGGATCTTTTGTATCTCCTGTGAGGGTAGATGGTTTAAGGTCTCATCTGAAAGATGACATATCTGACAGTGCAGCCCTCCCTGGGCGCCGCCCTCCCGACAGTGCAGCCCTCCCTGGGCGCCGCCCTCCCGACAGTGCAGCCCTCCCTGGGCGCCGCCCTCCCGACAGTGCAGCCCTCCCTGGGCGCCGCCCTCCCGACAGCGCAGCCCTCCCTGGGCGCCGCCCTCCCGACAGCGCAGCCCTCCCTGGGCGCCGCCCTCCCGACGGCGCAGCCCTCCCTGGGCGCCGCCCTCCCGACGGCGCAGCCCTCCCTGGGCGCCGCCCTCCCGACGGCGCAGCCCTCCCTGGGCGCCGCCCTCCCGACGGCGCAGCCCTCCCTGGGCGCCGCCCTCCCGACGGCGCAGCCCTCCCTGGGCGCCGCCCTCCCGACGGCGCAGCCCTCCCTGGGCGCCGCCCTCCCGACGGCGCAGCCCTCCCTGGGCGCCGCCCTCCCGACGGCGCAGCCCTCCCTGGGCGCCGCCCTCCCGACGGCGCAGCCCTCCCTGGGCGCCGCCCTCCCGACGGCGCCGCCCTCCCGACGGCGCAGCCCTCCCGACGGCGCAGCCCTCCCGACGGCGCAGCCCTCCCGACAGCGCAGCCCTCCCGACGGCGCAGCCCTCCCGACAGCGCAGCCCTCCCGACAGCGCAGCCCTCCCTGGGCGCCGCCCTCCCGACAGTGCAGCGCTCCCTCGGCGCTGCCCTCCCGACAGTGCAGCGCTCCCTCGGCGCTGCTCTCCCGACAGTGCAGCCCTCCCTGGGCGCTGCCACAGCATTGTACTCACACAGGCAGTATAACCCAGGGGTGGTACTCATACAGGCCGTATAATTAAATGATGATACTCACACATGCAATCTTCAGGAGGTGCCAGAGTTCTTTCTGCCGTTTTTCCTGCAGTTTCATCACCTGCTTCTCATCGTCTGACATCTGATGGAGGACCTCCTCCAGCTGGGGTAGCAGATCAATCACCTTCTGCTTACAAGCCAGAGTTTTACTGCACGAGGACACAACACATACTGAGATCAGGACACAAACCCCTTTGTCTCACAGCAGCCATACAAGTGAATCAATATAAAGACACATCACCTGGGTAAGACGCCTGCACCACAAAAGTCACGGGCAAGGCTTCCAGATCTCGAGTAGCTTTCTAATCAAGCTTGCTGTTACCAGACCACTATTCTTCCACTCGTGTATTACTGACTGCTATTGTTCTTGGGAGGGCAGCTCACCACTGCTGTCCAAATAACACCAAGTTTAGGCAATGAATGCCAGCCTTGGGCATCTCTGACGTGTTCCAAGAGTGAATATTGAAACTCCCTCTCATCCCTGGTGCTGGCCCTCACTACATGCTTCACATCACTTCATTTTCCTGACCTCAGTAGTATTAAAGGTGAAGGATCACAGGTTATAGTAGTACAGGGCATGAGAAAAGTGGAGACCAAGCCGGAGTTAGATACAGAGTAAATCTCCCTCGACACTGTCCCATCAAACACTCCCACGACAGGTACAGCACGGGGTTAGATACAGAGTAAATCTCCCTCGACACTGTCCCATCAAACACTCCCACGACAGGTACAGCACGGGGTTAGATACAGAGTAAATTCCCTCTACACTGTCCTCATCAAACACTCCCAGGAGAGGTACAGCACAGGGTTAGATAGAGAGTAAAGCTCCCTCCACACTGCCTCACAGTGTGTCCTATCCCCGAGGTTACTAATTAATGTTAAACATGACTTTTTTCTCAATTCTCGCACTTGTTCTTGGACCAGGACATCAGCAGATAATCCAAATATCAGTCAGGTCCCAGTTGCTGGGTGATGTCGCAATGTCAGGGGCAAGGCTACAGAGTAAGTCATTTTGTTGCCTCCTGCTGCTTTGTGCAGAGAGCTGGTCTCTGTTCTCTACCTCCACATGTAGTCTCACAGAGTCCGAAACCGCCTTTCCTCCCACCAACTAGCAAAGTGCTCTAGAGAAAGCGACTTTCCATTATTTCTTCAGGAGATTTGGGCAATATTGTTGGCCCATCCCCAGTTACCCAGAGGGCACATCAGGTTTGAGTGACAATTCCTTTTCCTGAAGGGAATCAGCAAAATAGTTGGTTTTTACAGTTGGCTACCATGACCGTTTTCTGCAGCCAAGATTGACTTGATTTGTTGAGGTTGGTTCCCTAACTTGCCAAGGTAAGATCCGAGGCTTCTAGGCCAAGACCAGGCCCATTGGGCTACTCTGCAGCATACCGGTTGTTTACTGCCCTTCCCAAATGCGGTACCTGAGGTGGGAGTAGATGTCCTTCACCTTCTTGTCAAAACTTTGCAGGGTTTGTACAAGGATTCGTACCATCTCCTGGCTGTCTCCATTGGACCGCTGGTCTACAGGAGCAAACATATCGTGTTAAAACGTCCGACCACCACAAGTGGGATTTTCTGGCCACGCTCACCATTGGAATTGTCCAGTCCTGCCGAAAGTCAACAGGCTTTTGGCTGGGCCGCCGAATCTCCCGTGGTGGGTCCCGTTAAGACAGGGCTGGATAATCCAAGCCACTTCTCAGCCTCCAGATATCCTCCTCAATGTCTTCTTCTCCCCTTCCTCCCCCTCCCCCCCCCCCCCCCCCCCCAAACCCACCAGGTATCAGAGGCAGCACCACGAGGCGAAGGCACAGAAGGAGGCCATTCAGCCCATTAAGTCCATGCCGACTCTCTGTAGAACAATTTGGTCAGTCCCACTGCATTGCTCTTTCCCTGTAGCGCTGCAAGTTTATTTCTCTCAGGTTCCTATCCAATTTCTATTTGAAATCATTCATCATCTTTACTTCCACCAACCTCATGGGCAGAGAGTTCCAGGCCATTACCAGTCGCTGCGTAAATAAATTCTTCCTTACATCCTTCCTGGTATTTCTTCCCCAAAACCTTAGATCTGTGGCCCCTAAGTCCTTGCACCACCAGCTAATGGGCACATATTTTCTTTGTTTACCTTATCTAAACATGTTATAACCTTGTACACCTCCTCCCTCACCAACACACACAGATTAACTAGCCGTTCATCTCATTGATGCTTGTGGGAGCTTGCCTTGTACAAATTGGCTGTTGTGTGTGCCCACAAAATAACAGTGATAGCCTTTCAAAGTAATTTCTTGGCTGCGAAATGCTCTATCAATTATCGATTCTCTCCTCAATCTCCTTTGCGCTAAGGAGGACAACCCCAGCTTCTCCGACCCAACCTTGTAGTGAAAATCCCTCATCCCTGGAACCATTCTGGTAAATCTCCTCTGCACCCTCTCAAGGACCCTCACATCCTTCCTAAAGTGTGGTGACCAGAACTGACCGCAATATTCTAGTTGTGGCCTAACCAGGGCTTTATATAGCTTCAGCGTAATTTCCTGCTTTTTGTACTCAAGCCCAAAATCCCATAGGTTTTACTAACCACTCTCTCAATAGGTCCTGCCACCTTCAAAGATTGATGCACATGCACTCCTTGGTCCCTCTGTTCCTGCACACGCTTTAGAACTGCGCCAAAAGTCTGTATTGCCTCTCCCTATCCCTTCTGCCAAAATCCTTCTACTTCTCTGTATTAAATTCCATCTGCCACTTGACTGCCCATTCTGCTAGCCCATCTATTTCCTGTTGCAGTTGATTGGAATCATCCTCACTGTTTGCCACACCTCCAAGTTTGGTATGAGGGTAAAGTCATTCCAGAATTACAGATAAACCCATAAGTAAAAAGTGAAAGTCCACCATTGCTTCAAGAGCAGCTTTGGAGTAAAGAAGCATTTCAATACCTCAGTTGTGGATTTGTCACCAGGAATTTGTGGATTTGTCATAGCGGCTGACCTGCCTGCTGGCTGCTTACAGCAATTTCTATTCCTATTTCTGTTGTTTGTTTTATGATTGAAGCCTTTGTTCATACCTCTTGGCCTTTCCCTGAGCTTACGATACAAATCCATCGCAGCATCCTCCCTGGGCACAAAGCAAAGGATCAAATCTGATTAGGAAAAGCATAAAGTGACTTCTGATCATATCTCAACAGGGAGTCAAACAGTGAGAAAACTCAAAAGGTACTATTCACCATCGTGAAACAGTATTGTGTGCAATTCTGCTTGCCATATTATACAAAGGATATAGAAGCACAGGAGAGGGTGCAGGGAAGATTTACAAGGGTTATACCAGAAATGAGTGCGTATACACATCAGGAATGGATGGGTCTCTTTTCTCTTGGACTAAAAAAGGCTAAGAGGGTGACGTAATATAGGTCTTAAAAGTTATGAAAGGTTTTGATCGAGTGGAAACAGAGAGAATGTTTCCTCTTGTGGGGAAGAGCAGAGTTAGAGACCATTAATATAAGATCGTCACCAAGAAATCTAATCGAGAATTCAGGAGAAACTTCTTCACCCAGAGAGTGGTGAGAATGTGGAACTCGCTACCACAGGAAGTGGTTGAAGTGAATAGTATTGGTGTATTTAAGGGGAAACTGGACAAACCTATGAAGGGGAAGGGAATACATGGTTACGATGGTAGATTTAGATGAGAAAAAATGTGATGAGGCTCATGTGGAACATAAATACCAGCTGGACTGGTTGGGCCAAGTGGCCTGTTTCTGTGCCATAGATCCTACGTAATCCTAGGAGTTGGTCCCAGTCAGTAACCAGCACAGCGACCACTGGAACAGATGAAAGAGAAGACAGCATGTGTTCCTATCTATGGCACCTCCTCCCTCACCAACACACACAGACTAACTAGCCATTCGTCTCATTGCTGTTTGTGGGAGCTTGCTGTGTACAAATTGGCTGTTGTGTTCCCAAAAATATAACAGCAGCGGCTGTTCAAAGTAATTTCTTGGCTGTGAAATGTTTCGGAATGCTTCCTTCAATGTTATTGGTGCTTTGGTGAAAGACACATTCACACTGTCCTGAGGGAACTTCTTGCTGTTCCTGTACTTACATTGTGGCATTATCACTGGGACAGCCACACAGACAGTGAAGAATAGCGGTAAAGACTTGGCATAAATGAGAGTTTTATTTTAACTCAAAGGTAATTGAACAGATAAAAAACACAGAATGAATCCTCTCTGAATGGCAGACTAAATCACAAGTGGATGGTGGAGAAGCAGACACAGTGACAGATCGGAGGAAATCAAAGAGTTTCTCACAGAACTTCCAGAGCTTCTCCTCGTTGCCGCGCCGATGGGCTCCTCTGAAGGTCAACCAAATCGGTTTGAAGTGCCATAGATAACTCGTCCAGCCTGGTCACATCGTTCATCTAAAGAGAGCAGAGATACTTTCGGAACAATGAAACACAAATATTCAGGACAGAGGCTGCAGGACCTAACCTAAAATCCCTCAACTCTTGCAAATTTCCTCTGCACCCTCTCAAGGATCCTCACATCCTTCATAAAGTGCGGTGACCAGAACTGAATGCAATACTCTGGTTGTGGCCTACTCAGTGCTTAATAAAAGTTTAGCATAACTGCCCTGCTTCATACCCAATACCTCTATTTGTGAAGCCTAAGTTCCCATAGGTTTTTCTACATTCCAGCATCAAAAGCTAGACAAGCTTCAATTCATCCTTCCCACCACCCCCCCGGCATCCCTGAAACATGCACACCACGCGTCCTCCAACGCCCCCCCTACCCCGACCCCCTCTTTGTCAGAGCCTGGACTGAAATGGAGAAATCAGAGATGGTTCTCCATTCAAAGAGTGTAAAGGGCTCGTACCCCAAATACAGACAGGCCATCAGACAGAGCGAATACTCACCCTTCCACAGCCTTCTGCTTTCAGCTGCATTTCGTTCCAGGCAGTGATCATTTTCTCCGAAGCTGGAAGGCAATGGTAATCGGGTCAGCACATATCGGAACAATTTGAAACAGTGTCTTGTTCACGTCCACAGTAAGTGATGGATTTCAACACCATTCCATTTAATAAGAGGTTGCACATGGAATATTGTCAAAAAACTTTATGAAAAACCGAGTAAACGATATCACAGGGAATAGCAGCATCCGGTAACCCTTAATGAGGCCAATTATGCTTCTCTTCAAAATCCAGGCTAGCCATGTGGTACAACGAGCCTCCCGCTGGGCCCTTGGATTGAAGGTAAATGTTCTTATTGTAAGACCTGGAAGTGTAACCATGAAACCTGTATTTAGTTAGTAGCCATTTCAGGATATCCCAAAGTGTCTCACAGTCAATAAAGTGCTTTTGAAGGGTAGGAAAGGTTACCAATTAATGTAGAAATAGTCTAAGGGTTGTGACAGAAAAATAACCTAGATAGATTGGAGAAGCTGGAACTGTTTTCCTTGGAGAAGAGAAGGCTGAGAGGAGATTTGATAGAGGTGTTCAAAAAATCATGAGGGGTCTGGGCAGAGAAGATAAGGA
Source organism: Cetorhinus maximus (assembly GCF_964194155.1). Classification (NCBI taxonomy): domain Eukaryota; kingdom Metazoa; phylum Chordata; class Chondrichthyes; order Lamniformes; family Cetorhinidae; genus Cetorhinus; species Cetorhinus maximus. The sequence goes on along the minus strand of NC_135898.1, from coordinate 20,821,986 downwards.
GACACTGTTCCTATTGGCAAAAAGATCGAGAACCAGAAGACACCGATTTAAGGTAATTGGCAAAAGAACCAGAGGCGGCAGCAGGGAAAACTTTTTTTTACACAGAGTAGCTCATATCTGGAATGCACTGCCTGAGGGTGTGGCGGAGGCTGATTCGATTCTGGCTTTCAAAAGAGAACTGGATATTTATCTGAAAAGGAAAAAAAGAATTTGCAGGGCTACCGGGAAAATGCTGAGCAGAGGGAGTAGATGAGGTGCTTTTGCAGAGAGACATTACAGAAATGATGAGCTGAATGGCTTTCTTCTGTCCTGTAATCGTTCTTTGACTTTATGAGGGTACTGGAGACATGCAGAGAAAGGGAGAAAAGGTTGATTTCAAGGGGCCCGACTGGAACCATTACAATGGCCTCTCTCTCCTCAGGGTCGGCTGACCTGCTGCGAGTTGCCAGCACTTTCTGCTCAGTGATATTTTGCAGATGTTGCCAACAGCAATTGTCATGTTGGCGTTGCAGGGCAAGACAGAGATTGAAATCAGCACTGGCTCTCGGGATTGGCAGCTCATCAACATTTCCTAGCTAAGGGTAACCTGGCTCTGCCCAATGACTGTCACCTGAATACTCACTGATCCCGAATGCCATCTGCTCACTGTATTTCTCCAGGTCAATCTGGATACTGACGCGAAAGAAATCCAACTTGGCTTTCAGCTGCTGGCATCTGGACAACATGGTGGTCTTGAGTTTGGACAGATTGCTGTTGTAGCGCAGTAAGCTCATCCTGGAGAGAAACAAAACATCAGTTCAAAGATCAACTCTCCCCAGGAGGTCTGGTGCACAAGATTATGACAGGTTTAGATAAGGTGGACAAAGAAAGTACAAGAACTGGGGGATGTTGATTTAAGGTTTTACACAAGATATGTAGGGGAGTGAATGTGAGGGAGAATGTTTTTCACAGCCAGTGCTAATGACCTGGAACTTTCTGCCTACGAGGGTGGTGGAAGTGGAGACAATCGATGATTTCAGAAGGAAATTGGATGGGCACTTGAGGGAAAGAAACTTGCAGGGCTACAGGGATAGAGCAGGGAAATGGAACATGAGATTGCTCCACAGAGATCCAACATGGATTCGATAGGCCGAATGTCCTCCTTCTGTGCTGTAACGAGGACAACAGCCAGTTTGTTAAGCCAAGGAGGGCAAAGGGCTAGGATCTGATGTGACTTATCCAATGATCCTGGGGAATAACAGTGGAGGCCCTAGACTTATATTTCAGGATTCTATCGAGTGTGAGTGTGTTCCAGAGACTGCAGAAATTGTCAAAATAAAACTCAATTTACAAAAAAAGAAAGACAAAGCTAATATGGGTAATTACAGGTCAGTTAATCTAATATCTTTGTGGGTGTCAGGGGACAATTGGATCAGGATTGGGCACAGCTGTGAAGTCCCCTGTGTCTCAATAGCCTGCCAGCATTCACTGCCCAGACTTCAACATGAAGGCTTGGATGACCAGAGCAGGGACTTCTGGTTGCAGCTGCAGTTATCAGTTTTTCCCAGCAGGTAGCAACATTGCCCAGTGAATTGCAACACAGGGCTGTCTATTCCTCCCTGCTTACCTCACCCTCTTCACCCTCCATGCCTACCCTCACCATCTTCACCCTCCACGTCTGCCCTCACCCTCCCTGCTTACCCACACCCTCTTCACCCTCCCTGACTACCCACACCTCACTTCCTACATCACCCTGTTAATCTAATATCTTTGTGGGTGTCAGGGGACAATTGGATAGGGATCGGGCACAGCTGTGAAGCCCCATGTGGTTCAATAGCCTGCCAGCATTCACTGCCCTGACTTGCACATGAAAGATGGATGACCAATTCAGGGATTTCTTGTCGCTTCTGCAGTTATCAGTTTTTCCCAGCAGGTAGCGACATTGCCCAGTGAATTGCAACAGAGGGCTGTCTATTCCTCCCTGCTTACCTCACCCTCCCTGCCTACCCTCAGCCTCCTTCTCCCTGCCTACCCTCAGCCTCTTCACCCTCCGTGCCTACCCTCAACCTCCTTCTCCCTGTCTATCCTCACCCTCTCTGCCTGTCTCACCCTCTTCACCCTCCCTGCCTGTCTCACTCTCTTCACCCTCCCTGCTACCCTCACCCTCCCTGCTACCTTCACCCTCCCTGCCTACCGTTACCCTCCCTGCCTACCGTCACCCTCCCTGCCTACCGTCACCCTCTTCACCCTCCCTGCCTACCTCACCCTCCCTGCCTACCCTCACCCTCTTCACCCTCCCTGCCTACCTCACCCTCCCCGCTTGCCCTCACCCTCTTCACCCTCCCTGCCTACCTCACCCTCCCCGCCTGCCCTCACCCTCTTCACCCTCCCTGCCTACCCTCACCGTCTACCCTCACCCTCTTCACCCTCCCTGCCTACCCTCACCCTCCCTGCCTACCCTCACCGTCTACCTTCACCCTCTTCACCCTCCCTGCCTACCCTCACCCTCTTCACCCTCCCTGCCTACCCTCACCGCCTACCCTCACCCTCTTCACCCTCCCTGCCTACCCTCACCGTCTACCCTCACCCTCTTCACCCTCCCTGCCTACCCTCACCGTCTACCCTCACCCTCTTCACCCTCCCGGCCTACCCTCACCCTCTTCACCCTCCCGGCCTACCCTCACCCTCTTCACCCTCCCTGCCTACCCTCACCCTCTTCACCCTCCCTGCCTACCCTCACCCTCTTCACCCTCCCTGCCTACCCTCACCCTCTTCACCCTCCCTGTCTACCCTCACCCTCTTCACCCTCCCTGTCTACCTCACCCTCCCCGCCTGCCCTCACCCTCTTCACCCTCCTACCCTCACCCTCAATCTCACTGCCTACCCTCACCCTCTTCACCCTCACCGCCTACCCTCACCCTCTTCACCCTCCTACCCTCACCCTCAATCTCACTGCCTACCTCACCCTCTTCACCCTTCCCTCCTACCCTCACCCTCACTGCCTACCCTCACCCTCTTCACCCTCCCTGCTACCCTCACCCTCTTCACCCTCCCCGCTACCCTCACTCTCCCTGCTACCCCCACTCTCACTGCCTACCCTCACCTTCCCAACTCTTCCTGCCCAGGCTGCCCTTCCAGGAGTCCTGGATTAAACTGGAGACACCTTGCCCTGAGCTTCTGGTGCAGCTGCCCTGAGAGCAAAGGACATCAGCCAGTTTATTAAGTGAAGGTGGTCAATGGGCCAGGACCTGATGGGTCTTGCCCAGTGATCCCAGGGGAGCTGTGTGAAGGGATAGCCGGAATGGTGGGGGGGGGGACAATGGTGAAGCTGTCAGCTCTCCCATTTCCTGACCCATATCCAGGCATCAATATTGGCCAAGGATAGGATTAGGTTCAGCTATGATGCACGCCACACAGTCCACTGCCTTGGCTCACATATGGAGCGCGGGTGAAGGGGCGGGAACTGTAGGGATGTCAGTGGCTTTGCGGCTGACCCCAACCAGACTCAGCACCCTCAGGAGAGGAAGCTAGAGAACTGAATGGGAATGGCAACTGCAGAAAGGCATTGAAACTCATGTCTAATTAATGTGCAAGTGCTAGTTAATTTCAATGAGCACAGCAAGCAGTTCAGCGATGGGCAGAGCCAGTACCCCCTTTCCCCACACTTACATGGCCGCCCGCTGACCTTGTTGCAGTCTAATGCAGTTCTCCTTCAGACTACGGATCACATGCCAACTCTGGCCCCAAGACCTCCGTAACTGGTGATAGGTCAGCAACTTCTTCGGGTCCTGAACTGTAAGCGAGAGACAGGGTAACAGCGTGAGTCACAGAGCTGGGAGAGCACTTAGCATTGCACTGAAATCCAGTTCCTTTTCATCACAATCCCTGCCCCTTAACCCAGACAGAAATAAAACACTGAGCAAAGCAAAGTCCAGTGACTTGGCAGACTAGGTACGCCAGTCAGATCTGATAGCTAGTGTGAAGTTCTCTTACTGGACTAGTAATCAAGAGAATGTGCCACTCTTACCCACACTAGGCCTACTCTGACCCCAGTGCCACACCAGTGTCTGTGGCATACAGCTGCCCTCTGACGCGTCCAACTAAATCACTCATCAAACCCGGGGTCCAAAAACGTACCTCACCACTTCAGGAAACTAGAGATGGGCAACAAGTGCCAGCCTTGCCAGTCTGTGCTGTTTTCTCCGAGGGGATGTTTGGGGATGGGTTAAACTTGCCCTAAGAGCACTCCCTCTCCTCCCCTGGGCTCGGAAAAGTCATGTGGAAGAGAGGCAGCTAATCGATATCCAGTGGCTCTGGGAGACTGGGGGGGAGGGGGGGTGGATGGGGGATTCAGCTCAGGCCCTGGGCAAGTTTCACTGAGCATTCCATGGTCGAATAGTTTCCTGGCATTGGTTATCTGGGCTCCCAGACGATGAGTGGCGACATGGAGGTGCTGGCAAGACAGTGGGGTCCGTGAGCAATGAGGGGCAGCTTCATGGGGAGAGCATGAAGTGGGGGGCCCGTGCCCGCACTTCACACCATCACCCCACCCTGTCCCAGTCTCCCAGGTCGGGATGGTGCCAGCTGCCCACAGGCCAGCGTTCGGGCTTGGCATCTCTGACAGGATTGAAACACGGGGCCTTACGGATAAAATTCACGGCGTCCGGCTGCTTCTGAACAGTGACCTGCCCATCATAGGTGCTTGTACTTCTGTCGAAGAGATAGATGATGGCCAACTCCAACTTCTTCCCTTCATTCTGCTGCAGAGAAATCACAGCAAACGGCAAATTACAAGCTTGCAGAGGCTGAAAGAAACCCACCTTCCAATTGTCCCGTACAATAACCACCTCCCGTTCACTGAGGGAGCCCGAGTTGCTGTGGCAACATACACTTTTACATGCGTGTTGTAGTCTGGAGCTATCTGCTTCAGATAGCGATAGGCGTTCTTTCCATCACATGGCTGACAAAGAATCTCTGCCGCTCTTAACGCCTCCATCGGTGTGTGTGTTGGAAGGATTTACAGGTTGATCCTCAACCTGTCTGGCTGCTTTACAAACACCCCTTCCTTAACCATCAAGTCCAGGGGTAGGACTTGAACCCAGAGCTTCTGGCTCAGAGGCAGGGATGTGAACCACGAGACCCCCCACCTCCCCCCGCCAGCAGTGAAGTACGGGACACCATGTATGATGCTGCGTGGCTGATACATTGTCCCACAGCCTCTATTCTAGCTTTCGCTCCTTGGATTCAGGCAGTGCCCTTACCCTGCTGTCTGGCACACACTGGATCACAGGCTTGCGAGGGTCCAGGGCGGTTCCCGTTTCCAGCAGCAGCTCCTGATTGAAGTCCTCGATGCCGGTGGCGGACTCGATCCACTGCTGCAGAGCCTGAACGCTGGCCTCCGGGGAGACGGGATACGTGTGGAGCAGTCCCGACTTCATATCCAGAATCTGCACATACTGCAGGAAACAGCAAGCACACCACGAGCCAGTGTCAGAATCTTGGCAGGAACGGAGTACATCAGCACCTTGACTCTCTCACTCCTGTTTTCAAACTTATTTTGGCATTGGCCTCCGACCTCAGCTACCACGCACAAAACTGGCCATGGTTCACACTCCTGACAATGGGGGGTCTAAAACAGGTGGGGGGGGGTGGGGAATGGACAATCCTGCATGACACAGACTCGTCCGTACACACTGCCCTTCCACATTCTGCTATTCCAGCACGTGTCTCGCTAGGGAGTGAGTGAGCAGTGCTATGTGGCTGGGGTTTTACCAGTGTGCACGCCAGGTGTGAAATCCCTCTGAGATTTCCAGGGCTGCTTTGCTCCTGACAGCCACCGCATGGCTCCTGTGGCCCAGGCCCAGCCTAGCCCAGCCCGACCTGACACAGCAATCAGTCTCAGTTCCTCAGCCACAGAGCACATTGTGGGGGCGGGGGGGGGGGTCCAAATTTGAAAAACAGCTGTCACTTCCTTTGAAGTTGTCGGAGTTAATCGTGTACATTCCAAAGCGCACCGCACCAGGATTCTGCACCAAGCGCAGAGTTTACACAGTAAAAATCTTCCGGCCTTCGGTCAGAGGCCAGATTTCAGGAAGATACTTTGCTCTTCTTTATTAATCAGCGGTCAGAATTTCGGAACAGAGGGGCAACAGTTGCCAATGACAGGGATGTGGCAAATTGCCACCAAGGCTGAGGACATTGCCAGAGGACAAGAAAACAAGGGGCAACAGGGATAAGCAGGAAGTGAGAGTAGGGACATGGAGTCCATGTTTACGGGGGAAAATGTGAAACGGAGAGGGTTCCTATTCATTCACTCACTCACTCTGATGCACGCCAGGAAGTGAGGGGTATTCGGTGACTCCCCCCTTAGAGAGGGATTGCAAAGCCTGCGTCTCCAATAATGCCACGCTGCAGAGGGTGCCAACACCCTCGCTTTTCATGGCTTCCTGCCACTCACCCACCTTCCTGTTAATGATATCATCCAGTGCCTTGAAACAGCCGTTTGGTCCGTGAACGGGGTCCGTGCCTCTCTCCTTTGAGTTCCACCGCAGCATCAACTGCAGCCATCTCTCCAAGGGACCTACTAATTCACTGTGGGAGAGAAAGAGTGACAAGTGTGAGAAATCGCAGCATGGCCTGTGCTCTTTATTCATTCTTCGAATGTGAGCATTCCACTGTGCTGTTAGGGAGGGAGGGAATTCCAGGATTTTGACCCAGCAACAACGAAGGAAAAGCGATATAGTTCCAAGTCCGGATGGTGCATGACTTGGAGGAGAACCTGCTACTGGTGTGTTCCCATTCATCTGTTGCCCTTGCCTTTCTAGGTGGTAGAGGTCACGGGTTTGGAAGGTTCTGTTGAAGGAGCCTTGGTGAATTGCTCCAGTGCATCTTGTAGATGGTACACACTGCTGCTACTGTGTGTCGGTGGTGGAGGGAGTGAATGTTTAACGTGTTGGATGGGATGTTGATCAAAGGGGCTGCTTTGTCCTGGATGGTATCAAGCTTCTTGAGTGTTGATGGATCTGCATTCATCCAGGCAAGTGAAGATTATTCCATCACACTCCTGGCTTGTGCCTTGTAGATGGACAGGCTTTGGGGAGTCAGGAGGTGAGTTACCCTCTGCAGAATTCCCAGCCTCTGACCTGCTCTTGTAGCCACAAATATCCCCAGCCCCAGCCCTCATATGGAGAACTGGGAGATGTAACTGTGATTCCCTCCATTCTGACACCAGTCTTCCTCTTTCAGCACTGGAGCCTTAGTTTGCCAGCTCCTCCTCCTGTCAGGTTTTCCCCTGTAAACATGTATTTCTTGTCCTTACTCTCACTTCCCACTTATCCCTGTTTCCCCTTGTTTTCCCACCTCTGACCTCCGGCACTGTCCACAGCCTTGGTAGCAATTTGCCACATCCTTGTCATCAGCAACTTTTGTCCCTCTGTTCCAAAGTCCCGAGCACTGGCATTTGGCTGAGCTCCCAATGCGGGGGTGAAGTGTCATGATCACAGAGCCCAGGGTTCCCAGGGTGACTGTAACCCAAGATTTGCTTTCTCTCAGATAAAAGCAAGAAACTGCGGATGCTGGAAATCCAGAACAAAAATAAAAATACCTGTAAAAACTCAGCAGGTCTGGCAGCATCTGCGGAGAGGAACACAGTTAACGTTTCAAGTCCGTATGACTCTTCACCAGAACTAAGGAAAAATAGAAGAGGTGAAATATAAGCTGGTTTAAGGGGGGAGTGGAACAGGTAGAGCTGGATAGAGGGCCAGTGATAGGTGGAGATAACCAAAAGATGTCATAGACAAAAGGACAAAGAGGTGTTGAAGGTGGTGATTTTATCTAAAGGAATGTGCTAATTAAGGGTAGAAAGCAGGACGAGCAAGGTACAGATAGCCCTAGTGTGGGTGGGGTGGGGGGAACACCTTCAGCCTGTCCGCAAGCATGACCCAGACCTCCCTGTTGCTTGCCATTTCAACACTCCACCCTGCTCTCATGCCCACATGTCCGTCCTTGGTCTGCTGCATTGTTCCAGTGAAGCTCAATGCAAACTGGAGGAACGGCACCTCATCTTCCGACTAGGCACTTTACAGCCTTCCGGACTGAATATTGAGTTCAACAATTTTAGATCATGAACTCTCTCCTCCATCCCCACCCCCTTTCCGATCCCCCTTTTTTCCAATAATTTATATAGATTTTTCTTTTCCCACCTATTTCCATTATTTTTAATGTATTTACATCCATTGTTTTATCTCTACCTTTTAGCCTATTTCAATTCCTTCTCCCCACCCCCACTAGGGCTATCTGTACCTTGCTCGTCCTGCTTTCTACCCTTAATTAGCACATTCCTTAGCTAATATCACCACCGTCAACACCTCTTTGTCCTTTTGTCTGTGACATCTTTTGGTTATCTCCACCTACCACTGGCCCTTTATCCAGCTCTACCTGTCCCACCCCCCACTTAGACCAGCTTATATTTCACCTCTTTTCTATTTTTCCTTAGTTCTGTTGAACAGTCATACGGACTCGAAACGTTAACTGTATTACTCTCCGCAGATGCTGTCAGACCTGCTGAGTTTTTCCAGTTATTTTTATTTTTGTTTTGCTTTCTCTCAGTCTGCTCCTGCTTCTCTGCTACCCACAAAAAAATAATCAAACTCTGACCTTTTGCTGAGGTTCTTTGGGTCCACTGCCTGTGGGACTGGGCAGGATGTGCATGGCGCAGACTCTGACCAGCCCCCCCTCCCCCACCCCAAACCCCAGCCCCCCAATTCTGAAAATGGCAATTGGGGTCTCAGTTCAAGTCCACATTAAAACGGGTCTTTCACCTGAATCAGACAGCACTTTGGACAACCTGTGGGTGGCCTTGATCTCCAGGAAAGGGCAGTGGAAATTGACCCCATGCACACTCCACCCTCTGCCCAAATGATCTGGATTCTGCCATATCAGGAGCGAGTCAGCAATCCACACCTGTTGAGGTTGTTGGGTTCTGGAAGCCGGTTGGAAAATTTCACCTCCATATTCATGTCTTCAAACACCATAATGTCCCAATCCCCTTTGTGCTTCACTTTACTGTGCCTGGCAGAAGAGAAAACCAGAGTGAGTGGGAACATAAAGGAAGTAAAACAACCGCAAACTCTCCCTAGCTCCAAAACTGCAGAATTCAATCTTGCAATGATTGAAAAGTGAATTCCTTGGATCCCGTGAGGCCACAATATCAGTTAAAACTCTTGGTTTGGTCCCACCCACTGTCTGGTGGGGTGCTATGCAGTGCACTGTTCCCTCTTGAGCAGATTGCTATTTGGTCCAGACGGTGAAGTTTGACATCTGTATTCTCTGATGTTTGTTATGGATTCGGAGGGCATGGGTTAGTTAGGACATTTCACTCTACCTGGTCCACACCTCCTGCAAACAGTTGATACCTGAGACAACAACTGGCATTTATATAGCATCTTTAATTTAGTAAAACGTCACAAGGCACTTTTATTCCTTTCTCTCTCTTCCTCACTTCTTCAAATTCTCTTACAGACAAACCTTCAATTAGCACTAACTAACAGAAAACAAATTAACCAAACCAACTCAACCAACCAGCTCAACCACCCAATAAAACCGATTTCAACCATTATCGGCAGTTACCACTGAATTACTGACATGTTACTAAACTCTCTCTCTCCAATCTCTTACTTATTTTGTGAAATAACCCTAGTAACCAATTATCACAGGGAGTGGTTGAAGTGAATAGTATAGATGTATTTAAGAGGAAACTAGACAAACATATGAGGGAGAAGGGAATAGAGGGTTAGGATGGCAGATTTAGATGAGGAAAGAAGGGAGGAGGCTCGAGTGGAGCAGAAGCACCAGCTTGGACTGGCTGGGCTGAATGGCCTGTTTCTGTGCTGGATATCCTATGGAATGCTGTGCTACTGACGATAATTCTAAGGCTGATAAACGGTTGTGAGCTCATGACTTTGTTATCTAACTTCTTCTTTGACAATATACAATAAAAAGTGAATTCATTTACTCCTGAGCCTGTGTCAATCCTGCTGGGAGTGGACTTGTGTGAGTGTGTCAATCGAATTGGTTGCTGTCAGACAGTTTGGTAATCCAAATTTAAGCATCATTAACCCCTAGGCATCAGCTGGATGATAAATCCCAGACAGTTACTTGATGAGGAGTTTAAAAAAAAAAGAAAGGCTTGCATTCATTAAGTGCTTTTCATGACTTCCAGACATCTCAAAGCACTTTAAAGCCAATGAAGTACTTTGGAGTGTAGTCACTGTTGCAATGCAGGAAAAATGTGCCAATTTGCACACAACAAACTCCCAAAGCGGCAATGTGATAACAACCGGATAACCTGTTTTTGTGACGTTGATTGAGGGATGAATATTGGCCAGAACACCAGGAATAATTTCTCCTCTTCAAAATAGTGCCATGGGGTCTTTTACATCCACTTGAGCAGGCAGATGGGACCTCGGTTTTACATCCCATCTGAAAGACGGAACCTCTGACAATGCAGCGCTCCCTCTGCACTACACTGAAATATCAGTCTTGATTTTTGCGCTGAAGTCCTAGAGTGGGACTTGAACCTGGAAACTGGTAACTCAGAGGCAAGAATGCTACCAACTGAGCCACACAAGGTTGACACATAAGGTTATGGATTTATCTAGTACCCTTGCTAACCAGGGTATTGGGCTTACAAGATTCTTGCTTGTTTATCTGCCAAGGCAACAGCATCAGAGGGAGTCTAAGGGGAGGCATCTGAGATAAATAGGGAAGAAACCTTGAGAGCCTCATCAGACATTCCTGAACCCAACTGTGTGGTGTCTGTGCAGAAGCTTCATGCTTTACAGAGGATTTGCATACCCTGTGATCTTTCCAATATGCCTTATCCTCCACATTCAGTCCCTCACACGCGTGCGACATTGATCTCTTGCACCTCTCAGTTTAAACTCAAATTCCCTGACACCTACCAGGCTACGGGTTGCCAGTTGGGTAGAAATGGCCGGATTCCAGTGATGCATTCAAAGGTGAGCGTTCCCAAACTCCAGTAATCCACTGTCACTGTGTACTTCTTCTGTTCCAGGAGCTCTGGAGCCTGTAAGCAGTCAATGCTACACTTTAGCACAGGACTGACACCATCAGTGGGGAAACCAACTGAATGACAGCACCTTCCAAACCCACGGCCTCTACCACCTAGAAGGACAAGGGCAGCAAGTTCAGGGCACCGCCACCACTTGCAAGTTCCCCTCCAAGTCATACACCATCCTGGCCAGGAACTATGTCGCTGCTCCTTCACTGTCGCTGGGTCAAAATCCTGGACCTTCCTTCCTAACAGAGCTGTGGGTGTACCTACACCACATGGGCTGCAGCGATTCAAGAAGCTGGCTCATCACCATCTTCTCAAGGTCAATTAGGGATGGACAATAAATGCTGGCCTAGCCAGTGACACCCTCATCCCAAGGATGAATACAAAAATAAAATGGACCAATTTCTTCCTCTACGTTCAGTGTGCAATCCATGAATTCCCACCCCCTCCCTCACAGACTGATTGACCAACAAAAATGGGTCTTTTGCACAGAATGTCCAGGATACAGGCCATTTGGCCAAAATTGTCTGTGCTGCTATTTGTGCTCCACAGGAGCCTCCTCCCACCCCTCTTCAATCACCCCATCAGCATTTTATTCCAATCAAAGATCATTCAGTTTGGTTCAATGCCAGGCAGCAGTTCCTGCCTGGGAAAAGTTCACTCGGACATTCCACCTCTTCCAATGCTTTAGTAAAAGGGGGCTCGATGGCAGGTAAGAACGCTATGAAGCAGCTCTTACCAGGTATTGTAAAGTCCCGACGAAAGAGGTGCACAGGCTGCTCTGATCCAGCTCCTTGGCGTAGCCCAGGTCAATGATTTTGTGGATTAACTGGGTTGGAAACAAAACACAACAAAAACTTTCAATACACAGACACTAAGGAGCAATCTGTGTGTCATGTTAAATGGTGGAATTTAACTTTGGACTGGGGTTCCTGAGGGAAAGCGGATATAGAATATATCCCATTAAAAAAGAAAACTCCTGGTGGTTTCAGGATGCCAGCAATAAAGAATGTAATACCTCACATTTATCCATGTTGAATTTCATTTGCCAATTATAAGCCCAATCTTGCTCATATCCTCTAATTTGTTGCAGTCCTCCTCACTATTAACTATTCCCTCCCAATTTGGTGTCAACCGCCTATTTAGAAACTGTGCTTTTGATTCCAAAATCGACACAAGTCTTATATATAAATTTTGAACAGTGGTCTCAGCACTGGTCCCTGTAGAACACCACTTTCCACCTTCTGTCACTCTGAATAACTGCCCTTTACCCCTACCCTCTGTTTTCTGTCTTGAAGCCAGCTCACTCTCCATTCTGCTACTTGTTTTATCATTCTCTGGCCTTATTCATTACTATTATGCGGTACCTTATCAAAGACCTTTTGCAGGTCTGGATAAATTACATCTAATGCATTACCCTTATCTACTCTCCCCATTACCTCTTCAAAGAATACAATGGGATTGGTCAAGCAAGACTCGAAGGACCACATGATCAGGGCACTGAGGGTGGTAGGGCATTGAGCGCAGGCAAAAACTGGGCTTTGATCAAGTAAGAGGTTGTGCCAGGAATTGCTCAGGAAGGCTGTGAAAATGTCATTCAAGAAAATTGAGTCAGGAGGTCAGAAAACTGTGGATAAAGGATTGGCAATAGAGATTAACTGAATGATCTTGTGTGCTTATCAAGGATGTGCGTCTTTCAGCCAATGAATGTCACAGATTACCAAAACCCACACTGGAATATTTTATTTATGGCTTTACTCCTGAGAGCTGTGTGAAGAAGGAAGCAGCTTTCACTGTTCCAACCGTGCTAAACAACTGATAAAATGTAAATGTCAGCTCTGAGTCGTAAAGACAAGAAACACAATAAGCTTCTTCCAAAAACAAATTCAGCAGTCACACATCACTTTCTCAGCAGACGGAATACTTGCCCCAAAGGCTGAAGTTATGGATTTAACCCTCTGACCACTGGTGCTCAAATGGTTGGAGCTCATGCAGTTGTTTGTAAATGAAGGGAAACATCCTCCAGATGTGTATTCAGGTACTAGAGGCTATGTCATCAGTTCACAGCTGTCAGCCTTGGCCATTAGGTGCTCTTACCTTTGGGTTAGGAAGTTGTGGGTTCAGGTCCCACACCAGAAACTTGAGCACATAATCTAGGCTGACACTCCCAGTGCAGTACCTAGAGAGTGCTGCACTGTCAGAGGTGATGCCTTTCAGATGAAAAGTCAAAGCTCGGCCCTGTTTGCTCTTTCAGATCTATGTAAAAGATCCCACGGCCTAGCAAGGAGCAAAAAATTAAAGAGACATTGGTGAGTTACGCGAGTGGGCAACTGTAGCAGATGGGTTTCAATGAAGCTGAGCATGAGATTATCCAGGTTGTACCAAAAAAAGGAATAGATTCAAGTGTTTTTTTTTTAAAATGGTGAAGAGCCAGAAACAGTGAAGGACCAGAGAGATTTAGGGGTTGATGTACACAGATCACTAAAATGTAGTGGTCAGGTACAGAAAATAATTAAGGAGGTTAGTGAGCCATTAATCTTTGGGGGATTGGGGCAAATATTTGAATGGGAGCAAATGTTGCAGGAAAGAGCAAATGAGAGCAGGACTTAACTGGATAGCCCTTTCAAAGAGCCAACAGAGACACAATGGGCCAAATGGCCTCCTACTGTGCTTATCATGTTATGATCTATGAACTAGCGGGCTAGAATATAAAGGGAAGTTTTGCTACAACTGCACAAAGCCTTGGCTAGACCACATCTGGAGTACTGTGTACAGTTCCAGGCACTGCACTTTACTGGCCTTGAGTATTGCTGAATAAAAAGAGACATGTTGTCGAAGCTTAGCTTGGACTCATCAAGACTCATCGCAGGAATATCAAATCTCAAAGGGAACAATAATTTATACAGGTCTTAGAAGGAGTGCAGCACAGATTTATCAGAATGTTCCCAGGGCTTCAAGAGTTAGATTATGAGGAGAGATTGCATTAACTATTATCACATTCTGCTTTCCGACCTTAATGCCACCATCAGCACCTCCTTTAGCCAGTACCACTACCATTAACACCCCTTTGTCCTTTTGTTCATGACATCTTTGGCAATCCCTCCTTTGCCCCCACCTATCACTGGCCTTCTATCCAGCTTCACCTGCTCCACCACCCTGTTAGACCTGAGTTTTTCCAGCATTTTCTGTTTTTGTTACATTAACTAGGGTAGGTAGGTAGGTTTCTAAATGAATACTTTGTGTCGGTGTTCACAAGTGAGAGGGACGATGTGGGTATGGAAATCAGGCAGAAGGACTGTGATATAATTGAAGAAATTAGCATAGAGAGGGAGGAAGTTCTAAGTGGTCTGGCAGGCTTAAAAGTAGATAAATCTCCACGCCCGGATGAAATGCATCCCAGGCTGTTGAGTGAGGCAAGGGAGGAGATAGCAGGGGCGCTGACAATAATTTTCAATACCTCTCTGGCCACAGGAGAGGTGCCAGATGACTGGGGGACAGCCAATGTGGTACCGTTATTCAAGTAGGGAAGAAGGGATAAACCAGGGAACTACAGGCCAGTCAGTCTAACCTCAGTGGTGGGGAAACTATTGGAAGCAATTCTGAGGGACAGAATTAATCTGCACTTGGAGAGGCAGGGATTAATCGACAGTCAGCATGGTTTTGTTAAGGGGAGATCATGTCTGACCAATTTGATTGAATTTTTCGAAGAGGTGACCAGGTGTGTAGATGAGGGCAATGCATTTGACGTAGTCTACTTGGACTTCAGCAAGGCTTTTGATAAGGTCCCGCATGGGAGACCGATAACGAAGGTAAGAGCCCATGGGATCCAAGGCAATTTGGCAAATTGGATCCAGAATTGGCTGAGTGGCAGGAAGCCGAGGGTGATAGTCGAAGGGTATTTTTGTGACTGGATGCCTGTATCCAGTGGGGTTCCACAGGGATCGGTGTTGAGTCCTTTGCTGTTTGTGGTATAGATAAACGATTTAGACTTGAATGTAGGAGGGTTGATCAGTAAGTTCGCGGATGACACGAAAATTGGTGGGGTTGTAAATAGTGAGGAGGATAGCCTTAGATTACAGGAGGATGTAGACGGGCTGGTCAGATGGACTGATCAGTGGCAAATGGAATTTAATCCGGATAGGTGTCCGGTGATTACCCTGGGCAGGACAAACAAGGCACGGGAATACATGATGAATGGTAAGACCCTGGGAAGTACCGAGGATCCAAGGGACCTTGGTATGCATGTCCACCGGTCCCTTAACCACCTTATCTGCCTGTCCTGCTATTTTAAGAAGGCATATGGGATTCTTGCCATTATTAGCCGAGGCATAGAATATAAGAGCAGGGAGGTTATGCTGGAACTGTATAAAACACTACAGTATTGCGTGCAGTTCTGGAATCCGCATTATAGGAAGGATGTGATTATACTAGAGAGAGTGCAGAGGAGATTTGCCAGGATGTTGCCTGGGCTGGAGAGTTTTAGTTATGAGGAGAGATTGGATAGACCAGAGAAGATTGAGGGGGGACATGATTGAGGTGTATAAAATTATGAAGGACAAAGATAGGGTAGACAGGAAGGAACTTTTCCCTTAGGTGGAGAGATCAATAACCGGGGGGCATAGATTTAAGATAAGGGGCAGGAGGTTTAGAGGGGATGTGAGGAAGAATTTTTTCATCCAGAGGGTGGTGGGAATCTGGAACTCACTCCCTGAAAGGATGGTAGAGGCATTAACCCTCATAACATTTAAGAAGTATTTGGATGTGCACTTGTGATGCCATGGCATACCAAGGCTATGGGCCTAGTGCTGGAAAACGGGATTAGAATAGTTAGGTACTTGTTTGACCGGCGCAGACTCAATGGGCCGAAAGGTCTTTTTCTGTGCAGTAGACCTCTATGACTCTAAGATTGTATTCCCTGGAATATAGAAGGGCTAAAAGAAAATCTGACTGAGGTTTTAAGGGTTTTGAAAGGGAATGTTCGGGTGGATTGATAGGCTAGCGGGCGAATCTAGGACAAGGGGCATAATCTTAAAATCAGAGCCAGGCCATTCAGGAGAGAAGTTAGGAAACATTTCTTTTTGCGAAGGTGGTAGAAGTGTGGAGCTCTGTCTCCCAAAAAGCAGCAGATACTAGCTCCATTAATCATTTTTAATCTAAGATAGGTCTTTTACAAACCAAAAGAAATGAAGCCCAGTTGGGCGAATGGAGTTAGGATACAGATCAGCCCTGATCTCATCGAATGGCAGAAGGGGGTCAAGGGGCTGAATGACCCCCTCCTGTCCCTCACAGTAAAAGGTTGAAAGAACAGTACAAAGAATCACCGCCACCTTCCTTTACTGAAAATCATGATACTTCTACAGAGAAGAATGGGAATGAAGTTCCTTGTGTGTATGGTGGCACAATGGTTAAATTACTCAATCAGTAATCTAGAGGCCTGGACTAATAATTCAGAGAATGTGGGCTGAAATCCCAGTTTGAGAATGAGAGTTCGGTTTAAAAATTCAGGCAGCTAAAAAAAAAAGTGACCGTGAAGCTGTCAGATTGCAAAAATCCAACAGGTTCACTGATGTCCTTTCGAGAAGGAAATGTACCAATCTTACCCGGTCTGGCCTACATTGAGATTCCAGATCCACAAAAACGTGGCTGAGGCTGAACTGCCCTCTGAAATGGATCAGCAAGGCGGCAATGTCTCACCACCACCTTCTCAGGCCAACTAAGGATGGGCAAGAAGTACCAGTGATGCCCATAAATGCATTTACAACAGCAGAACCAAACTGGAAACTGCTACAGCAGGTTTTGTGCAATATTTAATGACGCCGTGTCCCGAGCCAGCCTAGCATCACTCACCCGCTGTTCACCTTGCTGTAGGACAATATTCTCTGGCTTCAGATCACGATGGATGATTCTGTTTTCGTGCAGGTACCTGAGGGCAGAGGCTAAAACACAAAGACTCCCAACAGTCAGATCAGCCATCACTCCAGCTTGCACACACCATCGCAAACACAACCGTCATTACAGTGTTGAAATCAAGGCTCTTCGCACCACCGCTTACTCAAGCTCATTGCATGCAGGATCTCAAACTTCACACCTTAGCTGTTCCTTCCTCCTTTGGAATGGTACAGGCAGCCATTCGGATCATCAAGTCTTTCAAAGGGCAATCCTGTTAGGGGTATGTTCTTTTCCCATTACCCCTGCAATTATTCTGCCCTTCGAGTTTTGATCAGGGCTACAGTTGAGTCTGTAAGGGTTGTTCATCATGCTGTTCCCTGAATCCTGTGCCTGAACACCAAGATCAAGTCTCAGCACCATGGGATATCTAGAAATTAGTGGGAGCTGGGATGGAAAATCTATGTGTGGCTCACGCAATAAGGCAAAAGGCTTGGACTCTCCTGATTTTTAAAAAATTCATTCACGCGATGAGTGTCACTGGCTAGGCCAGCATTTATTGCCCATTCCTAATTGCCCTTGAGAAGGTGGTTGTGAGCTGCCTCCTTGATCTGCTGCAGTCCACATCCACAGCCGCTTGAAGCCTGTAATTCACAACAGTTACAAACTCCCTGATTGACCTTGTCATTCCCATAACTGGGGCATTTGTCTTTTTTTGTCTTTCCCTTCCCACCTCCTTCGCCTCTCATTCCCGCTGCCTAACTCTGTCACCTCTTCCAGCCCCACAGCTCTCCAAGATCTTTACGCTCCTCCAATTCTGGCCTCTTTGCATTCTTGATTTTAATCGTTGCACCACTGGCGGCCGTGCCTTCAAGTTGCTGAAGCCTTAAGCTTAGCAATTCCCTCCTTAGACTGCCCTGCTTCTCTCTTCTCCTTTTAAGACCCTCCCTAAAACCCAGCTCTTTGGTCATGCTTTTGGTCCCCTTATGTGGATCAGCTTCAAAGTTTGTTTGATAATCATGCCTGTGAAACACCTTGGCATTCTGCTACGTTAAAGGCACTATAATAAGTGCAAGTTGTTGTTGTTGGTTCCTACCCTGGTGTGGGGAGATGGTAAGGGAAGGGAAAGAGAGAGAGATCAAGCTATGGTGGTCTTTAGGAATGGGTACCCCCAGGCACCGAGATTGGAAAAGCAGCAGGGGGAGTGGAAAAGGGTGGCGCCGCACACCAGAATCTGGAGACCAGTGTCCCGGGGGGGCACAAAAGAAAACACGTCAAACCAAATTTACCCCGGTCAGTCTCTGGAATGAAGCGAGGGTCGGTGAGGAACCAGTAGCCAGGTCTTGGAAAAGGTTACTTGCCTGCAATGAAATCGGGGCTGTTTTCCTTGGAGCAGAGAAGGTTGGGAGGAGATTTGATAGAGGTGTTCAAAATCATGAGGTGTCTGGACAGAGTAGATAGGGAGGGAATGTTCCCATTGGTGAAAAGATCAAGAACCAAAGCACACCGAATTAAAACGATAGGCAAAAAAAGCAATGGTGACATGAGGAAAAACATTCTTACACAGCGAGTGGGTAGGATCTGGGACGCACTGCCTGAGAATGCGGTGGAGGCAGGTTCAATCGGGGCTTTAAAAATGGAATTGGATCATTATCTGACAAGGAAAATATTAGTAGGGTTAATGGGGAAAGGGAATGAGGGGGATTAGCGGAGATGCTTGTGCAGAGAGCCAGCATGGACATGATGGGCCGAATGGCCTCATTCAGTGCTGTAACCATTCTATGATTCTCTTCCATGGATGGACGTTATCCCTGGCAGAATATGGTTGGGGAGAACACAGACATGGGAGAAAAATAAATTTTGCACAATGTTCTCAGTCAATAATGGTAAATAACAAACTGGTAAAGGGATGAAGAAAGAGGTTGAAAACAGGAATGTGAGTGGCAGCGCATTTAGCTTGACATAAAACCAGTTGCTTGGCTGATAATCAGCATCAGTGAGTAAGAGTGAGCGTTAACGTGAGTTTCGCAGTCCCCGATACTCTCTTGCAGGAAGAAGGAAATGAGACGACAGTCACAACCTCCTTCCTCCCATTAATAATTCTCCCCTGTGCCTCCACTCTCCTGCAATTAGAATCAAATTCACATCTCTTGACATATGAGCCACTGCTTGACTGACTGAGAGGAAACCAAGTCAACGGATAAATTCAGTATCAGGGAACGAGGGCAGCACTGATCCAATTAACACAAGCTGGCATCAGGAAAAAGGGACAATGAGGTGAACAGTCACTTCTAAAGGTTACGCTGGATGATATCACAGGCAACCAAGGGAGAGGAAGGGAGGGCTGTTAGTGTGGGGTGTGATCGTTAGAGTGTCTGTACAGAAGCCCACGCCATGACCGCTGGGCTGAGCTGGCAACATCCAGGAAACGTAAGATTCAGCAAAGTGAGTAGTACGTTTAAATTAAGATACAAACAGGGGGCCCCCCCCAGCACCTCGCAGTGACAAGGGAGCCAACAGCTCAATATTATATCTTACCTTCTTGGATCAGGCAGCCTACGACTGGTGTGGCATAGGAACAGGAGGAGGCCATTTGGCCCCTTGAGCCTGTGCTGCTATTCAATAAGATTATGACTGATCTGTATCTTAACTCTATTTATCCGTCTTTGTTCCCTGATCCTTAATTTCCTTACCTAACAAAAATCCATCAATCTCAATTTTGTAATTTTCAATTGACCCCTAACCTCAGCAGCATTTTAAGGGCCGAGTTCCAGATTTCCACCGCTCTTTTTGAGAGGAAATACTTCCTGATTCATCAATGAACAGCCTAGCTCTAATTTTAAGTTAATGCCCTCTTGCACTGGACTCATCCACATGGAGGGAAACTATTTCCTATCTACATTATTGAAGGGTTGTAGAGATAAGCCAGGGAACTACAGGCCAGTGAGTCTCACGTCAGTGATAGGGAAACTATTGGAGAAAATTCTGAAGGCGAGAATCTATCTCCACTTGGAGAGGCAAGGTTTGATCAGGGATAGTCAGTATGGCTTTGGCAGAGGGAGGTCATGCCTAACAAATTTGATTGAATTTTTTGAGGAGGTGACCAGGTGTGTAGATGAGGGTAGTGCAGTTGATGTAGTTTATATGGATTTTAGCAAAGCCTTTGACAAGGTCCCACATGGGAGACTTATAAAGAAGGCAAATGCATATGGGATACAGGGTAATTTGATAAGGTGGATTCAAAATTGGCTTAGTTGTAGGAGGCAGAGGGTGATGACAGAAGGATGCTTTAGTGACTGGAAGCCAGTGTCCAGACCACAGGGTTGGTCCCCTATTATTTGTCATTTATATAAATGACATAGATGACTATGTGGGAGGTAGGATTAGTAAGTTTGCGAATGACACAAAGATTGGCCGGGTGGTTAACAGTGAGGTTGAGAGTCTTGGGCTACAGGAAGATATAGACGGGATGGTCAAATGGACAGATAAGTGCCAGATGGAATTTAACCCTGAACAGTGTGAGGTGATATACTTTGGAAGGAGTAATTTGACAAGGAAGTATTCAATGAATGGCATGACACTAGGAAGTTCCGAGGAACAAAGGGACCTTGGCATGTGTGTCCATAGATCTCTGAAGGTGGAGGGGAATGTTAGTGGGGTGGTGAAAAAGGCATATCAGACACTTGCCTTTATCAATCGAGGCATAGATTACAAAAGTAGGGAGGTCATGTTAGAGTTGTATAGAACCTTGGTGAGGCCACAGCTGGAGTACTGTGTGCAGTTCTGGTCGCCATATTATAGGGAGGATGTGATTGCACTGGAGGGAGTGCAGAGGAGATTCACCAGGATGTTGCCCGGGATGAAACATTTAAGTTATGAAGAGAGGTTGGATATATTTGGGTTGTTTTTGTTGGAGCAGAGAAGACTGAGGGACGACCTGATCGAGGTGTACAAGGTTATGAGGGGCATGGACAGGGTGGATAGGGAGCAGCTGTTCCCCTTAGTTGAAGGGTCAGTCACAAGGGGACATAAGTTCAAGGTGAGGGACAGGAGGTTTAGGGGGGATGTGAGGAAAAACTTTTTTACCCAGGAGGTGGTGACGGTCTGGAATGCACTGCCTGGGAGGGTGGTGGAGGCGGGTTGCCTCACATCCTTTAACATTCAAGGCTATAGGCCAAGTGCTGGTAAATGGGATTAAGTAGGTAGGTCAGGTGTTTCTCATGTGTCGGTGCAGACTCAAAGGGCTGAAGGGCCTCTTCTGCACTGTGAGATTTTGTGGATCCTTCAATCTTTTGAAACACTTCAATTAGATCACCCGTAATCCATACTCGAGGGAATACAAGCCACTTGCCCGTGCAACTTGGTGTGATATTTTAATCCCTTTAGCTTTGATATCAAGCTCTATAGATGATGCCTTCTTGAGATTAGTCAACAGTTGGGATAATGCAGAACCATCAACAATCTTTGTAACTCCTTGCTAAGAGTGCAAGGACACATCTCAAGGACACCTGCTGTACTCACCAATGTCTGTGAGCAGGGTTAGCACCGGACTCTCACGCATCCCACAACAGTTGTCAAATTTATTCAGGAACTAGGATAATAACAGAGGAAGTAAAGTTAGAGAGTGTGAATAGTGCACAGAACAATGGGAAGCAAAGCTGCTCCTGACTAGTTGAGGGCCAGAGCAGCCTAGCTGCAATAAGGCTCAAGATGGTCAAAAAGTCATCAGGAACTGACTTGCTCGAGGAAGGTTCCAAATTAAGCAAGAATCAAAATTACACACATCAAAGACACTGAACAAAACAGTCATATCAAAGGACAGGGTTGAGTGCACTCAAATTCACAGCTCACATTCCCACTGTTATCACGAAGGCAGCCCACATACATGAATGAAATCACACTAATAACAATGAAATCTCTGTGTAAATATGCTATCCAGCCTCCGCAGTAGCACCATGGCTCACATCTGATTGGAAACCCATTCTCCTTTCATCCCCCGCCTTGGACAGATCTGACTGCCATTTCCAATCTGGCTCACTTTTGGCAAAGTCCAATGACCTACCCATCAGCACGCACTTTTTCCACTCTCTCATTTTTCCCATGCTCACCACACCAGGAAAATTAGTGCTGGGGAAATTCCACTGGCCTTGCCAAACACTGACCTAGCCCAAAGCTTCTTTCCTCAGTGTCATGTCCCGTCCACTTCAATCAGAGAAAGGAGACCGGGGCTGGGGAGTGAGAGAGGCAGACAGTGAAGTCAAGAGATGGTGGCAAAAAGGACAGAGAAAGAAAGGGAAAAGGATGGAAGGGATGGAGGGAGGGAGGAAGAAAGTGATGAACTGAGGAAGAGAGGGAGAGAAAGCAGAAATGAGAGGGCGGAAGGGAGTGAGCAACAGAGAAAGAGAGGGAAGGAAGGAGGCAAAGGGAGAGAAGAAAAGAGGAAAAGAGTGAGGAACAGAGCAAGAGAGGCAAGGGAAGGAAGGAAAGAAAGAGAAGGAGCGATGATGAGAGAGGGAGAGAGAAAGGAGGGAAAGGAGAGAGGTGAAGGAGGGAGGAAGAGAGCGTTGGGACAGAAAAAGATAGGAAATGAAGGAGAGAAGGAGGGATGGAGAAAGAGAGGAAAGGAGAAGCATACGGAGAGGAGAAATGAAAGGAGGAAAGAAATCGGACCACAGACCTGCCAACTCACCTCATTGGTTAGAGTAACATGATGAGCGTTAGCAGCACTTGTCAAACACAGAGTGGCCCCAACTGGAGTTGAATACTAACCTTGCGAAGATCTCCTCCTTCACAATATTCCATTCCCAACAGGGGCAGATCATTGAGAGCAAGTTTCTGCATTCCCTCGGGAACATCTCGCGCTGCTACCACATTGACATGGTTCAACCTGGGGTAAAATTAAAAAGGAGTTAACCCAATCTGCAAATAGACCTACAAACTCAAACTCCATAAATCACTGGTTAGGCCTCAGCTGGAATTTCGTGGACAATCCTGGGCCACACACTTCAGGAAAGATGTAATGGTCTCAGAAAGGATACAGAGGAGGTTTTCCAGGATGTTTCCAGGGTTGAGGGACTTCAGTTCTCAGGAGAGTTTGGGAGATTTAGGACTGTTCTCCTCAGAACAGAGAAGAGGTGACTGAATAGGAGGTTTTCAAGATGTTGAGAGGTTTTGATGGAGTAGAGATAGGGAAAAAATATTCCCTCTGGTGAGTGGGTCATAGATTTAAAATAATTGCAACAAAACCTAGAGGGAAGGTGAGGAGAAATGTTGTTTGCATCTGGAACTCCTGACCTGAAAAGTTAATGGAAGCTGATTTCATAAATAATTTTAAAAAGGAATTGGACTGGTACTTGAAGATGAGGAATTGCAGGATTACAGAGAAAAAGCAGGGATGTGACACTGGGCACGGCTGCTCTTTGAAAGAGTTTTGATAGAGCAGAGTGAAAATAGAGAGAAAAATTCTTCCCTCCGGTGAATGGGTCAATAACCAGAGGCCATGACTTCAAAATCATTGGATAAAGATCTAGAGGGAAGATGAGGAGAAATGTTTTCACTCAGAGTTGTCAGAATCTGGAATGCTTGACCTGCAAAGGTGGTACAAGCTGATTCCATAAATAATTTTGAAAAGGTAGTTACAAGTATTTGAGGATGTGGAATTTACAGGGAGATTTGGGAGCACCCATGATGGCTTTTTATAAGAACTAGCAGAGGCAGGACAAGCCCAATGGCCTCCAATGATTAACTGCAATCCAGCGCTGGTACGAGCAACACAGGATCTCTAGAGGGAGCTGTTGAATGGTAGCATTATTGGGTGCAAGGTCCACTAGAGTCTGCCTAGGATCTTGAACGTGCTGTTAAAGAGAGTGACTGTATCTCTTTCAACACAGGAACAATTAACCCCATGTCTTTCCTCTGTTCCCACACCCTTTATCCCCTTTTCCTGCCTATTCTTAAATGTTGCTGTAGTGTCTACTTCAATCACAAACCCATTTCCCAGCCTCACAACCCTCTGTGTAAAAAGATTTCTCCTCCTCTCCCTCCTAAATCGCTTGCATCAAGTCTTATTTCTGTCTGTTTTGACACCCTTTCGCCATTTTGTGAAACACCACTGTTAAATTACCCCACAATCTTCTCCATTTGCATTTCACACACCCATTCTATCTAACGTCTATATGCAGTTGCTATTTCCTTATTGGTTGCGTAGAGTAATGTTTTCCAATGCATTTATTAATAAAAGTGCAGTATTAATAACGGTCTGGTATAAACAGGATGCAGCCCTGAGGTCTTCATTGTTACGAAACATGAAAACCGCAGGCCAGGAACAATGTAGGAGTCAGCTTGCAGTCAGTGTTCAGGTTTAGGGGCTGGGTCCTGAGGTCTGAGGCTTAGGATCAGGAGTTGGGTTGCCAATATAAAGATTAATGTGGAGACGAAGATTCATCTCCAAGACACTGCTACAAGCAAAACCCAGGAGAGAAGATTCATCGGGGCCTTAAAAAATGTGGGTTTCTCTTCCACAATTGAATGGCTCTATTCATTGTTTATAAAAACATTGGTTTGGAAAAATTGTAGAGGATACCAAACTTGGGGGAATAACCAACACAGGAAGAGTGCAACATAATACAGGAAGACATTGGAAAACTTGTAGACTGGACTTGTTGCTAAGTTTGCTGATGACACAAAGATAGATAGGAAAGTAAGTTGTGAAGAGGACATAATGTGGCTACAAAGGGATATAGATAAGTTAAGTGAGTGGGCAAAGGTCTGACAAATGGAGTATAACGTGGGAAAATGTGAAATTGTCCATTTTGGCAGGAAGAATAAAGAAGTATATTATCTAAATGGTGAGAGATTGCAGAGCTCAGAGATACAGAGGGATGTGGGTGTTCTGGTGCATGAATCACAAAAGGTTAATATGCAGGTACAGCAGGTAATTTGGAAAGCTAATAGAATGTTATCATTTATTGCGAGGGGAATTGAGTTTAATAGTAGAGTTATGCTTCAGTTGTACAGGGCAATGGTGAGACCACATCTGGAGTATTGTGTACAGTATTGGTCTCCTTATTTAAAGAAGGATATAAATGCATTAGAAGCAGTTCAGAGAAGCTTACTAGACTAATGCCTGGAATGGGAGGGTTGTCTTATGATGAAAGGTTGGACAGGTTAGGCTTGTATCCACTGGAGTTTAGAAGAATAAGAGGCAACTTGATCAAAACCTTTAAGATCCTGAGGGGTTTTGACAGGATGGATGTGGAGAGGATGTTTCCTCTTGTGGGACAACCTAGAACTAAGGTTAGCTGTTTGAAAGTAAAGGGTTACACATTTAAGACAGAGATGAGGAGAATTTTTTTCTCTGAGGTCGTGAGTCTTTGAAACTTTCTTCCTCAAAAGACAGTGGAAGCAGAGTCTTTGAATATTTTTAAGGTGGAGCTAGATAGACTCTTGATAAGCAATGGGGTGAAAGGTTATCGTGGGTAGGTAGGAACATGGAGTTGAGGTTACAATCAGGTCCGCCATGATCTTATTGAATGGCGGAGCTGGCTCAAGGGGGTGAATGGCCTACTCCTGCTCCTAACTGGTATGTTCGTATGTATGGACAGTTAAATAACAAATGAGCCACTTGGCTCCAGACCTCATTCCAGTCTTGATCCAAAGTGGACAAAACAGCTGAAGACAAAACAGCTGAACTCAGAGGTGAAGTGAAAGTGACTCCCTTGATATCAAGGCAGCATTTGACCGAGTGTGGCATCAAGGAGGCCCTAACAAGGCAATCACCATCTCCAATAACAGAGAATTAAAACACCTCCTCTTGACATTCAATGGCATTACCATCATTGAATTCCCCACCATCAACAACCTGGGGGTTACCACTGACCACTAAGGAGCGTGATGGAATACTCTCCAATTGCCTGGATGAGTTCAGCTCCAACAACCACCAAGAAGCTTGACACCATCCAGGACAAAGCAGCTCGCTTGATTGGCACTCCATCCACCACCTTAAACATTCACTCCCTCCATCACTGATGTACAGTGGAAGCAGTGTGTACCATCTACAGGGTGCACTGCAGCAACTCGCCAAGGCTCCTTCAACATCACTTTGAAACAGCTTACTCAGGTTCTGTGGTGCTCATCAGTCAAGAGCAAAGAGCAAGATTTCCTCTGCATGTTAAGGAATGTGGCCGTTTTCAATAATCCCTCCTGTTACGATGAGAACAGAGAGCACACTCCAGGGACAGGGGGGATTCCAGCAATAACTCCACCAACACAGCTATTCCGCAACACTGTCCAGGCAGGGCTGCCAACTCATCCTCGCAAACTCAGATACTTTCTCAAAAGATAAAAACAGAAAACAACCGCCAGTGCTGGAAATCTGAATCGGGCCCACAAAGCTGGGATGATTCCGGGGAGATCGACCAGCCCCTTCAGAGAGGGAGGACCACTTCAGTTGGTGAAAGGTTGGCCTTTCAGGACAGTTTGCCTGACAGAATCGCACTCTTGTGGCTCAGTTATTGATAGAACTTAACCAACTCTCCAGCCCGGGCTCTCAACCCCTTTAAAACACTGACCGAGTGTTCTGTCCCCTTTAACACTCATACCGACCTCTAGCACCTAGCTAAAATGGATAAGAGCGCCCAATATAATAAGCTTTCCAAACTCTCTACCGAAGCAGCACTCTTGTTAAGCACTACACAAGCACCTAGACAACGAGTGATTCAACAAATGAAGGATGTGAAGCAGAGATAAGAGGGAGAGAGAAGGTGGTCTCTGGACCAACTCATCACCTCTTTAAGCCAGGCCTAAAGCTGGAGTCACTAACTTCATGCCCAAGAGCAATGAAATTTTTTTAAAAATAAATTTAAACTTTAGCAGAAAGATAAATTAAGAGCTGACCCGGCTGGTCTGGGTAAGTATTATGGGGGTGATCATAACCTGGGATTTATGGTAAACATTCCCCCTTCCCCTTACTCAGGCCAGCAGATGGCCACCAGTGTTGGCGAAGAACTTCTAGCCTGGAATTCAGCCCTAATTTGTTGACGCTGTTCCTGAGCGCAAGGCATTTCATGTCTATTCCTTCCAACAGTGCAGAATCCTTGGGCTTAGCACAGTGCCTCTTCTTCCCAGGTCACATCCTTCACATTCGTTGTCTGTAAATCTGTGCTTGATGGAGGGAGGCGTGAGGTGGGGGGAGACGGACAGGCGGCAGCGGGAGCATGAATGAGGGTATTTACATTGCCATTTCTGACCCAAGCACCAGGTCCAGCTGCAGTCCAGCAGCTGCCCAACCCAGCGCTGCATAGGTTTTCGAAAGGGCCACCTCCTGCTCCTCACTGCATCATCGAGGAGGATTTCAAATAGTCCCTATTATTAGCCAAGAAAAGCAACCACTTTGGGTCTGCAAGTAAACTTACGCAGGCTGACCCAGAGATGGGAGTGTGTTCAAGAAAAGAATATCTAAACAGGCTGTGCGCTAGTTTATAGCCAGCATGGTTTGGATTTCCTGCTTCGTATATGGAACACAGTTGTGTTTAGATTCTATTGTATGGTAGTAAACACTCCAGGTCTGAATGCAATTCCAGGCAGGAGTATTTCTTTATCAATGAAACACAGTTGTGTTTAGATTCTATTGTATGGTAATAAACACTCCAGGTCTGAATGCAATTTCAGGCAGGAGTATTTCTTTATCAATGGAACACAGTTGTGTTTAGATTCTTCCACACTGTGGTAAACAATCCAGATCCAAATGCAACTCCAGGTGAGAATCTGGCAGATGGCACACAGTGAGGCCAGGGAGATTCCTACCCCTCAGACTGATTTGCTGCTGAGCTGCCAAATACAGAAGAATCATAAAAACTGTGTTTTTCTGTGTTGTTGGTAATTTAATGCTGGTGTGTTATCAGGGGCAGGTCACATGGCATCTGCTGGGTAGTCTGATCTAATGTGGGGAGATGCATTGTTTCGCAGATTTACTCTGGCATTCTGCTCCTTCCAGGATCTTACTCTCATCCCTGGGGATTCAACACAGAGAGATACACCCTCCTTGTCAACCAGCCTGTTACAAATCCTAACCCTACAGTTTTATCACTGTGTTCACATCGGCGGAAAGGCGTTGCTCAAAGTGTCTTTTCTTTCTCATCGTTTTATCTCTTCCTGTATGCGAGTGGGATTTTCCTGAGCCATGCTCCCTGGCAGTCTGCCCCTCCCTCCTGCTCAGACTTCATACCATCTCTAGTCAGCCCTTGACTCTTGGGTAAAAACAAAAATAAAAACAAAAAACTGTGGATGCTGGAAATCCAGAACAAAAACAGAATTACCTGGAGAAACTCAGCCGGTCTGGCAGCATCGGCGGAGAAGAAAAGACTTGACGTTTCGAGTCCTCAGGACCCTTCAACAGAACTGTTGAAGGGTCATGAGGACTCGAAACGTCAACTCTTGACTCTTGGGTGTCAGCTGTGGCTCAGTGGGTGGAACTCTCGCCGCTCAATCACAAGATTCTGGGTTCAAGTCCCACTCCAGGACCAAACTCTAGGCTGACACTCCAGTGCAGTACTGAGGGAGCAGCCAGAGGTGCCACTTTTGGGATGAGACTTTAAGCCAGGGCTTTGCCTTCCCCCTCAGGTGGACATAAAAGATCCCAAGCCACTATTTCAAAGAGGAGCAAGGGAGTTAGCCTTGGTATCCTGGACAGTATTTATCCCTCAATCAACATCAAAAAACACAGATTATCACATTGTAGGAGTTTGTTGTGACCACGCTTCCTTAAAAAGTACTTAATTGGCTGTAAAACATTTTGAGATGTTCTAACTTCTTGAAAGGTGCTATAGAAATGCAAGTCTTTTTTTTAACCTGACAGGGTCTTGGTCATCACTCTTGCACATTTCACTGAGTCTTTTTGACACAGCTTGTCTTTTATTCACCCTCAAATTACTTCTCTCTTATCCCTTCCCCTTCTATTTCCCCCTGACCACCTCCCCACCCCTACCCTCTCCTCCCTCTCCTGGAAACACAGCAAGCTGTCAGCACTGGAAAGAGGAAATCAAGCTATCCTGGGAACCACCCAGAGGTGGTGAGCCAGATTGAGGGGCAGATCCCTCACTCTGTGCCAGGCCAAGATGGAGGGTTAGGTTGCAGAGCCGTCACCTTTTCATGATCTGAATCTCCAGACACCAGCGCTCTCGGTTCCTCGGGCTTAGCTCCTGTCGACATTGCTTGATTGCAACCTGCTCCCCAGTGTCCTGAAAATAAAATATCAATAAATACCCAGATAAAAGACACATTAGGGGATTAAAGGAACAGTGGCTGTGTGGATACAAAACTGGCTACGCTACAGAGAATGGTGGTGAATGTTTCTTTCAGGGTGGAGAAAAGTGTACAGTGTTGTTTCCCAGGAGTGAGTATTAGAACCACTGCTCTTTTTGACCTATATTAGTGACTGGGAGTTGGGTATAGAGGGCATAGTTTCAAAGTTTGCAGATAATATGAAGTTTGTAAATGTAGTATATAGTGGAGGAGGTTAGGAATAGACTTCAAGAGGAGATTGACAGACTGGTGAAATGAGCAGACAGATGGCAGAGGACATTATTGCAGA
Source organism: Cetorhinus maximus (assembly GCF_964194155.1). Taxonomy (NCBI): domain Eukaryota; kingdom Metazoa; phylum Chordata; class Chondrichthyes; order Lamniformes; family Cetorhinidae; genus Cetorhinus; species Cetorhinus maximus. The sequence continues at coordinate 20,792,455 of NC_135898.1, read as the reverse complement.
GAAGTGTGAAGATAGATTTTGGTAGGAATAATAAGGAGAGGCAATATGAGCTGAATGGTACAATTTTCAAAAGGGTGCAGGGACAGAGAGACCTGGAGATTAACAGGAAAACACAGCTTAAAGAGCTGGCAGAGATGTGATATGTAATATTGTATTATTCATGATTCTATCATTTCACAAAATCTGAAGTGCCTGGTGCTCAGCCTTTCCTGCATAATGTTTTTTCCAAGTCCAATTTCCTAGAATTATTTGTAAAGAGTAAAGTTATTGCTCCAAATGTCTGTGATGGTGAGGTGAGCTGGACTGAGCAGAGTGCTGGCACCCATAGCCTGGGTATTCACAGAGCCAGTCAAACATTTGAAGTAGATTATTATACTAGTGCTAGTCAGTTCACTCAGTTCAATGTGTATTTTTAACTCAGCTGTCCACGTGACACACATAACCCCCACTGTCACCCAATTCCATTTTTATGAAGATACACAACAGTCTATACACATACAGTTCCTGTTTTCCCAATACTCTACGCTCTCACAATAAGGGGACATCCCATTTATTTCAATCCAAAGAATTTAGACACAAGTTGGCAACATCAAGTAAACACCACTGAACTTCACCATGGAGCATTGATACCCTTCCTGCTCCTTTACCAGTCTTCGTTACCCAATCGCTTAGTGCACTGGCTTACCGTGTGACCTGGGAGGGATGGTGAGTCAGGGAATAGCAGCCCCCAGCAACTGGCTCACCCATTGGGTGGGGAGGTGTTAACAGTGCCCCTGCAACATTGCCAACCTTCCCAGCTGCAATGGGATAATATGGCAGAGGAGGCCATTCAGTCCATCCTGCCTGTGCCACCTTTTTGACAGAGCTGTTCAATTATTCTCACTACCCGCTCCTCCCGTTCTCTTTCCCCATAGCCTTGCAAACTTTTCCCCTTCGAGTATTTATCCAATTCCCTTCTGAAAGATATTATTGTGCTCTGCTTCCACCACCCTTTCAGACAGTGATCCAAACTGATACATCTACTCTCCTCCCCAAGAGGGCGACCACTGGACACCTGAAGTGAGGTGTGGGCCCACACTTGAGTCAGTGGGCACAGGGAACTCTTCACATGGCAAAGTGCCACCTGCGACCTACAGCATGGCTCCAAACCAGACTCCATCGGATTCAGCTGCAGATTGTCAATCTGGGATCATTCTGTGCCACTGAGTAGCCTTTGAATGAAGAGAACTCAGGAGGTGGGGATTCTTCTGCCTAGTGACCCAGCTCTGAATCCATCCCTGTGGGATCTCTCCAGAGTTTCAGTTGTCATTAAAGACATTCTGCGTTCAGGTAACAGTTACCCATCTCTAACCAATGACCATAAAAGGGATGGCCAAAAGTTCGAGCTTCAGTTTGTTTAGTCTTGCTACAACGCCTCTGGTTTGTGTGAATGACATTCAGGTAATCACCTGAGTTTTAGTGTTAGCATTTGCAACATCCAGGATGGACTTGCTTCCAGGAAATTCTGCGCAGGCTCAGCTCTTTTTCTCCTTTTAAAATCTGCGGTTGCATCACAAGGTCTTAATGAAGTGACCTTGGCTGAACCCTTGGCCCAGAGTGCAGGTGACATCCTCCATGCCCCGTTCAGCATCGCTCTGGTGCTGAGAATGAGTTTCAGCAGCAGCTGCAGCTCAGCAGATTAGAGCTCAGAGCGGAGAACTGACACCAAAGCTGACAGCGGAAAGAGTAGAGGAAGGGGGCCAGGAGGTTAAATGGTATCCTGCTGGAGTGGAATGAAGCTGACCTTGATAGAAGTTTTCAAAATCATGAGGGATCCAGACAGAGTAGATAGGGAGAAACTGTTCCCGCTCGTAAACAGATCGAGAACCAGAGGGCACAGTTTTAAAGTCTCTTGCAAAAGAAGCAAATGCGAGGTGAGAAAAAACTTTCTCACACAGCAAGTAGTTAGGGTATCGAACGCACTGCCTGGAAGTGTGGTGGAGGCAAGTTCAATTGAGGCATTTAAGAGGCAAATAGAAGCAACGTGCAAGGTTATGGGGAAGAGGAAGGAGATTGGCATTCAGTTAAAATGCTCAGAAAGCTGGTGCAGACACGATGGGCCAAATGGCCTCCTTCTACACCGTAACAATTCTGTGATTCTATGACCGTGGTTCGCAGCACACTGTTCAAGAAAAATGTACGCATTATTCATCCATGGTACCTTTGAATTCACTTTACCCTCAACAGAAATTCCTGTCCAAATTTTAGCAGGATACTTCTCCGAATACAGTGAGAACAAGGGATATTTTAGCCAAGCAGGAGCTGGACTCAATTTGAAGCCAAAAGGATTCAAGGCAAACAATTCCACCTGGTCAGTATAGTGTCAGCCGTGGCTCAGTGGATGGCACTCTCACCTTGTCAGAGGATTAGGTTAGCACTGAGGGAATGTAGCATTGTTGGAGGAGCAATACTGAGGGACCGCTGTGCTGTTGGAGGGACAGTGCTGAGCTGAACTACCAGAGGGACAGGCTTGGTAGGCTAAGGGACCTTTTCTCAGCTTTGACTTCATTTGTTCTTGCAGGAGCCAATGCATACAGTCACCACATTATCAATAACAAGCAGCTTAAAGTTCCCCCTCAATAATACCCAATAATACACACTCATAGCTCACTACTGAACCATTAAGTCCCCACACATCGCCTGATCAAAAATATCGAGACAAACACAAAGCAGTAACTTAAGTGGGCTGAAGGGGTACTTGTGGGCGTGGCTATACGGCCTCTGATTATCAGAGACAAAGCACTGACATTGATTTGATGTTTTTTTAGGAAAGGAAGGAGGCAGCACTCACTGAGCTAGATCATATTTTTTTCTTTCATTCATGGAAAAGCCAGCCCATTCCTAATTGCCCTTAAGATATGATGGTGAGCCACCTTCTTCACAACTGAGTGGCTTGCTCGGCCATCTCAGAGGGCAATTAAGAGTCAACCACATTGCTGTGGGTCTGGAGTCGCATGTAGGCCAGACCAGGTAAGGATGGCAGATTTCCTTCCCTAAAGGACATTAGTGAACCAGATGGGTTTTGATGACAATCCAGTAGTTTCATGATCACCATTATAGATACTAGCTTTTTATTCCAGATTTATTTTAATTCACTGAATTTAAGTTCCCCAGCTGCCTTGGTGGGATTTGAATTCACATCTCGGGATCATTAGTCCAAGCCTTTGGATTACTCACCTCGTCAAATAACCACTATGCTCTCATTTCCAAAATGGGCATCAAACCGTTTATAGGATTTTTACACCATAGCATAGCAATGGAATGAAAATCAGGAGAGTTCCAGAGAGCGGTTTTCGCTCCACTAGATCACTCCCTCGGCCGTAAAGGTGAAAACAGATCTGAATCTGTTGCCTCTATTCCACCCTCATTGCTAGATTAATTTGATACTTCATTCACTCCCATTAGGATCCAACGTTAGAGTGGATAAAGATTGGAGCATTCTGATGGAACGCCCAATGAAATTTTACAGCTAGGGAAAGAGGGAGAATTTCCTGTCCCCAATCTAATGCAGTCGCCAGAGCAAATCAGAAGTTGACAGGCGCTACCTTGTTAGTCCAACGGTTGACATTTCCGAAACCTCCTGTGCCCAGGCGTTCCTTCATCTCCCATGCTCCGCAGGTCAGGTTCTGTGAGGAGGGCGGTCGACTCATCCTTGCTTAAGTCTAAAGACAAAGGAGAACAGTTCAACTTACATTGGCAACACAAATCAGGATCTCTCAAAAGCTCTCATGACCATCCTGAACATGACGAGATAATGGAGACACATTCCCACCTAGCTTCCAGTGCTAGTCTCTACGAAGAAGGGAGGTTGTTAAGTGACTGGGATTTTCCCCTTTTCGCAAGAAGTCTGTCATTGCCACCCTGACACAAGTAAATTCTAATGCACATTCTAATGCTGCATGCCATTGAATGCCATGACATCTATCATTCAGTGGCTGCAGGAACTGATGCCTGCCATTTAATATCTATGCTGGCTTCAGACCACCGCAACATCACAGACCCAGAACAGCAACATTTTGCTCCTGGTTAGGTTTCGTTCAGGAAACAGATTGATTGTGACTAATAGAATCAATATGATCCAACACAGAACCGTCCCTGTGTGAATTCTGGTGGGAAAATGCTGTGCAGATGTGCCATTACCTTGGGCACCCTTTTTCCTCATTGCTGTACTCTGTTCCTTACACATTGCTGTCTTTTCCTGCCTTCTCTGTAAAGTCTGCTATACATCCCACTCCTGTTCCCATAGGGAATTGCTCACTCATCCACATCCTTCCTCCACTCCTGTGCAGAGTTGGTAACTCAAGCCTGCTTTTCCTCTATATTCAAAGACAACCCATCAATGTTCAAGGAGTTCCACTGCCCTGTCCTTTCCTGAATACCTGCAAAGGACCAAGAGCCATAGTACAGAACACCAAGAGGAATGAAGACTGAATCATTGTTTTATTCATTCTTGGAAGGTGGGCATCACAGCCCATCCCTATTTGCCCCAACAGGGTGTTGTTGGGCCTCCCGTGTACTGGGTTGAAAATTCATCGTCGTTGAGTTAAACTCCTGGGACACTCTATCCAACAGCCCTGCGGGAGTAACTTCAACACACAGGTTGTGAAGGTTCAAAATTGACCCTTCATAGAACACTAATTCAACCCCAACTGGAGTATTGTATCTAATTCTGGGCATTGCACTTTAGGAAGGATGTGAAGGCATTAGAGACAGTGTGGAACAGATTTATGAGAATGAGTCCAGGTGTTAATGTAGAAATTGTGCTACAATAGAAATCATGCTTTAAGTTGGTAATTAAGCATAGCTGTCCCCAAGTGGGGATGGATTAGGGGATCATTGCAAGAGTATAGAAACCAGTTTGCTCTGGGTATCAGGGAGGAACTGGGAGACTGTGACTTTACTTTGCCGTCTTGGAAACAAACCTGTTTTAAGGTACAGGCCAGTTTCAGACTCATTCCTCCTTAACATACAATTATTGGAACTAACACAAAGATGAGGAATTTCAGTTATGTGGATATATTGGAGGAGAGAAAGCTGACAGGAGATTTGCTAGAGGTGTCCAAAATCCTCAGGGCTCTGGACAGAGTAGATAGTTTCCATCGGAAGGGTACAGAACCAGAGGACACTGATTTAAAGTGATCAGCAAAAGAACCAGAGGCGAAAGGAGGAAATACTTTTTTAACGCAGCGAGTGGTTAGGATCTGGAATGCACTGCCTGAGAGTGTGACAGAGACAGATTCAATCATGGCTTTCAAAAGAGAATCAGGTAATTATCTGAATAGAAAAAAACTGCAGGGCTATGGGGGAAAGACCAGGGCAGTGGGACTACCCGAGTTGTACGAAGACAGAAGGCCAGATGTGCTGTATTCTGGGATCCCAAGGTGGCTCACTACCAGCTTCTCAAGGACAATTTGGGATGGGCAATAAATGTCAGCCTTCCTGGCGACACTCACATCTCATGAATTTTTCTTCAAAGTTGTAGTAAGGCTGCCATGGTTTGTTTTCTCATAAATCCCAGTTTGGTTTTGATTTGTGGCCAAATTAAGTGCTTTTCAATTTCTTCCTTCATAACAGAATCCAGAACTCATTGTACTCCAGATGTTAAATCAACAATCACAGATCCTACGATTCTGACCTTTCTAAAATAGAATGTTATCTTGTGTAACAGAAAATGCTGGAAATACTCAGATCTGACAGTGGAGAGCGATGATCTTTCATTGGAACTCTGATTCACAGAAACACAGATCATTACAACATTGCTGTCTGTGGGAGTTTGCTGTATTTGATTTGTTTTTTTTTATTCTTTCACGGGATGTGGGCTTCGCTGACTGGGCCAGCATTTATTGCCCATCCCTAGTTGCCCTTGAGAAAGTAGCCTTCTTGAACCGCTGCAATCCATGTGGTGTAGGTACACACAGAGTGCTGTTAGGGAGGGAATTCCAGGATTTTGACGCAGCGACAGAGAAGGAACGGTGATATATTTCCAAGTCAGGGTGGTGAGTGACTTGGAGGGGAACTTCCAGGTGGTGGTTTTCCCATCCATCTGCTGCCCTTGTCCTTCGAGATGGTAGAGGTCCTGGTTTTGTAAGGTGCTGTCGAAGGAGCCTTGGCGAATTCTTGCGGAGCATCTTGTAGATGGTACACATTGCTGCCACTGTGTGTTGGTGGTGGACGGACTGAATGTTTGTTTGTGGATGTGGTGCCAATCAAGCGGGCTGCTTTGTCCTGGATGGTGTCAAGCTTTCTTGAGTGTTGTGGCAGCTGCACTTATCCAAGCAAGTGGGGAGTATTCCATCACACTCCTGACTTGTGCCTTGGATAGGTTTGGGGGAGTCAGGACATGTGTTAGTTGTCGCACGATTCCTAGCCTCTGATCTGTTCTTGTAGCCACGGTATTTTTATGGCTAGTCCAGTTCAGTTTCTGGTCAATGGTAACCCCCAGGGTGTTGATGGTGGGGGATTCAATGATGGTAATGCCAATGAACATCAAGGGGCGATGGTTGGATTCTCTCTTGTTGGAGATGGTCATTGCCTGACACTTATGTGGCCTGAATGTTACTTGCCACTTGTCAGCCCAAGCCTGGATATTGTCTAAGTCCTACTGCATTTGGACATGGGCTGCTTCAGTATCTGAGGAGTTGCGAACGGTGCTGAACATTGTGCAATTGTCAGCGAAAATCCCCACTTCTGACCTTATGATGGAAGGAAGGTCATTGATGAAGCAGCTGAAGATGGTTGGGCCTAGGACACTACCTTGAGGAATTCCTGCAGTGATGTCCTGGAGCTGAGATGACTGACCTCCAACAACCACAACCATCTTCCTTTGTGCTAGATATGACTCCTGCTACGTTTCCTACATCACAACAGTGACGACACTTCACAAGTGCTTCATTGGCTACAGAGCACATTGTGACATCCTGAGGAAAGGTGCCATATAAATGCAATACCTTCCACCATTGCTTTTAAAATGTTGTCAAGTATTTAAATAAGTGCTGTTTGTCCATGTTACTCAGTGACCTACACTGGCTCCCAGTTAAGTGATGGCTCAATTTAAAATTCTCATCCCTGTTTTTGAATCCTTCCAGGTCCTCACCTCTCCCCATCTCTGTAATCTTGACCATCTCTCCAGCCCTTTGAAATATCTGCATTCCTCAAATTCCAGCCTCTTGAACATTCCCAATTTTAATCTCTCCAAACTAGTGGCAGAGTGGTAATGTCACTGGGCTAGTAGTACAGAGAATAACTCAGGCATCCTAGGAACACGGGTTCGAATCCCACCATGGCAACTGCTGGAAATTAAATTCAATTAATAAAACTGGAATATAATGCTACTCACAGTAATGGTGACCATGACAACCATCATTAATTGTCGTAAAAACCCATCTGGTTCACTGATGCCCTTTAGGGAAGGAAATTTGCCATCCTTACCCGGTCTGGCCTACATGCGAGTCCAGACCCACAGCAACGTGGCTGATTCTTAACTGACCTCTGAAATGGCCTAGCAAGCCATTTAGTTCAGGGGCAATTGGGGATGGGCTTTGCCAGTGGCACCCATATCCCATTAAAGAATAAGTTTAAAAAAAAAGCTTGTTTGTTAATCTGAGGTATGTTGCAAGTTTTGACAAGTTACAGACACACATTGTCACATGGGATAATGTGGCTATAACAGAAGTCCGACTTAAATGGGAAGTAATGTTCCTGGCTACAATATATTGAAGAGGAGTAGGGAAGGGAAAAAGACAGGAGCAGGTATGGCAGTCTTGATATAATATTACAAGTATTAAGGGACAATATATTAGATAATAATCTATTGGTGTTAAGGAAGAGAAAAGCAGCTGTTATGTTGCTGGGTGTTTACCATAAACCGTCAAATAATGAGGAGATAGTAAAGCTAATATTTAGGATAAGTTCAGGGAAATGTAATAATAGAGAAGTAATAGTAGGAAATTTCAATTACCTTACTATAGTCTGGGAGAAAAAACAGAATAAAGGGCAATGAGGGTGGAGAATTCCTAAAATGTGTACAGGAGAACTTCCTAATCTATATGTTTCTAGCCCAACGATGAATGAAGCAGTATTGGAACTAGTTCCGGAAAGTGAAGTAGGGAAAATGGAGTATGTTTCGGGGGAGCATCTGGATAACAGTGATCAGAATATAATTATGTTTAACATAGTATGGAAAGGTACAAGGAAAATCAGAGGTAAAAAACCCAATAGGAGCAGAGCCAATTTCAGTAATTTGAGAAGTGATCTAGCACAGATGGACTGAAAACAAACACTGGTCAAGAAAACAGTAAATGAACAATGGCAGACCTCCAAGACAGAGATAGTTTAGGCACAAACCAAACATACTCCCATAAAGAGACAAGGTGGGGCATTCAAAGCTAGAGCTCCCTGGATGACAAAGGAAATAGAGGTTAATTTTAAAACAACAAGAAAGGGGTTTTATGACAAATATCAACAAGAGAATAGAATTGAAAATCAATCAGAATACAGAGAGTGCCAAGAGAAATTGAAAGAGGAAATAAAAAGGACGAAGAGAGAATATGAGAAAAGATTAGTGGGTAACATAAAAGGGAAACCAAAAATCTTTCATAAACATATAATTAGTAAAAGGACAGTTAAAGAAATGATGAGGCTGGAGGAGTATAAATGGGTGTTATGATCTTAAACACATTACCTAAAAGGGATTTTGAATCAGATTTCATAGAACATAGAAATTGATGGCTTTTACAAAGAGCTGGCACTGGCATGAGAGGTTGAATGGCCTCCCTGTGTGCTACGATTCTATGCTGGGGAAGATCAGCTCGATCAGCATAAACTGGGGGTGAGAGAGTCTGGAGCTATCCCACTCTGTACCATCCAGGGTTCACAGCACAGTCACTATCAGCTGGTACTTTTAAGATGACAACGGCTTGCTACAGGGCTGACTATAAGGCGATTTAATCAGTTCAGTGCCGATCTCTATATGAAATTTTGCTTGTGTCAAGCATCACCATGGCCTGCTGCTGGATTATTGCTAAGAGGAGGCTTGGTCGAAATAGGTTTGAGCCAATCTCAACAGTAATGTGCTGCCTCATGTTGCAGAGGTGAAAGCTCTATCATCTGCTGCAGAGAATAGAGCGCAATAGGAAAAGGAAGACTTGCATTTCCATAGCATCTTTCATGTCCCCAGGGCATCCCAAAGCGCTTTACAGTGAATGGCATGCTTTCCGGAGTCACTGTTGTATTGTAGGAAATGCAGCAGCCAATTTGCACACAACAGCAGCCCACAAGCATCTGTGTGTAAATTAATATATTTCAGTGATTAAAATAGCAACCTTTCCCTGCTCTTCTTCAAAATAGTGGCGTGGAATCTTTCTGTTCACCTGAGGGAGCAGACATGGAGCGGTGGGAACGGAATAGGCTGCTTGAGAGGACGTCAGCCAGTCTTATCAGGACTTGGCAGCTTTCGGCGAGGACTGGAAAACAAAAAGGTTCAGTCAAAAAGGCTGTCAGGAAATATCCTTGGCAGCCGCAGTGGCTGACCCTCTTAGTGCAGCAAGCTGGACACCTGCAGCGATTGAGTATTTGATGGCACCAATGTTGGGTTAGCTCTGGAACTAGAAGCAATCTGTGCATAAGCTCAGGGAGCAGGGATAACATGAGGAGGAAATTTCCAGCTGGGAACCTTATCTGGCAGGAACGCAGGACAGGAAATCTGGCAAGGCTCCAGGCCAAGAGGTGGATAATTCACCCTGTGCCTCACATCAGGACGGTGAGAAAGCCACCAAGCCGCAGGACGTCCTGCAACTCACACCCCTCACTTACAGAATAAGAGCAGAAGGATGCTTCAGAAGCAGATAAGCTCACCAGAACCAACATTTCCACTTCTCTTCAGCTCTGCAGAAGGGTCTTACGGGCTCGAAACGTTAACTCTATTTCTCTTTTCACAGATGCTGCTAAACCTGCTGAGTTTCTCCAGCAATTTCTGTTTTTGTTTCAGATTTACAGCGTCTGCAGTATTTTGCTTTTACATTCCACTTTGACCTGGGTGAACTCGATCCCCATCTGAGCATAGCCATCAACCCTGGCTCCCTCCAGAACCACCTCTTACTGCCTCCCTCCCCTCACTGTCACAGTCCAATTGAATGTTCTTCCCTGCAAACCTAATCAACAACTGTTTACATCGATAAGTTGGCATGAATCAAGATGAGGACAGGGAATAACTTCAAGATTTGTTACATTGTATTTAAAGCACAGACACTAGCCATTTGGCCCAACTAGTCTGTACTGGTCCCGCACGAACCTCCTCCCTTCACTCCTCACATCACCTTACTTGCATATCCTTCCATTCCTTTCATCCTCATATGTTTATCTAGCTTCCCCTTAAACGTATCTATGCGATTCACCCCAATAACTGCATGCAACAGCAAGTTCCACATTTACCACTCCCTCGGTAAAGAAGTTTCTCTTCTTTAAAATTCTTTCAAGCCCAGCATTTGCTGTTCATCCCCAATTGCCCCTGAACTTATTGACCATTGCTCTGTGTCTGGGGTCACATGTAGGCCTGGCCAGGTAAGGACAGCAGATTTCCTTCACTCAAGGACATTAGTGGACCAGATGTTTTTTTTTACAACAATCGATGCTAGTTTCATAGTCGCAATAACTGAGGAGCTTTTGATTCCAGGTTTTTATTAACTGAATTTTAAATTCTACCAGCTGCCCGTTGATCCTGTGTCCCCAGAGCACTAGCCTGGACTTCTGAATTACCGGTCCAGTGACATTACCACCACCCCAAGAGTCTCCCAGTGAATTCTCCCCTTGAATTCCCTATTGAATGTAAAAGAAAAAGAAACCTTTAACAAATGGTCCTAGAAATAGAAATAATTTAATATGGCGTGTGCGATCTGAATAAGAGAATCCTTCCTCTCCATTGGATGCACATTAAGAACTAATTTCTCATCAGAGGGGCTAAGATCAGAGGGGAAAACAAAGCTCTGGCCTGCCATACTCACATTCAATGCAGCAAAGTATTAATTGATTCCCCTGTGCCGTTTGAGTTTGTAGCTTGTGCAGGAACATGTCCGGTGGTGAACACAGTTCAAGATTGTGGCACAGGTAGGAGTGTGAGAGAGGAGGGGTGAGACATCTTGTCATATATTTAACTTGACCTGCAAGCTGACCTGTACTTTTCTACACGATACCTTTTATTATTACAGAAGTTTTAGTTTTAACAACACCTTCTTCCCCGAAACTGTCATGAACTCTTGTCCTTTCTCAGGCCTGCACATTTCAAACAATTTCCCAGTCCAAACACTTTCTCGTATTTCACACAAACCCAAAACTTAAAACTCTGTGACAGCCGGTAGCCTCAGATTCACAAGGTTCCAAGTTCAAGTCCCACTCCAGGGCTTGAGCACAAAAAATCAAGGCTGTCAATCAGTGTGTCATTGAGGGAGAGCTGCACTGTTGGAGGTGCCATCTTTCAGATGAGATGAGGCCCCATCTGCATGCTCAGAAGCATGTGAAAGATCCCATTGCACTCTTCAGTATCCAGGTCAATATTTATCCCTCAAACAACATCACAAAAACAGATTATCTGGTTATCACGCATTGCTGTTTGTGGGAGTTTGCTGTGTGCAAATTGGTTGCTGCTTTTCCTACATTACAACAATGATTCAAAAGCACTTCACTGGCTGTAAAGGACTTTTGGATATTCTGAGGTTGTGAAAGGTGCTATATAAATGCAAGTCTTTCCTTTCTTTTAATTGCCCGCAATTTGCAGCCCGTGTGTTTCAATTCATCCAAATCTGTTTGCAGTTTTATTCGACTGGTGTTTCACCGTTCAAATATTGGCAGCTGAGTTCTGCTGCAACTGATTTGATGCAGAATGAGTCTCTTTTACCGCTGATGGTTAGGTTACAGTAGGTGAATAAGCAAGGAAATGATAGAACAAGAAAAGGTTCATTAGTCACTGCTCTTCAATGAAATCACTGACCTGTTAAGCCAGCACACCCTGCCACTCAAGATGACATGTATTCTGCAGTTTGATGGAGAAAGATGAAGCAGATGAAACACAAAGAATCACTGAAATACACTTCCCTGTGCTCCTGTTTCATATGGAGGTCTAGTTCCTGCTCTGACCTGGAGTCTCTCCACGAATCCCATCACGTTTAGCCAGGTTGGTAATGAGGCAGACACTGCAATCACCCTTGGTGAGGAGGAACCCTAAGTCCTAGTCCTAGCCCTAGACCAAGACGACCATCATTGAAGCCCAAGCAGATATGGATTCAGCAGCAAACGGAAGGGCATACCTGTGCCTCGGTTAAACGTCAAAGTAAAAATTGGGGGAATTTGCGAATTTGAGACAGGATGTTCAAAGCAGAGGCAGCTTGTTTTTGTTGTTTTTGGTCTGGACTTGCAGACAATGCAGGAAGCAATACTGTTAGCAAACTCTATCTCTTATTAAACATTATGCTAACTATTTTAAAAGAAGTAGTTACAGAGATACTGGATGCACTGGTAGTAATCTTCCAAGAATCCTTAGATTCTGGAAAAGTCCCAGAGGATTAGAAAACTGCCAATCCTCCCTTATTCAAAAAGCGAAGGATTCAAAAAAACAGGTAATTATAGGTTAGTTAGCTTAACATCTGTCATCAGGAAAATGTTAGAGTCTATTATAAAGGATATAATAGCAGAGCATTTAGAAATACATAATATAATCAAGCAGAGTCAGCACGGCTTCATGAAGGGGAAATCATGCCTGACAAATTTATTAGAATTCTTTGAGAAGGTAACAAGCAGGATATGTAAAGGGGAACCAGTAGATGTAATATACTTGGGTTTCCAAAAGGCGTTCAATAAGGTACCGCACATAAGGCTACTTAATAAGAGCCCATGGTGTTGGGGGTAGTATATTAGCATGGATAGAGGATTGGCTAACTAATAGAAGACAGAGAGTTGGGATAAGGGGAGCAGTTTCAGGATGTACCTGTAACTAGTGGAGTACCACAGGGATCAGTGCTGGGGCCACAATTATTTACAATATATATTAAATACTTGTATGAGGGAAGTGAATGTACTATCGCCAATTTTGCAGATGACACAAAAATAGGTGGGAAGGCAAGTGGTGAGGTTAACACAAAAAGTCTACAGAGGGATATAGACAGGTTAAATGAATGGGCAAAAATGTGGCAGATGGAATACAATGTGGGAAAATGTAAGCTTATGTACTTTGGCAGGAAGAATAGAGGAGCTGAATAATATTTAAATGGAGAAAGACTGCAGAAAGCTGCAGCACAGAGGGATTTGGGGGTCCTCATGCATGAATCACAAAAAGCTAGCATACAAGTTCAGCAGGTTAAAGGGAAGGCAAATGGATTGTTGGCCTTTATTTCAAAGGGAATGGAGTATAAAAATGGGGAAGTATTGCTAAAACTATACAAGGCACTAGTTAGACCACACCTAGAATACTGTGAACAATTTTGGTCTCCTTATCTAAAGGAAAGATATACTGACATTGGGGGCAGTCCAGAGGAGGTTCACAAGATTGATCCAGAGTATGGTGGAATTTTCTTATGAGGAGAAGTTGAGTAGGTTGGGCCTGTACTCACTGGAGTTTAGAAGAATGAGAGGTGACTTTATTGAAACATATAAAATTCTTAGGGAGCTTGACAGGGTAAATGCTGAGAGGTTGTTTCCCCTTGTGGGAAGTCTAGGACCAGAGGGCATAATCTCAGAGTAATGGGTCATTTAAGACAGAGATGAGGAGGAATTTCTTCTCAGAGGGTAGTCAATCTGTGGAATTCTTTACCATAGAGGGCTGTAGAGGCTGGGTCATTAAGTATATTCAAGGCTGATATTGACATTTTTAATCAGTAAGGGAATCAAGGGTTATGGGGAAAAGGCAAGAAAGTGGAATTTAGGATTTTCAGATCAGCCATGATCTCACCGAATGGCGGGTCAGACTCGATGGGCCAAATGGCCTACTTCTGCTCCTACGACTTATGGTGTTTTGCGGTTTTACAAGGTAGACTCTGCACAAGGCTCTACATAGAACTCTCTCTCTCCATGCTCTGATATTCCCCATGTGATCCTACGTTATTGATTATGCTGACTACATATTTACATATTTAACGTTAACCCTTTACATCTCACCTCAAATTCTCTGCCTTCATCTCTGGTTCACAGTGGTTTCACCAATCTCCCTGACCTTGTTTGCATCTCTCTCGGAGGTTGCATAGGATTCATGTGCTCTTGAACTCTGGAGTAACTTATAAATCTTCAGAGACTACTGGTTCTCTGTTCAGGTTGTCTTTCTGGTCATATGGGTAGTTAGTACATTCTATTGATGGTCGTCGTCCTCTTGTAGATACGAGTGCACCTCTCTATCTTCTCACTATCCTATTCTCAATCTCAACAAGATAAGATCTCGAACATAGGAACAACATACGAACATATGAAACAGGAGCATACATAAGCCATTCGGCTCCTCCAGCCTGCTCCACCATTCAATAAGATCATGGCTGATCTGATTGTAACCTCAACTCCACAATCCCACCTACTCCTGATAGCCTTTCACCACCTTGCTTATCAAGAATCTATCTAGCTCTACCTTAAAAATATTAAAAGACTCTGCTTCGACTGCCTTTTGAGGAAGAGAGTTACAAAGACTCACTACCCTCAAAGAAAAAAATTCTCACCTCTGTATTAAATGGGTGACTCCTTATTTTAACCCCTAGTTTTAGATTCTCCTACAAAAGGAAACACCCTTTTCACCCTGTCAAGACCCCTCAGGATCTTATATGTTTCAATCAAGTCGTCTCTTACTCTTCTAAACTCCAGTGGATACAAGCCTAACCTGTCCAACCTTTCCTCATAAGACAACCTGCCCATTCCTGGTATTAATCTGGCAAACCGTCTGTGAACTGCTTCCAAAGCATTTACATCCTTCCTGAAATAAGGAGACCAATGCTGTACATAGTCTGGTCTCACTTATGCCCTGTATAACTGAAGCATAGCCTCCCTACATTTGTATTCAATTCCCCTCCCAACAAACAATAACATTCTATTAGCTTTCCTAATTATCTGCTGTACCTGCATACTAACCTTTTGCAATTCATGCACTAGGACACCCAGATTCCTCTACATCTGAGCTCTGCAAAGTCACCATTTAGATAATATGCTTTTTTTTATTCTTCCTGCCAAGAAGGATAATTTCAGATTTTCCCACAATATACTCCATTTGCCAGATCGTTGCCCACTCACTTAACCTAACTCTGTCACTTTTTAGCCTCCTTATGTCCTCTTCACAACTTCTTTCCTACCAATCTTTGTATCATTGGCAAATTGAGCAACCATACTAACTGTCCCTTCACCAAATCACTTATATAAATTGTAAAACGTTTGGGCCCCAGCACTGATCCCTGTTGCACCACTCATTACATCTTGCCAACCAAAAAATTACCCAGTTATACTCTCTGATTCCTGTTAGCAAGCCAATCTTCTATGCCACTAAGTCACTCCCTATACAATGTGCTTTTATTTTCCACAATAACCTTTGAAGTGGCACCTTATCAAATTCCTTCTGGAAATCTAAGTACAGTACATCCACCAGTTCCCCTTTATCCACAGCACGTTACTTCTTCAAAGAACTCTTACAAAACCATGTTGACTCTGCCTGATTACCTTGAATTTATCAAAGTGCCCTACTATAACATCTTTAACAATAGCTTCTAATGTTTTTCCTATGACAGATGTTAAGCTAACTGGCCTGTAGTGTCCTGCTTTCTGTTTCCCTCCCTTTTTGAATAAAGGAGTTACGTTCGACATTTTCCAATCCAGATTCCCCGAATCTAGTGAATTTAGGAAAATTAAAACCAATGCATCAACTATCTCTCTAGCCACTTCCTTTAAGACCCTAGGATGAAATCCAGCAGGTCCCAGGAACTTAGCAAATTTTTGGAACTGCAGGTTGACAAGTACCACTTCCCTGGTGATTGTAATTTTCCTGAGTTCCTCCCTCCCTTCCATTTCCTGATTTACAGCTATTTCTGGGATGTTACTTGTAACCTCTATAGTGAACACTAATGCAAAATACCTGCTCAATTTATGTGCAATATTCTTATTTTCCATTATTAACATCCCACCCCGACTCACTTTCTATAGGACCAACGCTCACTTTCTTAACTCTTTTTAAATTTCTACAGAAACTCTTACTTTCTGTCTTTATATTTCTAGCCAGCTTTCTCTCGTACTCTAATTTTTCCCTCCTTATTAATCTTTTAGTCATTCTCAGCAGTTTTCTAAATTCTTACCTGCCACCCATCTTTGCGCAATTATACGATTTTTCTTTAAGTTTGATACCATCTTTAACTTTTTTTAGTTAACCACGATGGTGGGTCCTCCCCTTGGAATTTTTCTTTCGCATTGGAATGTATGTATTTTGTGTATTCTGAAATATCCCCTTAAATGTCTGCCACTGCATCTCTATAAGACCTATCCCTTAACCTAATTTGCCAGTTCACTTTAACCAGCTCTGCTTTCATACCCTCATAATTTCCCTTGCTTAAGTTTAAAATACTAGTCTTGTACCCACTCTTCTCTCTCTCAAACTGAATGTAAAACTCAATCATATTATGATTACTGCTACTTCGGGGCATCTTCACTATGGAGTCATTAATTAATCCTATCTCACTGGACAATACCAGGTCTAGTAAAGCCTACCCTCTGGTTGTCTCCAGAACATGCTGTTCTAAGAAACTATCCTGAAAACATTCTAGGCTACCTTTGCTCATCTGATCTTTCCAATCAACATGTAGATTAAAATCGCCCATGATTATCACCATACCTTTCTTACAAGCTCCCATTATTTCTTCCTTTATAGTCCATGCTACCACATGGGTACTGTTAGGGGGCCTGTACACCACTCCCACAAGTGACTTCTTGCCTTTATCATTTCTCATTTCTACCCAAACCGCTTCTACATCCTGATTTCCTGAACTTAAGTTATCCCTCTCTATTGTGCTAATACCATCATTAATTTACAGAGCCAGCCCTCCACCTTTTCCTAGCTTCCAGTCCTTCCCAAATATCATGTATCCTTCAATATTCAGGTTCTAATCTATGTTATCCTGCAGCTATGCCTCTATAATGGTATCAGATCATACTTATTGATTGCTATTTGAGCTATCAGTTCATCTGTTTTGCTTCGAATGCTAGGTGCATGCATCCAGATACAGAGCATTTAGTTTGTACTTTTATTATTTTTGTAACGTCTAGCCTTGTCTGCTGATTTACTCTTAGATTTGTACTCTCTATCCCTTCCTGTCATGGTCTGCATATCATCTGCCATATAAGTACCTTTCTTCCTTGCCTATCTCTACTCTTTGATTTAACACCTTCCCAAATTTGATCCTTTGCCCCCATTATTTAGTTTGAAATCCTCTCTACTTCCCTGCTTACACAGCTTGCTAGAACACTGGTCCAGGTGTAGACCACCCCAATGATACAGCCCCCACTTTCCCCAGAAATGGTGACAGTGCCCCAGCAGCTGGGAGCCACTTCCCCCACACCAGTCTTTGAGCCACGCATTTATTTCTCCAATCTAATTTGCCTTATGCCAATTTGCCCAGAGATTATTACCTTTGAGGTCCTGCTTCTTAAATTGGTGCCTAGCTCCTCATACTGACTATGCAGAACCTCTTTCCTTGTCCTGCCTATGTCATCGGTAGCTACATAGACCATGATGACTTCCCCTTCCCACTCCAAATTCCTCTCTAGCCCTGAGCAGATGTCCCAAACCCTGGCACCGGGCAGGCAACACAACCTGCTGGACTCTCATTCTTTGCTGCAGAGAAGTGTCAATCCCCCTCACTACACTGTCCCTTACTATCACCACATTCCTTTTGGCTCCCCGCAACTTGAATGGCTTCCTGTACCATGGTGCCATGGCCAGTCAGCTCATCCACTCTGCAACGCTCACTCTTATCCAGACAAGCTGAAAGAACCTCAAACCAATTGGACAATTGCAAAGGCCGAGGCTCCTGCACTCCTGCCTTCTAGGTCCCCTTACCTGCCTCACTCACAGTCACACCCTCCTGTTCCTGACCACTGATCAAATCAGAATACCCTATCTATACGGGTGTGACCGCCTCCTGGTACAAAGTGTCCAGGTAACTTTCACCCTCCCTGATGCACTGCCTGTCTGCAGTTCGGCCTCCAGCTCAACAACTCTGAGCAGAGGCTCTACAAGCCACAAACACTTACTGCAGGCGTGTTTGCCCTGGGTCGCAATGACACCCAGGAGATCCCACATGCTGCAGCATTGAAACATCACTTGTCCTACCATCCTTAATGTGTTTTAATTAACAACTTAATTATTTTATTAAATTAATTATTTTCCTTTTTGTATATTTTATTCACCTTACCACCAGTTCTTGTGCTATTTTAAACCTTAGGAATAGAAGCAACCTTAACCATCCACCAGATACTCACCAAACAGCTAGCTTCTTTCCCTGTAGTAAAGGGCCAATTCCTACAGGTGAAAAAAATTAGAAAAATCAAAAGCAAAGGAGCACCTCCTCTCTCTCCTCACCAAATTCCCAAGTATACAGTCACAAGCCGTACTCATTTGCAAGCTGCACGATAAGCTCCTGTATTTATGTTAACTGAACCGCAGTTTCAGGAACCAGGTTAAACCAGTTAGCTAATTAACTACTCAGCTATTCTCAGTAGAGAGTGTTTACCCTGCCTAAAGAAGAAACTTACTCTACTTACAGTACATTCCAGTTACTGCTAGCTACAGATAAGACTAGATTTTTCAAGAACAAGATTAACACCTTAAACTTCCCCACTCACTAAACTCTCAAGTATACAAAAACAGAATTATCTGGAAAAACTCAGCAGGTCTGGCAGCATCGGCGGAGAAGAAAAGAGTTGACGTTTCGAGTCCTCATGCCCCTTCAACAGAACTGAGTAAAATTAGGTGAAATATAAGGCAGTTTAAGGTGTGGGGGGGTCGCGGAGAGAAGGTGGGGGTGGGGGGGTGGTTGTAGGGACAAGCAAGCAGTAATAGGAGCAGATAATCAAAAGATGTCACAGACAAAAGAACAAAGAGGTGTTGAAGGTGGTGATATTATCTAAGAGAATGTGCTAATTAAGAATGGATGGCAGGACACTCGAGGTACAGCTCTAGTGGGAGTGGGGTGGAAAGACTGACAGGGCATTACAGGTATAGATTTAAAAATAATGGAAATAGGTGGGAAAAGAAAAATCTATATAAATTATTGGAAAAAACAAAAGGGAGGGGGAAGAAACGGAAGTGGGGGGGGGGGGGGTGCGGTGATGGAGGAGGGAGTTCAAGGTCTAAAGTTGTTGAATTCAATATTCAGTCCGGAAGGCTGTAAAGTGCCTAGTTTCATAAGTCTCATAAGCCTAGTTTTTTGTTTTTATCCCAAGTATACACTCAGTCACTAGCTGCCCCTCCAACAGTGCAGCACTCCCTCAGCACTGCACTAGGTTTATCAGCCTGGATTATGTTCTTAGGTCTCTAGAGTGGAGCTCGAATCCACAATCTGAGTTGGAGGCAAGAATACTCCTGATGCACACGCCTCCTGACCAGCAGTTGGAGCAGTTCAGTGGACAGAGAAGGACACAAAGGCCATAAGCAAGACAGGGAGAGCCAGCAAATAGTCAGTGTCAACAGCATGTACCCACCAACACAGAACACGCAGCAAAACCTTTCCTCTGCAGCCAGACTCTACTGCACTACCAGCCGACTGATCTCTGGAACGACATGAATCATAGAAGGGTTACAGAACAGAAGGAGGCCATTCAGCCTGTCATGTCCATGCCAGTTCCTTACAAGAGCAACTTAGCTAGTTCCACTCCCCTGCCTTTTCCCCATTGGCCCTGCAAAATTATGCAATTCTCTTTGGAATGCTATGATTGAATCTGCCTCCACCACACTCTCAGGCAGTGCATTCCAGATCCTAACCACTCGCTGCATAAAATGTTTTTCCTCATGTCGCCTTTGGCTCTTCTGCCAATCACCTTAAATCGGTATCCTCCGGTTCTCGTTCCTGCTGCCAATTGGAACAGTTTCTCCTATCTACTCTGCCCAGACCCCTCTTGATTTTGAATTCCTTTATCAATTCTCCTCTCAACCCTCTCTACTCTGAGGGGAAGAACCTCAGTTTCTCCAATCTGTCCATGCAATTAAAGTTCCCTGGAACCATTCTTGTGAATCTTTTCTTCACGTCCTTCCTGAAGTGTGGCACCCAGATCTGGATGCAATATACCAGTTGAGGCTGAACCAGTGTTTTATACAGACTTACCATAACTTTCTTACTTTTGCACTCTATGCCCCTATTTATAAAGCCCAGGATCCCATATGCTTTATGAACCACTCCTTCAGCCTGCCTTGCCACCTTCAATGATTTGTGTTGGGTAAGAGTATTTTGGGTTACAGAATCAAGGTGGTTAAATAGAGTGAAGATGCAGATTAGCCGTGATCTGACTGAATGATAGAACAGGTTCAACCACCCACAGTTCCTCCGTTTCCATTCAGGAACAGAGTTTGCTTCTGTCATGTGTCATAGCCCCATAATGCTTCCAGATTAAATGTTAATTCAGGATAAAATTAACAGTCACTTAGACAAATGTGGATTAATTAAGGATAGCTGAGGGCAAATTGTGTTTAAGTAATTTGAGTTTATTGATAAAGTAGCAGAACAGAGAGGGTTGATGAGGGGAATGCAGTTGATCTGGTATACATGAACTTCCATAAAAAGCCAAATAATAGGCTATTCACCAAAGTTAGAGCTCATGGAACAAAAGTGATAGATATGAAATTGACTGAGTGACAGGAAACAGAGTGATGGTGAACAGTTGATTTTAGAACTGGAGGAAGATATATAGTGGGGTTCCCCAGGGGTTGGTGTCAGGGCTCTCTGCTTCACTTGATTATGTAGTCATGACCTCGACTTGGGTGTACAGGGCACAATTGCAAAATCTTTGGCTGACTCAAAACTTGGAAGTATTGTGAACTGTGAGGAAGATAGTGATAAACTTCAAAACGTCGTAAGTTGGTGGAATGGACGAATATTATGTTCTCAGGTCTCTAGAGCGGAGCTCAGATCCACAATTTGGTCAAGTGCAGATAGGGTGAGAGATGTTGCTCAAATGCCACATGCCCATCAATCAATAGGCTCCAGACTCCACAGGGAGGAGGGGGGGAAATGCTCTCCACACGTCTGTGCGCCGATCAGTGCTGGCTCATGTTCAAGCTCCATCACCAAAGCCCTGCCCCGACAGTGCGGTTGTGGGCATGCGTGGGTATTACTGTGTGAGGTGCCAGTACTGTTAGTGTGAGTGGGACAGAGTTGTCACTGTATGAGTTGCCAGTGCTGTTAGTGCAAGTGGGACAGTGTGTCATTGTTGACGTGCCAGTGCTGTTAGTGCAAGGGGACAGTGTGTCACTGTTGACGTGCCAGTGCTGTTGGTGCAAGAGGACAGTGTGTCATTGTGTTGAGGTGCCAGTGCTGTCAGTACAAGGGGACAGTGTGTCACTGTTGAGGTGCCAGTGCTGTTAGTGCAAGGGGACAGTGTGTCACTGTATAAGGTGCCAGTGCTGTTAGTGCAAGTGGGACAGTGCGAGTGGGACAGTGTGTCACTGTATAAGGTGCCAGTGCTGTTAGTGCAAGTGGGACAGTGCGAGTGGGACAGTGTGTCACTGTATAAGGTGCCAGGGCTGTTAGTGTAAGTGGGACAGTATGAATGACATGCATGATTAAGAGGGAGGGTTAAAGTGTGAGTGTGTGCGCGGGTTGGTGGGGGTAGATAAGGGGCCTGGAAACAGGAGAAGCACCAGGGCCCTTGATTTCTCCCCCAGGCCCTGGTGAGCACAGGGGTGATGGGTGAATGGGAGTTGGTGCAAGTTAGAACTCCAATGGCAGAGTTTTGGATGACCTCAATTTTGCAGAGGATAGAATGTGGGAGGCTAGCCAGCACTGCATAGGAATAGTCAAGTCTCGAGGTAAGGAAGGCACAGATGAGGGTGTCAGCAACAGATAGTTGAGGCAGGGACAGAATTGGATTGCGTGTGGATATGGAAGTAGGCAGTTTTAGATGGCGGAGTGGATGTGTAGTTGGAAGCAGATCTCAGGGTTAATACAACACCAATATTACAAACAGTCTCAGACATGGGGATAGGCTAGCAATTTTTTTTGTTTGTTTACAAGAGGTTGGCCATTGGTAAGACCAGCATTTATTATCCATCCCTAATTGCCCTCAAGAAGGTGCTGGTGAGTCACCTTCTTGAACCACTGCAGGAAATGTGGTATAGGTACACTCACAGATGCGGAGAAGCTTTGGGGAGTCAGGAGTTGAGGTATTCGCAGCAGAATTCCCAGCCTCTGACCTGCTCTTGTAGCCACAGTTATTTATACAGCTGGTCCAGTTAAGTTTCTGGTCAATGGTCACTCCCAGGATATTGATGGTGGGGGATTCAGTGATGGTAATGCCATTGAACGTCAAAGGGAGATGGTTAGATTCTCTCTTGTTGGAGATGGTCATAGCCTAGCACTTGTGTGACACAATTGTTACTTACCACTCATCAGCCCAAGCCTTAGTGTTGTCCAGGTCTTGCTGTATGTAGACGTGGACTGCTTTAATATTTATGGTGACGCGAATGGTGCTGAACTTAGTGCAAACATCCCCACTTCTGATCTTATGATGGAAGGAAGGTCACTGATGAAGCAGCTGAAGATGGTTGGGTCTAGGACACTACCCTGAGGAACTCCTGCAGTGATGTCCTGGAATGAGATGATTGGGCTCCAACAACCACTACTATCTTACTCTGTACTAGGTATGACTCCAACCAGTGGAGAGATTTCCCCTTGATTCCCATTGACTCCACTTTTGCTAGGGCTCCTCGAGGCAACACTTGGCCAAAATGCTGTCTTGATGTCAAGGGCAGTCACTCACACCTCACATCCTGAATTCAGCTCCCTTTGCCGACATTTGGACCAAAGCTGAAATAAGGTCAAAAGCTAAGTGGCCCTGGCTGAACCCAAAGTGAACGTCAGTGAGCAGGTTATTGCTGAGTAAGTGACATTTGATAGCACTGTCCACAACACCTTCCATCATTTTGCTCATGATTAAGAGTAGGCTGATGGAGCGGTAATTGGCCAGGTTGGATTTGCCTTGCTGTTTGTGGATAGGTCATACCTGGGCAATTGTAGCCATACTGGTACATCACATCTTGGGGGTTGGGGGGAGCGGGGGGTGGTGAGTTCAGGAGCACAAGTCTTCAGTACTATTGCCAGAATGTTGTGAGGGCCCATTGCCTTTGATGTATCCAGTGCCTTCAGCTGTTTTTTGATATCAGTCTGAGCGACGGGAATGCACTGGCAGACTGACAGGCATGTCACATTCTCAAGCAGAGGCATCCAGGCAGGCGGAGAGGCGGGGACACCCTGGCAGGCGGAGAGGCGGGCACACCCTGGCAGGCGGAGAGGCGGACACACCCTGGCAGGCGGAGAGGCGGGGACACCCTGGCAGGCGGAGAGGCGGGCACACCCTGGCAGGCGGAGAGGCGGGGACACACTGGCAGGCAGAGAGGCGGGGACACCCTGGCAGGCGGAGAGGCGGGGACACACTGGCAGGCGGAGAGGCGGGGACACACTGGCAGGCGGAGAGGCGGGGACAAGAAAGAAAAAAAAATTCAAAGGGGAAGACCAACATCTGTGGTTAACTAAAAAGTTAAAGCTAGTATCAAACTTAAAGAAAAAGCATATAATTGCACAAAGATGGCAGGTCAGATGATTGGACAGAATATTTAAAAAAGCAGAGACTGACTAAAAGATGGATAAGGAGGGAAGAATTAGAGTACAAGAGAAAGCTAGTTAGAAATATAAAGACAGAGAGTAAGGGTTTCTATGGATACTTAAATAAGAAGAGTTAACAAAGTGAGTGTTGATCCGATAGAAATAAATCTGGGGAGTTAGTAATGGAAAATAAGGAGATGACAAATGAATTAACAGTTATTTTGCATCGGTCTTCACAAGAGAATCTCAGGAATAGGAAAGGAAATGGTGCTGAACAAATTGTTGGAGCTGCGGGTTGACAAATTCTGGTGTCCTACTGGATTTCATCTTAGGGTCTTAAAATAAGTGGCTGATGAGGTAGTTGATGCATTGATTTTAATTTTCCAGAATTTACTGGATTCAGGAAAGGTTCCATTAGATTGGAAAATAGCGAATGTAACTCCTTTATTCAAAGGGAGGGAGACAGAAAGCAGGAAACTACAGGCCAGTTAGCTTAACATCTGTCATAGGGAAAATGTTAGAAGCTATTGTTAGAGACATAATAACAGGGCAATTTGATAAATTCTGGGTAATCAGGCAGAGTCAACATGGTTTTGAGAGTGGGAAATCATGTTTAACCAATTTACTGGTAAAGGGGATGTACTGAGATTTTCAGAAGGCATTTGATAAGGTGGCTCATCAAAGGTTATTGCAGAAAATAAAAGCTCAAGGTGAAAGGGGTAACATATTGGCATAGATATAAGATTGACTTGCTTACAAGAAACAGAGAGTATGTATAAATAGGTATAGTGTATAAGGAAGGAAGGGAAACAAGCAGTAGTTTCATGGAACATATAGAGATTAAAGAGGAGGTGCTTGCTGCCTTACAGCGAATAAAGGTAGATAAATCCCCCGGGCCTGACATGATATTCCCTCGGACCTTGAGGGAGACTAGTGTAGAAATTGCAGGGGCCCTGGCAGAAATATTTAAAATTTCCTTAGCCACGGGTGAGGTGCCGGAGGATTGGAGGGTAGCTCATGTTGTTCCGTTGTTTAAAAAAGGCTCCAAAAGTAAACCAGGTAATTACAGGCCAGTGAGCCTGACGTCAGTAGTAGGTAAATTATTGGAAGGTGTCCTGAGAGATCGGATATATAATTACTTGGACAGCCAAGGGCTGATTAAGGATAGTCAGCATGGCTTTGTGCGTGGTAGGTCGTGTTTAACGAACCTTGCAGAGTTTTTCGAGGAGGTTACCAAGAAAATAGATGAAGGAAAGGCTGTGGATGTTGTCTACATGGACTTTAATAAGGCCTTTGACAAGGTCCCACATGGGAGGTTAGTTCAGAAGGTTCAGACACTTGGTATCCATGGAGATGTTGTAAACTGGATTTGAAATTGGCTGTGTGGGAGAAGACAGAGAGTGGTAGTGGATGATTGCTTCTCAGACTGGAGGTCTGTGACTAGTGGTGTGCCTCAGGGATCTGTACTGGGACCATTGTTGTTTGTTGTCTATATCAATGATTTGGATGATAATGTGGTGAATTGGATCAGCAAGTTTGCTGATGACACTAAGATTGGAGGCGTTGTGGACAGCGAGGAAGGCTTTCAAAGCTTGCAGAGAGATCTGGACCAACTGGAAAAATGGGCCAGAAAATGGCAGATGGAATTTAATGCGGAAAAGTGTGAGGTGTTACATTTTGGAAGGTCAAACCAAGGTAGGACATACACAGTAAATGGTAGGGCACTGAGGAGTGCGGAGGAACGAAGGGATCTGGGAGTTCAGATACATAATTCCCTGAAAGTGGCGTCACAGGTAGACAAGGTTGTAAAGAAAGCTTTTGGCATACTGGCCTTCATAAATCAAAGTATTGAGTATAGGAGTTGGGATGTTATGGTGAGATTGTATAAGACATTGGTGAGGCTAACTTTGGAGTATTGTGTGCAGTTCTGGTCGCCTAACTACAGGAAGGATATCAGTAAGATTGAGAGAGTGCAGAGAAGATTTACTAGGATGTTGCCGGGTCTTAAGGAGTTGAGTTACAGGGAGAGATTAAACAGGTTAGGACTTTATTCCTTGGAGCGTAGAAGAATGAGGGGAGATATGATAGAAGTTTACAAAATTATGAGGGGTATAGACAGAGTAAACGCGAGTAGGCTCTTTCCACTTAGATTAGGAGAAATAAACACGAGAGGACATGGCTTTAAGGTGAAAGGGGAAAGGTTTAGGGGGAACATTAGGGGGAACTTCTTCACTCAGAGTGGTGAGAGTGTGGAACGAGCTACCATCTAACATGGTAAATACGGGCTCACTCTTAAGTTTTAAGAATAAATTAGATAGATACATGGATGGGAGAGGTCTGGAGGATTATGGACTAGGTGCAGGTCAATGGGACTAGCGGAGTAATATTTCGGCACAGACTAGAAGGGTCGAATGGCCTGTTTTCTGTGCTGTAGTGTCCTATGGTTCTATAGGTCTTTTTCTGGTTGGCAGGGCGTGCAGGTGGTGTGCCACAGGGGTCACTGCTGGGACCTCAACTCTTTAAAAATTTATATAAATGATTTGGATGAAGGAATAGATGAGATGGTTGCTAAATTTGCTGATGACACAAAAATAGGTAGGAAAGTAAGTTATGAAGAGGACATAAGGAGGCCACAAAAGGATATAGATAAGTTAGGTGAGTGGAAACAGATCTGGCAAATGCAGTAAATGTGGGAAAATGTGAAATTGTTCATTTTGGCAGGATGAATAAAAAATGGTGAGAGATTGCAGAGCTCTGAGATGCAGAGGAACCTGGGTGTCCTAGTGCATGAATCACAGAAGGTTAGTATGCAGGTACAGCAGGTAATTAGGAAAGCTAATAGAATGTTATTGTTTATTGCGAGGGGAATTGAATACAAAAGTAGGGAGGTTATATTTCAGTTATACAGAGCACTAGTGAGACCATATCTGGAGTACTGTGTACAGTATTGGTCTCCGTATTTAAGGAAGGATGTAAATACATTGGAAGCAGTTCAGAGAGGGTTTACTAGACTAATACCTGGAATGGGAGGGTTATTTTATGAGGAAAGGTTGAACAGGTTAGGCTTGCATCCACTGGAGTTTAGAAGAGTAAGAGGTACTTGATTGAAATACTTCAGATCCTGAGGGGTCTTGACAGGGTGGATGTGCAAATGATGTTTCATCCTGTGGGAGAATCTAGAACTAGGGTCCACTGTTTAAAAACAAGGAGTTGCCCATTTAAGACCGAGATAAGGAGATTTTTTTTTCTCCGAGGGTTGAGAGACTTTGGAACTCTCTTCCTCAAAAGGTGATTGAGACAGAGTCTTTGAAAATCTTTAAGGCAGAATTAGGTAGATTCTTGATTAGGAAGGGGGTGAAAAGTTATTGGGGGTAGGTAGGAATGTGAAGCTGAGGTTAAAAGTAGATCAGCCATGAACTTATTGAATGGTGGAGCAGGCTCGACGGGTAGAGTGGCCCACTCCAGCTCCTAACTTGGACGCTCTTATGGCACGCTGCCAGGCGGAGGGGCCCCCTCCCTGGCAGGCGGGGGGGGGGGGTAGACAGGACGAGGCTTCACTGGCGGGCGGGGGGGACGGGGCTTCACTGGCGGGCGGGGGGGACGGGGCTTCACTGGCGGGCGGGGGGGACGGGGCTTCACTGGCGGGCGGGGGGGACGGGGCTTCACTGGCGGGCGGGGGGGACGGGGCTTCACTGGCGGGCGGGGGGGACGGGGCTTCACTGGCGGGCGGGGGGGACGGGGCTTCACTGGCGGGCGGGGGGGACGGGGCTTCACTGGCGGGCGGGGGGGACGGGGCTTCACTGGCGGGCGGGGGGGACGGGGCTTCACTGGCGGGCGGGCGGGGGGGACGGGGCTTCACTGGCGGGCGGGCGGGGGGGACGGGGCTTCACTGGCGGGCGGGCGGGACGGGGCTTCACTGGCGGGCGGGGGGGACGGGGCTTCACTGGCGGGCGGGGGGGGGGTTCCAGTGGCGGGCGGGGATACCGTTCATCAGTATCTGAGCCTCCCCCGGATATGAAATCAGGTGCACAAACCCCCTGGCGCCGAGTCTCCGGCCCGTTTCCCCTGGAAGTTAAAGTGGGAGCGATTTGCAGATGTGCAAAGTTGCAGCAAGGGATCGGCAGCGAAGTGAAGACCGAGGCCAGGGAAATGGAAAAGCCGCTTACCGGAGACTGGCTGCGGGCCAGGGTGCAGGACTGGGATCTTCCTGTGCCTCTCTCTCTCGGGCAGCTTCGGAGCGGTGGGTTTGGGGGTTCGCTCTTTCCGGGGGGGGGGGGGGGGGGGGTCTCAGAGCGGCTGTGCCGCCCCCCTCGGTCGCATTCTCCCCGGAATGTTTGTAACTCTGTCCAAACTCTCAGCTTCCGGGTTCCTGCTCTGAAATTTCATCACATGGCCCGGGTTAACTAACCCTGGCTAACTAAACTGATCCGGGTTAAACTCCCCAGCCAGATCCAACTAACCTGCTTTAGATTTAAACCAACCCCGTACTAAACTGATCCAGGTCAACTAACCCTGGCTAACTAAATTAATCTGGGTAAACCCCTGGCTAACTACATTATTCCAGGTTAATGAAACTAACCCAGGTTAACTTGCCTTGGCGACAAAACTAATCCTAGTTAAACTCCCCAGCCAGCTCAATTAACCTGGTTTAGATCTAAACCAACCCTGGATAACTAAACTGATCAGGGTTAACTAACCCTGTGGCTAACTAAACTAACCTGGGTTAAATTCTCCCAGCCAACTACATTGATCTTGGTTCATTGAACTAACCCAGGTTAACTAACCCTGGATAACTAAACTAATCAGGGCTTAAACTCCCCAACCAGGCTTAACTAATCCAGTTTATCTAAACCAACCCTGGCTAACTAAACTGATCCAGGTTAATTAACCCTGGCTAACTAAGATAACGTGTGTTAAACTCACCCTGATTAACTACGTTAATCCTGATTAATTAACTAACCCTGGCGAACAAACCTAATTTGCATTAAACTCCCTGGCTTGGCTCAACTAACCCGGTTTAACTAAACTAACCGTGGCCAACTAAACTCACCTGGATTAACTAAATTATCCTTGGCCTGGCTCAACTAACTCATATGAAAATGAATTAATCCAGCCCAACTAGACTAACCCAAAATGGATTAACTCACCCGGGTTAACTGACCACACTCTGGCCCTCTAACCCGACCATTCCTGAGCAGAAATGGGACAGTCCAAGCTCAGAGTCTCAGTGTTTACAGACTCACTGAAGCTGCTGTTTCAAATCTAGCAATGAATGAAATTTGTTCAATGTGAGAGCTGTCATGTACTTTCTGTTATTCCAAACTCCCAGCCAGAGATTGCCTGTGATTGTTACTAGAGAGAATGTGGACAGCTTAGGCAAGAGGCACTCCCCATGGATGCAAAGTGCATTCCAACACAGATAACACCATGCTGCTTCCAGGAGTTAGTTTATCTCCACACAACTTCCTAAGTGTGAACAGTACAAGGCAGCCTCAGTCTCGGTTGTGATGCTTTCAGTATTAGATAGGCTTGCCCTTCACCTCCACCCCCACCTCCCACCCTCCCCCTACCACCCTGCACTGCAGCCCACTAGGATAAAACATTACTGTTGGACCAGTTCCTATCACGGCAGCTCCAGAGCAGACAGAGCGAGTACAGCCACAGAGAACATCAACCTCGCAAATTGGTTGGGCATGGCCTGCAGGAGAGCAGAAACGAGAGACAGAAGGGGGAAGAGACCAGACAGCAGTCTCCGGTCACAGGAAGGGGGAAGAGAGCAGACAGCAGTCTCCCGTCACAGGAAGGGGGAAGAGAGCAGACAGCAGTCTCCGTCACAGGAAGGGGGAAGAGAGCAGACAGCAGTCTCCCGTCACAGGAAGGGGGAAGAGAGCAGACAGCAGTCTCCGTCGCAGGAAGGGGGAAGAGAGCAGACAGCAGTCTCCGTCGCAGGAAGGGGGAAGAGAGCAGACAGCAGTCTCTGTCACAGGAAGGGGGAAGAGAGCAGACAGCAGTCTCCGTCACAGGAAGGGGGAAGAGAGCAGACAGCAGTTTCCCGTCACAGGAAGGGGGAAGAGAGCAGACAGCAGTCTTCGTCACAGGAAGGGGGAAGAGAGCAGACAGCAGTCTCCCGTCACAGGAAGGGGGAAGAGAGCAGACAGCAGTCTCCCGTCACAGGAAGGGGGAAGAGAGCAGACAGCAGTCTCCATCACAGGAAGGGGGAAGAGAGCAGACAGGAGTCTCCGTCACAGGAAGGGGGAAGAGAGCAGTCAGCAACCTCCGTCACAGGAAGGGGGAAGAGAGCAGACAGCAGTCTCCAGTCACAGGAAGGGGGAAGAGAGCAGACAGCAGTCTCTGTCACAGGAAGGGGGAAGAGAGCAGACAGCAGTCTCCGGTCACAGGAAGGGGGAAGAGAGCAGACAGCAGTCTCCGTCACAGGAAGGGGGAAGAGAGCAGACAGCAGTCTCCCGTCACAGGAAGGGGGAAGAGAGCAGACAGCAGTCTTCGTCACAGGAAGGGGGAAGAGAGCAGACAGCAGTCTCCGTCACAGGAAGGGGGAAGAGAGCAGACAGCAGTCTCCCGTCACAGGAAGGGGGAAGAGAG
Organism: Cetorhinus maximus; assembly: GCF_964194155.1. NCBI lineage: Eukaryota > Metazoa > Chordata > Chondrichthyes > Lamniformes > Cetorhinidae > Cetorhinus > Cetorhinus maximus. Next base: position 20,762,006 of record NC_135898.1, on the reverse strand, counting down.
CAGACAGCAGTCTCCGTCACAGGAAGGGGGAAGAGAGCAGACAGCAGTCTCCCGTCACAGGAAGGGGGAAGAGAGCAGACAGCAGTCTCCGTCACAGGAAGGGGGAAGAGAGCAGACAGCAGTCTCCGTCACAGGAAGGGGGAAGAGAGCAGACAGCAGTCTCTGTCACAGGAAGGGGGAAGAGAGCAGACAGCAGTCTCCATCACAGGAAGGGGGAAGAGAGCAGACAGCAGTTTCCGTCACAGGAAGGGGGAAGAGAGCAGACAGCAATCTCCGTCACAGGAAGGGGGAAGAGAGCAGACAGCAGTTTCCGTCACAGGAAGGGGGAAGAGAGCAAATAGCAGTCTCCGTCACAGGAAGGGGGAAGAGAGCAGACAGCAGTCTCCCGTCACAGGAAGGGGGAAGAGAGCAGACAGCAGTCTCCCGTCACAGGAAGGGGGAAGAGAGCAGACAGCAGTCTCCCGTCACAGGAAGGGGGAAGAGAGCAGACAGCAATCTCCCGTCACAGGAAGGGGGAAGAGAGCAGACAGCAGTCTCCCATCACAGGAAGGGGGAAGAGAGCAGACAGCAGTCTCCGTCACAGGAAGGGGGAAGAGAGCAGACAGCAGTCTCCCGTCACAGGAAGGGAGAAGAGAGCAGACAGCAGTCTCTGTCACAGGAAGGGGGGAGAGAGCAGACAGCAGTCTCCGTCACCGGAAGGGAGAAGAGAGCAGACAGCAGTCTCCGTCACAGGAAGGGGGAAGAGAGCAGACAGCAGTCTCCGTCACAGGAAGGGCGAAGAGAGCAGACCACAGTCTCCCATCACAGGTTAGGATTTGGTGGCTGGAGACTTGGTTTTAAGCATATTTCATCCATCTCGCTGTTCCTTTAAGATGTTCCTTAAAACCTACCACATGGAATTACAGAATGGTGACAGCACAGAGGGAGGCCATTCAGCCCATCATGTCTGCGCTGGCTCTGCGAAGGAACAATTCACCTAGTGTAACTCTCCTGCCTTCTCCTCATAGCCCTGCACATTCTTCCTTTCCAGATAATAACCTAATTTCCTCTTAAATGCCTCCAGCACACTCCCAGGAAGACATTCAGTCACCTGTCCTCCTATCTCCTTATGTGACTCACTGTCAACTTTGGGGAACACTGTGGGACATTTTACTGTGTTAAAAGCAGCTATATAAATACATATTGTCATTTTGGGTAGAAACTTGCATGAATGGGAATAGTTCCCCAAGGCAATGTCTTGCTGGGCTGTCCGTCCAGAGACAGACAAGAGGCAGCAGTTTCAATGCCCAAGGGGCAGAGAGGTCCGTGCATTAGCAATGTGAGCCATTTAGGCCACCTTAGTGCTGACAGATGCCTGTGATCTCTGCACGTCTCTGGTATGAGGCTGCTTTGAGAGTCAGTCGGTCAAGGCAGTAACCAAAAGTGTGTGGGCAGCTTTGCCCCTGTTCAGGGGAGTGTGTCTTGTGATTAAGTAAAGAACGCACAGATATGGGATCAATAAGGTGTATTTATTAGTTCTGTAACAGGATGTCAACAACAGAAACAGCTTGCATTTTTATAGTGCCATTAAAGGAGTAAAACGTTCCATGATACTTTTGCAGGAGCATTATCAAACAAACTTTGAACTGAGCCACACAAGGAGATAATAGAACAGGTGACCAAAGGATTGGTCAAAGAGGTGGATTTTACAGAGTGTTGAAAGGAGGGGAGAGAGGAAGGGAACTCCAGAGCTTAGGGCCTTGTTATCAGGAAGGCTTGTCCACCAATGCTGAAGAAAAGGTAGTCGGGGATGAACAAAAATTGTAATTTTTGGCAAGTCACTTCCATTAGACTCAAAGTTGATGATTGATAATTGTTTTTTTGAAAAATCATCATGGCAGCATGTGTCAAATTGTGATGACGATACAAATCATAACCTAGAAGTTCTACCTGCTGCAGAATAGATACCTTCGTCATTGAACCGAGGGAAGTCTTGTGGCTCAGTGGGTAACACCCACTGCCTCTGAGCCAGAAGCTCCGGGTTTGAGTCTTGCCCCAGGACTTGATGGCCAAGGAAGACACGTTCATAATGCGGCCGAACAGGTTGAGTATCAACCTGAATATCCTTCCAACACACGCCAATGGGTGGTGGTAAGAACAGGAGAGATTCCTGGTCATCTATGTGATGGAAAGAAATTAGAGCCTCAACCATCACTATCCATGGCTCCAGACTACAACGTGCATGTAAAAGTGCCTGTTGCCACAGCAACTCAGACACCTGGGGTTTGGTGGGAGAAGGTTGGCTCAGTTGACTGGATGGCTGATATAGATCAGATTGGTGCCGACAGCTTGGGGTTCGATCCCCGTTCGGCAGGAGTGGATTTGGGACCTGCCTCCCTTCCCTAGCCATGGCGGAGGTGGTGGCACTGTGGGTCGGACTTGCCTCTGGGCAGAGAGCTGAAGGTGATGATAATGACTAATTGAACCACACATTCTCTGAACGAGCGTTAACTATGGTCTATCTTTGCACAGCAGGATGGAAGCTCAATGCATGGAGATCCCCTCAGATTACAGGGACTTTCATTGTTCCGCTACCAACCCCTACTTAACAAGACAATTTCTGACAGAGGGCAGGAAGCCAGACCACTGCTGGAAGTGGCTCAGGGTGAGCACATAACATATTCACACTTTAACACACCACCACCCCCCAATCTCATTCCTGCCCATATTAAACGAAGAAGCAAAAGTGCAAGATTGTGCCTGGTTTGATGATAATGATGACTAACGTGTTAATGTCCATTCAATGAGTTATTAGGCCTGCTAACCCCCCACACCCCTCCCCACCTTCATCCACTCCCATTCTGGTCCCTGTCAACCGACAAAGCGATTGACAGCAGTGCTGCAGCAAAATGGGGGGTGGGGGTGGGGTTGGTGGGTGGGGGGAGGGCTGCAGGGAGACAGGTCCAGGTGGAGGCAGGGCAAAAGGAGTGCAACAGGTGGGGAGAGAGGGTTTGAGGGTTTATCCAACAGAGGAAAGGTTTCTGTGTCAGGGAAGAACGAAAAGGGGAAGCTGCTCCTTGAAGCCACAGAGTGACCCCAATGACTGTTGAGTCCTCAGGACTCCAGCATGGCCCCTCTTAGCTCAGTGGGTAGCACGCTCATCACTGAGTCAGAAGGTCAAGGGTTCAAGTCCCAGAGCCTACAGTACAAATACCAGGCTGATACTCCAGTGCAATACTGAGGGAGCACTGCACTGTCAGAGGGGCAGTACTGATCGAGTGCTGCACTGCTAGAGAGGTAGTACTGAGGGAGCGCTGCACTGTCAGAGGGGCAGTACTGAGGGAGTGCTGCACTGCCAGAGGGGTAATACTGAACAAGAGTGCAGAACCATTAGAGATGCAGTACTGAGGGAGTGCTGCACTGTCAAAGGGTCAGTACTGAGGGAGGGCTGCTCTGTCAGAGGGTCAGTATTGAGGGAGCATTATACTGTCAGAGGGTCAGTACTGAGGAAGCATTGCACTGTTGAAGGGACAGTACTGAAGGAGTGCTGTACTGTTGGTGGATGCACTGACTTTTGGGTGAGATGTTAAACTGAAGTCCCATCTGTTCTCTCAGGAATGTAAAAATTCCCAAAGCAGTATTTGAAGAGGAGGGGAGTTCTCAGTGACTTGACCAATATTATCCCTAGACCAATATCACTAAAACAGATTTTCTCATCATTTACCTCATTACTGTTTGTTGGAGCTTGCTGTGCACAAAACGGTTGATGAGTTTCCTATATTATACCAGTGAGTACACTTCCAAAAGCACTTCATTGGCTGTAAAGCACTTTGAGATGTCCTGAAGTGGCGAAACGGTGTGCAAACGCAAAGGATGAGAAAACAAATTAATTACTTCATCCCCAAACATTTTGCATGCTTTAAAGATTATGGGCATGAGCAGGAGTCAGTCAGAATTGCAAGCCACTGGCAGAGAGCCACACCCATGTGCCAGCTAGTCACTTGGCATCTGTCCGCTCCGCTTTCTTGACCACGCTACTCTGTACTATGAGCCAAGTTACAAACCCACAAAAAGCCAGTCACACCCTGCAGGAGGTACAGAGAGCATTTCACAACCACTGACCTTCCTCCCTTACACCATTCACTGGTTATTGACCAACGCATTGACTGAGCTGCACCTTTGTTTAAAGGATGAGACTGCTGCATGTGCCTGTATCTCAATAAATGCCACCCATTACTCAGTGCTGAAAAATGCCAGGAATCTGACTGTGGCTGAACTGCAGATGTAATGTCCACCAGGGTTAGCCTCGGAAAAAGGCTGAAAAGTGGGAAAAGTGCGCATTACATTTACAATGCAGTTATGGGGAAGCTCTACCAGTCTGTTACCGAGCACCAAGTTCAAACAACTTTATTCATCTTCATTATTGCAACTAAACTTTCCTAGGACCTCCACATAATCAGAAAATGGACACCAAGGCACTAAAGTAAGTGACCAAATGTTTGGTTTATAAGAAGGTGTTAAAAGAGGAAAGGGAGGTAAAGAAGTTTAAGGAAGGAATTCTAGGGTCTGGGGCAGACAGCTGAAGGCTCCATCACCAATGTTGTGGCAAAGGGAGGGAATTCAGAGATCTAGGGCTGAAGATTACAAAGATAAGTAATCATAGAGTGGTTACAACACAGAAGGGAGGCCATTCTGTCATTCTTGTCTGTGCCGGCACTTTGCAAGAGTCCTACTCCCCCACCCTTTCCCCATAAGCCTGCAAATCTTTTCTCTTTAGATAATTGCCCAATTCCCTTCTGAAAGCCACAATTGAATCCGCCTCCAACATACTCTCAGGCAGCGCATTCCAGATCCTAACCACTTGCTGCGTAAAAAACGTTTTCCTCACGTTGCTTCTGGTTCTTTTGCTTGATCACTTCAAACGGCATCCTCTGATTCTCAACCCCACCACCAAAAGGAACATGTTCTCCCTACTACTCTGTCCAGACCCTGTGATGTTGAACATCTCTATGAAATGTCCTCTCAATCTTCTCTTCTCTAAGGAGAACAGTCCCGGCTTCTCCAATATATCCTCGTAACTGAAGTCCCTCATCTCTGGAACCATACTTATAAATCTTTTCTGCGCCCTCGCTAACACCTTCACATCCTTCCGAAGGATGGAGATCAGAATTTTAAAACTAGTGGCAGACTGAGAGCCAAAGTAGGTCAATGAGCTCAAGGGTGATGGGTGAACGGGAGCTTGATGAGCTGAAGTTTCAGAGGGTAGGAGGTGGGCCAGGGGAACTTTAGAATAGTCGAGTCTAGAGGTTACCGAGGTGTGGTTATATCCACACCTGGTCACAGCTTCCTGGTGTTTGTGGAGAGATGACAGCCTAGCCTATCAGATTCCAGTGAGATAACTCATTGTGATGTCAGTAACACTAGTGATGTCATCACATTGAGATTATCATCGAGTGATTTGAATTCACGAGTAAGGAAGTCGATCAAGTGGCTGACGCACAGAACAAGATCAAATGAACCTAATGCTGCAGTGAGGCTGCTCCTCGCTGCAGTGAGTGATTTCAGCCTGGTTACAGAGCTACAATGATGAACATTCCACTGTGCAGGAACTGCCAGACTTGATTTCTGTAAAACTCACTTTCTTCCTCCCCAGGGATTCCTATTCATACGCGTCGAGTTCTGGAATTCCACAAGCCTGCTGTGCCCTCTCAGCATTTTTGGTTTTCAATTCAAATTACCAAAAGCTTGGGTTTTATTTATTTTCATTAGCAAGAGTTCCTCTTCTGTTCTCATTTCTGGGAGAGACTCAGCCACAATGGCCCATTGCCTTCGTAACTATTATTCTTTTATTATTCCTGCTCCACCCTCCCCCTCTCAGCCAACTAAAACAAGCCCAGGATTAACCCCTAACAAGGATATGTACAGTACATCTGGCATACATCCTAACAATTGGCTGATTGAATCAAACAGCATGTTCCTTTGGTTATTCTTAATAGGCATAGCACAGACCATACTCAACCAGCCCGCGCTTACAAAACCCAAAACAAAACATCAAAAGTTAGATGTGATTCCACGATTGGGCAGCACTTGCTGAACAATCCTGAGTGTGCTAATATCTACACTAATAACCAATTTAAGATGATCAGTCAAGCTCGCAACACGGCTTATCTATGCTTGCTACAAGTGACATACATTCATACATAGGGACCCGTTCTCTGCAAACAAAAGGAATATGTTCAAGTCTTTTTGAATTACCCAGGAGCTTGGTGTTCAACATGGAGGAGCACTGATTCATCAGCTGAGGGAGGGTAATACATGGTAATCAGCAGGAGGTTTCCTTGCCCATGAGACTTCATGGGGTCCAGAGTCGATGTTGAGGACTGCCAGGGCAACTCCCTCCCCATTGTATATATACCACTGAGCCGCCACCTCTGCTGGGCCTGTCCTGTGGGTGGGACAGGACATACCCAGGGATAGTGATGGTGGTATCTGGGACATTATCTGTAAGGTATGATTCTGTGAGGATGACTATGTCAGGCTGTTGCTTGACTAGTCTGTGAGACAGCTCTCCCTATTTTAGCACTAGCCCCCAGGTGTTAGTAAGGAGAATTTGCAGGGTCGACAGGGCTGCGATTGCCATTGTTATTTTTCAGATTGTTGTTAAATTCCAGATTTTTATTGAATTCAAATTCCACCATCTGGCATGGCATGATTTAAACCTGGGTCCCCAGCGCATTACCCTGGGTCTCTGGATTACTAGTCCAGCGACAATACCACTACGCCATCACCTCAGTGACTTGGAATTCCCCAAATGTATTTATGAGGACTGTTTAAATTGACTGGTACCAAAAGAGGTCCCTGTGTCAGCAGCACAGTCATCCCAAGAGTGAGCCCAATTACATGCTCAGGCAGACAGGACGTTAGAACAAGCTTGGGCAATCTGTAACCACCGGCACCATGACGCTAAACAGTCCGATAAACTGGCTAAAGTAATCTCCAGCAATGATATCAGTCTCACACTCTGACACTGAGTATAACAATAACTAGCACCTCTAGCATAACAAAATAGCCCAAGGTGCTTCACAGGAATGATTATCAGACAAATATTGACACCAAGCATATAAGGAGACACCAAGACGGGTGACTAAACATTTGATCAAAGAGATAGATTTTAAAAAGCATCTTAAAGGAGAAAAGCAGTGAAAAGGTTTAGGGAGGGAAATCCAGGAGCTTAGGGCCTAGGCTGCTGAAGGCATGGCCACTGATGGTGGAATGATGAAATCGGGGAGACATAAGAGGCCAGAATTGGAGAAGTGCAGAGATCTTGGAGGGTTGTGGGGTTGGAGGTGGTTTTTAGAGATAGGGAAGGGTGAGGCCATGGAGGCTGTTGAAAACAAGGATGAGAATTTTAAAATTGAGATGTTGTCGGACTGGCAAGTGTAGGTCAACGAGCACAGGGGTGATGGGCTCGATGTGAGTTTGGATGCAGGCAGCAGTGTTGGATGAGATCAAGTATAAGTAAGGTGGAAATTGGGATACAGGTCAGGAGTGCACTGGAATAGTCAAGGCTAGAAGTGACAAAGGCAAGGATGAGGTGAGACAGGGACGGAGTCAGGCAATGTTACAAAGGAGTTGATAATAAGCAGATGCTAAGGAACACAGTTGTTAAAGTGGACAGCATCCTCCTCAAACCTTTTGTTACACAATAAGGCTTTCCTGCATCATAAGGCATGAGTGTGAGACCAGGCTATCTAGCAGTGGCTGCCGGAGAATGCTTTGCCATGCAGCTGACTCCTGAATTAGTGACAGGTCCACCTGTTTTACCGCTCAGAGTTGGTACATGAGATAGGAACCAGCTTTAAGTTTGGGTTTATCAGGGTGGGGGAGTTTTATCTGACCATAGCTTGCATACAAAAGACAAATAAAAATCAGCTCCCCTTGAATCGGAGCAAGTGCCGTGAAGGAAAAGAAAATGTTTAAGGATTTACACCGTCAGTCCAGTCAGTAACAACAACTACTTGCACTTATATAGCGCCTTCAATGTAGTACAACATTCTGAGGCACTTCACAAGGGGCATTATCAGGCACAATTTGACACCAGCTGCCTTCTGATCCCTGTGTCCATTTTTCATGTGTGTGCCAATATAGCATGTGTCCCACACTACTGTACAGTGGGGAGCAACCACAATATGCATCCATCAGGACCTAGTCATCCCCATTAGCAGCAGGAGCCCTGATCTGGACTCAAGAGCACTGAGGCCAACCCTCTACCTGGCAGAGATTGGCTGCTGCAGCAACAGTGGAGCTGGAACTTGGCGATTATCCCTGTCCCTCATTCATTTTAAGCAGCAATTTTGCTCCCTCCCACTCCAACACAGCGACCATTCATTAATTAAGTTAGCCTAGTCTGTAGGCATGGTGAGCTATTAATGCTGGATCCATACACACAGGTTCAGTGATTTCCTATGTGACTACAGAGCATACAGTACTAAGTGATTGATGGCTCGAGACAAGCTGCAGCAGGGTATCCTACAATAAGGAGTTAGCAGTGGGGGCTGGAACCTGAGGAATGTACGTATGAGTGGGAGCCTTCATCTTTCCTCATTGCAAGACAATGGCCTCCCACACTGATTCCAGCGGTTAAACCCCTAGCAATAACATTTCAGTGCAGTGCCATGCTGGTGACCCGTGTAGAAAAGAGACAGTAAATCATTTACAATCACTAACATGTCAATGGTAAAAGCAGATTGAGTAAGAGTGTATTGTGAGTATCATACTGAACAGTGATCTGAGGGTGTGTTGACTGTCCATCACTCTCTGCCACTATTTGATCGTGAAGATGGCACTGGTACAGGATGCAGAAAAGCAGAACCTGTAAAGGATGCCAGGGGGCAGCATTGATCTACAAGGGAGAGGAGTGTTTTGGGGCCTGGCAGGAAAGTGGAGTTGAAGCCACAATCAGATTAGCCATGATCTTACTGAATGGTACAGCATGCTCAAGGGCCAAATGGCCGACTCCTACTCCTATTTCTTATGTTCTTACTGATGCTGGATATACACACATGCACTTCACCAATTAACCACGTTGCAACTGTGGCTGGAGTTTCCACAGAGTCGGAGCCCAGACCTCTCCCTCTGAAGGTGCAGAGCCTGGGCAGGGCCCTCACCCTGCACTGCACAGCGTGCCTCTGACTCAGGGAAGGGAATTTTCTCCAAAGTCTGACCACACAGAGGCACCAGTCTGTGAGCAGATTGAAATGGCCTCTGAACTTCCCAGTAACAGCACCCTTAATTATCCATTGCCACTCTGCTGTCTGCCTTTCAGGCTGTCTGAAGCACTTACTGTAGCTATGCTCTGACTACAAGGGTGGGCACAGAGGTAGACTGTCTTAACAGCCCATGTATGAGAGGCCATGTCATGGTCAAGCAGGGCTAATGGTCATTGGGAGTCAGAGGACAAACCAGCTGAATTACGTAGCAGCAACTGTAGAAGGCAGCACTGCGCAGCCTGAGGTCTTGGCCTTCACCATAGCCATGAAAAATGAAACCATCAGCCAGGAAAATGGGACAGATGCTGCAATTATGCCAACAGATCAGGAGATGGATACAGGGACCCAACATTTTTTTGGATGCTCAACACTGCCAGGGACTGCCTCCCATTCAGTGACACTTGCATTGGAATTACTTTGAAAGCAGTGAATTGTAAACCTTGGCTGTGGGAGGAGGCTGCTCATGTTTGGGATACTGCATAGAACTCCATGTTATGTTATAAACATGCAAGGAGGAAGAAATGGATATCATCCTGTTCTGTTCCTCGTTTATTGAAGGTGACTCAGAGAACTGCAGCTGTTGTGAGAAACAGAAGGTCAATATGAAGCTACAACTGTCTGTAAGATGTGAAGTTCCCTATGATTGAGGTACGTAGGCAGCAGAGCTGCCAAGAGAGGCAGTGAGCCTTCCTAACCGGGCTATTGAGGTTTCTGCCAAGCTGCAGAGAAGAGAAATGAGCAAGGTCAAAATGGGCAGATTTGCACAGTACAAATGTTCCTTTTGCCCAATGTCAGCACTGCTCCACACCCACTGTTCACATATTTGAACATGAGCCAGTATAAGCTGTGCTTGCTGACCAAAGTCAAAACTCCAGCCCACTCCTCTCAACAAACAGCTCAATCAGCAACAGTGTGCTGTGATACTGGGCTATCCTGGACTGGGAAAGTGACAGACTGGAGCTGTGGTCTGTGCTGAGTTTCCCAGTTTCATTGGGATGCCACCATCCCTCCCCGTGCGTGTCTCAGGGAGCCCAGAAAAGGCACCATTAGTTCAGAGAGATCCCCTGATCTTCAATCCTGCTGGAAATTGCATGACGAGGATGCCAGGTCAGGACAGGAGAAGGCTATCCCACCCTGCACCCCCACCACTACCCCCCCACCCACCCACCCACCCACCACACGCGTACACACACACATACATACACACAGGCAAATAACCTGCGCATATCCAATGCCCAGGATCAAAAGTTTGCCAGATATCCAGACACTGTGGAAATACACTGCATGGAGTCAGCGATGTCAATGGGACCTAGTGGGGAATAATAGCAAAACAAGCTTTTTTGAGTAGACCAACAGGCTCAATATTGCAAGGGTGCAGAAAAGCACTCAGTGAAAGGCTTCAGTACCAGCTCTCCAGTGCCAGGCTCCGGCCCAGTCAATCACTGCCAAGTTTTAGATTTGGCTAATGTGTAAGTGGCTGCCAGGAACAGCACAAAACTCAACACCGTCAGAAAGAAAGGTTCAAGAGAATAGGTGTTCCTGGAATTCAACGGATCATCCTCCACCATTTCCGCCACCTCCAGCTTGATGCCACCACCAAATATACCTCTTCCTTTGACAACATTCCGAAGGGGGCGTTCCCTCCACAATGCACTAGTCCTCTCCTCAGTCATCTCCCCACTTTTGCTGTGGCACCTTTCCATGCAAGCACAGGAAATACAACACCTGCCCTTTTATCTCCTCCCTTACCACCATCCAATCCAGGCCCCAAACGCTCCTCTCCTCTCCTTGTACTTTTCAAATTAGTCTACTGTTTTTGCTGATCGCGATCAGGAGACAAAACACAGACTGGGTGTCCACTTTGTGTCTCCTTTCAGTTTGCAGGTGTGATCCTGAGCTTCCTGTCACTTGTCATTTCAATTCTCTACTTTGCTCGCACTCTGACCTTTCTGTCTTTGGTCTGCCACACTGATCCAGTGAAGTTCAACACAGGTTCGAGGAACAGCACCTCACCTTTCCACTATTTACAGCCTTTTGGACTCAACGTTGAGTTCAACAATTCTAGATCACAACCTGCGCCCCTCATTTTGTTTCATTTTTCTTTCCTGCCTTGGTTTTCTTCTCTGTTCCCTTTTTTCTCTTTCAGTGGATAGCTATTTAGTGTTCAGTTATTCAAGTCATCTAAGCACATCTTTTGTTCCTTTACCTGTACCATTACCACTCCCTTTGGCCTTGCCCCAAGAATCCTTTTAGTCATTTAATGCCCCCCCGCCATCCGTTCTACCACAACTTCCCACCCTTCCCCCTTTCACTTGCTCAAAGCCTATTACATTTCTAACTGGTCCCAGTTCCGATTATAAGTCATCAACCTGAAACGCTAACTCTGTTCCTCCCTTCACAGATACTGCTACACCTCCTTGAGTATTTCCTGCTTTTTCTGTTTTTTATTGAGGAATTCCCCGGATGATAATTGCCTCTGCAATCACTTCAAACAATTACTTCTGTATAGGGTTTCCTAATCCTCTCTTTGAAGTGGGCAGAAAGCCAGGAGCAGACCATCCCATAGTACCACGTAAGACCCTCAGAGAAAAAGCAGCAATAAAGAAAAGACGAGAAAAGAATATTGCAGATGCTGGAACTCTGAAATCAAAAGCAGAAAATGCTTGAAATACTCAGCAGGTTGGGTAGCATCTGTGGAGAGAGAAAAACAGAGCACGCAACAGGTTTCACAGGATATGACTCAAAAGGGAGGCTGTTGAAAACTGCCCCCCCTTAACCCATTGGTGTGAGATCAATTGTAGTACCCTTAATTGACACAGCAAAGACCAGAGCTCAAATCTGGGAGGCTTAGTGCATTAGGAGAGTAATTTGGGAACTAATGCGTATAGGGTCGAGGATCAGAGGACACCGATTGAAGGGGCAGGATTTTTAGGTTGGCATGTGGGGTGCAATCGGAGGGCCCCAGAGTGGCTGGAAAACGAATCACCGCCCACAATCGGCCCCGGCCACAATTTCACCCTGGCTGGCCAATTAACGGCCAGCCAGCATGAAGTGCACGCCGAAATGTTCAGCGCCGCTGGTGTGAGGGCGGGAGGAGGGTGAGCCCTGACGTAAGCGCGGGTGCGGGCGAGCCCGGAATGAAAGCTCCCCGAAGGCAAGAGAGCTGCCTCAGGGAGCTGAAGACTTCAAAAATATTAAAAGATTTTTAAATCAGAACAAAAAAATGTCCAAGCAGCGCAAACAGTCACCCGAACATATGCATTATAAAAATTCTGTCCATGGACTTTAAAAAAAAATTTAATAACGGAAACCTCATCCCGATCTTGGATGAGGTTTCATCAAAAGTGCAAAGACCGCCTGGCCGATTCATCACGACGAGAAATCGGGACAATTGGAACTTTAAAGGACATAATTGCCCTCTTAATTGTAGGCGGGCGCTTTTCTGACTTTTGTGCACCCCCACCGACCGAAATATCGCAAAAGCGCAAGATGATGCCGGGGTGCTCGCCTGACGTCATCACGTGCAGTTTTACGCTCGAGCGTGCCGACATGAAAATTCTGCCCAAGGTGTTTGGCAAAAAGGAAAACTCTTTTACGCAACAAGTAGTTACGATCTGGAATGTGCTGCCTGAGAGCATGGTGGAGGCAGATTCAATCGTAGCTTTCAAAAAAGAACTGGATAATTATCTGAAAGGAAAAGACTTGCAAGGCTCCGAGGAAAGGGCAAGGGAGTGCGACAAAGTGCAGGGAGCCAGCACAGATACAACAGGCCACATGGTCTTCTTCTGTGCTGACACCATTCTCTGACTCTGTAATTCAGTAGGCGTATTCTCTGCATGTTAACATTAGGAACTCTTGGCTGAACTGAATGGCAGCAGATCCTTCTGAAGCACTATAGGCTTGACTCTCAACAATTAACTTGACCAGAATTACAGGAAAATATTGACTCTAACTCAAATTGGCACCAAACACTAGATCGCTGATTCATGAGAGTGCAATGTAATCCCGGAAGTAAAAGGGTGTTAACAGAACCTTTTGCCTGTCAGACCTTTTGAGAATATCTAAGGAACATCTTTTTCCTCACACACTTGGTATGGGGTCAACATTGACCCAGTGGGCATGAGTCCAGGCAGACACATAATCCAGTTTCTAAGTGGTTGCCTTGGGGAAAGGCACCAGGAGGATGGGTGGGGTAGGAAAAAGGATGTCAACACTGGTTCAGAAAAGGGATGGGGAAGACATTTATTGACGCACAGAATTGGGAGGCCAAGTCGCCCTCCCCCGCCTCCCCACCGTAGCCCCCCACCCCCCACCAGGTGAAGGAGAGGGGAACAGCCCAGAGGGAGAGAGTTTGGGGGCTTCGAGATGAGCGAGAGAAAGCAACATGTGCTGTGCTTATGGTGGAGTTGAGAAAGAATTTGCAAGCCCAGACTTGCAATTGTATTGCATCCAAACATGCTGAATTACTGTACTTAGGAGGGAGAAACAAGAAATGGACAGATACTGAACCCCAGTGAGGGATTCTGACTAAAAAGATGTCTTATGTGGGTGGGGGGGTGCGGGGGGAGAGGAGAGTGAATATGTAGTGGGATTTCAGGCAGTCTCCTGCAGAGTATGGCGGAAGGCGTGGCTACCAAATGTTGGGCTGAGAGAGGGGGAAAATTGCAGAAAAGGCCAGAATCTGAGCTACACCCATGAAGTGAGGCAAAGTCATTTGAATTCAAAGTTGGGGAACTTAAACCAGGACAACTTGGGGAAAGGTGGGGTGGTGCTAAAGAAGGACGAGAGACAGGGACGCGAGTTTTGAAGAGTGATTGAAAAGGAGGGAGAAGTGATGTGTTAGAGCTTTCCTGAGGTAGAGTGGAAAAGGTTGGGACTAACAGGGAACTGACTTCATTCCCAGTATGAGTCACCCTGAATAAAGCCACCCCTGGGACTAAATGTTTCAGTATTGTCACTGCTCAGGCCTGGCATATAGACAGGCCCTGCCCAGGTCAAACCCAGCCTTGCATTGGAAATAACTATTCTCCATGGCTGCTGAGAAAACCAGCTAAGTGCTGAAGCCACAATCACCTCATCTTCACTGATGCTATTTCAGCTCACAGGCAGAGCCCGGGTCCTGTTTCACTGAGCTAAGTGCCTTTCAGTCTGGAAAATCCACCTCTCTTCCCATCTTTTCACCATTCTAGTTTTGTTTGGAATTCGATTTCCCTGCTTCTGCTGGCACAGTTTCCTGGACTCAGTCAGATAGCCTGTCCATGCACCGCAGCACACACTCATGTTCCGTGCCTTCACCGTCACACCTTGCAGACAGGGAGGCCATTCAGCCCAGAATGCCTGTGCTGGCTCTTCAAAATTAATCACACTTTCCCCCACGCTCTGCATTTTTTTTTCCTCTTCGAGTATTTATCCAATTCCCTTTTAAAAGTTGCTATTGAATTTTCTTGTGCCGTCCATGAAAATGCAATATAAATAGAGGCATTAAGTACAAAGGCCAGGATGATGCCCTAAACCCTTAAAGAACACTAGTTCAGCAACAGCTACAGTATTGTGTCCAATTCCAGACACCCCACACTTGAAGCACTAACTGTGGCTCAGTGGGTAGTACTCTTACCTCTGAGTAAGTCACACTGCAGAAACCTGAGCACAGAAATCTGGGCTTACACTCCAGTACTCAGATAATAAACTGAGGCCTCATTTTCTGACTTCGACGAATGTTAAAAGATCCCACGGTTCAAAGACCAGCAGCCTGTGCCAGATTGTGATAACACACTGCTTAAAATAAATTCTTATCTCCCCCATGTTCCTTCTCACCAATTATCTTAAACCTGCACCTTTTGGCTACTAAACCTCCTGCTAGAGAAAACACGTTCTTCTTTTTTCACTGTCAAAACATCTTAACAAATGAATTAAATCTTCCCTTCACGTTCTTTGTTTCAAGAAGAATCCCAGCCAGGATTTCAGAAAGGCCCAGGCAATGTTCTACTCATGTCTTAAATTAACAAAGTAATTTGCTTGTGATGCAAGACTTGCATGCTCAGTGGTACTTACTTTGACCTCCTTTTTGGAAGGATGATTGACTGTCACTGGATGATCAAATCGATAGTTTACATGAGAGCTATTCAGTGATAGAGCCGTTATAAACATGACTCACTGGTGTTCCTGTACAGTTAAAAGAGAATATAATAAATGGAGCAAGTTACTTATAAAACCAGGAATTACTAATGCTGCTCATCACTGGGGCTGAAATAATAATGACACTTCCATTACAGCCATTGATCATCAACTTTAACCCTATACAGACCCAGACTAGAACCACCAGCTCATTAGAAACCATCACTATCCAACATGATTGTGATTTTATGCATTTGAGTCCATTAGATGGCAAAATTCGATTCCCCAAGGTGACTGACCACAGCACTGCGATGGTCCCCAAATTCAGGGCACGGGAGAGGAAAGTCAGTCAAGGTTCCTGCTGCTGTTCACTATTGGGTCAGAGGGCCCCATTGGAAAGGTGACTGTGGTCCAGAGTGCAATGGGATGGGACCCCTGCTCTCCCCATACACTCAAATAATCTTTGCCCACCCATTGTCCAGGCATACCTGAGTGACAGGCCCTTGGATCAGATACCACTATGCACCTGTGGACCAGGGAATAAGGATGGGGCAGTATCTGTAGGAAAGGGACAAATTAGCAGATTTGTGGTGCTTTACAAACAATGAAGTACCTTTGAAATGTAGCCAGATTGTAATGTATGAAACACAGCAGCTGTTTGCAAATAGCAAGCTCCACAAACAGCAATGTGATCCAGATAAGCTGTACTTGAGATCTTGATTGAGTGAAAGATACTGGCCAAGACAGCAGAGATAACTCCGCTGCTCATCTTTAAAGCATTAAAGTGCAGTCTCTGATGAAATGTAGGAAACACATATGAACATACCTATGAACATATAAACAAGGAGCAGGAGTAGGCCATTCGGGTCATCAGGCCTGCTCTGCCATTTAATAAGATCATGGCTGATCTGATAGGCACCTCAAATCTGCATCTCGCCTACCCCATATAACCTATCACCCCCTTGCTTACCAAGAATCTATCCACCTCTGCCCTAAAATATTTGAAGACTGCTTCCACCACCTTTTCAGGAAGAGAGTTCCAAAGACTCACGACCCTCTGATAGAAAAAATTTCACCTCATCTCCATTTTAAATGGGAGGCTTCTTAATTTTAAACAGTGATCCCTAGTTCTAGATTCTCCCACAAGAGGAAACATCCTCTCCCCATCCACCCTGTCAAGACCCCTCAGGATTGTATATGTTTCGATCAAGTTGCCTCTTACTCTTCTAAACTCCAGCAGATACAAGCCTAGCCTATCCAACCTTTCCTCATGAAACAACCTGCCCATTCCAGGTATTAGTCTGATAAACTTTCCCTGAATTGCTTCCAAAACATTTACATCCTTCCTTAAATAAGGTGACCAATACTGTACACAGTACTCCAGATGTGGCCTTACTAGTGCTCTGTATAACTGAAGCATAACCTGTCTACTTTTGTATTCTTTCCTCTCGCAATAAATTATAACATTCAATTTAGATTTCCTAATTATTTGCTGTACTTGCATACTGGCCTTTTGCAATTCATGCACTAAGACACCCAGATCCCTCTGCATCTCAAAACTCTACAATCTCTCACCATTTAGATATTATGCTTCTATTTTATTCTTTTCACATTTTCCCACATTACACTCCATTTGCCAGACCTTTTCCCACTCACTTAAGCTACCTATATCTTTTTGTAGCCTCCTTATGTCCCTTTCACAGCTTACTTCCCTACCTATCTTTGTGTCATCAGCAAATTTGGCAACATCCCATCCATCCCTTCATCCAAATCCTTTATATAAATTGTAAACAGCTGAGGTCCCAGTACTGATCCCTATGGCACACCACTCACTACATCTTGCCAACCTGAAAAAGACCCATTTATTCCTACTCTCTGCTTCCTGTTAGCCAGCCAATCTTCCACCCATGCCAATATGTTACCCCCTATATCATGAGCTTTTCCTTTCCGCAATAACCTTTGATGTGGCACTTTATCAAATGTCTTCTGGAAAGCTAAGTATAGTACATCCACCACTTCCCCTGTATCCACAGCATATGTTACTTCCTCAAGGAACTCCAATAAGTTGGTTAAACATGACTTCCCTTTCATAAAACCATGTTGACTCTGTCTAATTACATTGAA
Organism: Cetorhinus maximus; assembly: GCF_964194155.1. Classification (NCBI taxonomy): domain Eukaryota; kingdom Metazoa; phylum Chordata; class Chondrichthyes; order Lamniformes; family Cetorhinidae; genus Cetorhinus; species Cetorhinus maximus. The sequence goes on along the minus strand of NC_135898.1, from coordinate 20,744,520 downwards.
CTTATCCAAGTGACCTGCTGCAGCTTCTTTAATAATAGCTTCTATTATTTTTCCTATGACAGATGTTAAACTAACTGGCTTGTAGTTTCCCACTTTCTGCCTCCTTCCCTTTTTGAAGAATTGAGTTACATTTGCTATCTTCCAATATCATGGGGCCTTCCCCAAATCGCGGGAGTTTAGGAAAATTAAAACCAATGCATCAACTGTCTCACTAGCCACTTCTTTTAAGACGCTAGGATGAAGTGCATCAGGACTTGGGCATTTGTCAGCCCACAGCTCTAACAATTTACTCAGTACCACTTCTCTTATGGTTGTAATTTTCCTGAGTTCCTCCCTCCCTTCCACTCTCTGATTTATAACTGCTTCTGGGATGTTACTTGTATCCTTTACAGTGAAAACTGATGCAAAATACCTATTCAATTCATCCGCCATTTCCTTATCTTCCGTTATTAATTCTCCAGACTCACTTTCTATAGGACCAATGCCCACTTTGTTATCTCATTTCTTTTTAAAATATTTATAGAAACTCTTACTATCTGTTTTTATATTTCTGGCTAGATTTATCTCTTTTAGTCATCCTTTGCTGTTCCTTATATTCTGTCAAATCTTCTGGCCTTCCACTTATCTTTGCACAATTATATACTTTTTCTTTAGGTTTGATACTATCTTTAACCTTTCTAGTTAACCATGGATGGTGTGTCCGTCCCTTGGACTTTTTCTTATTCGTTGGAATGTATCTATTTTGTGAATTCTGAAATATCCCCTTGAATATTTGCCAATCTCTATTGACCTCTCCCTTAACCTAATTTGCCAATTCACTTTAGCCAGCTCTGTTTTCATGCCCTAATAATTGCCCTTATTTGAGTTTAAAAGAATATTCTCGGACCCACTCCTCTCTCCCTCAAACTGAATGTAAAATTCAATCATATTATGGTCACTGCTACCTAGTGGTGTCTTCACTATGAGATCATTAATTAATCCCATCTCGTTGCACAATACCAGGTCTAGTATAGCCTGCTCTCTGGTTGGCTCCAGATCATGCTGTTCTAGGAAACTATTCGGAAACATTCTATGAACTCATCTAGGCTATCTTTGCCCATCTGACATTTCCATTCTTTATGTAGATTAAAATCTCTCATGCTTATCACGATGCCTTTCTGACAAGCTCCCTTTATGTTCCATCCTACCATGTGGTTACTATTAGGGGGCCTGTGCACGACTCCCATAAGTGACTTCTTGCATTTACAATTTCTCATCTCTACCCAAACCTTTACTACATCCTGTTTTCCTGAACTTAGGCCTTCCCTCTCTATTGTGCTAATACCATCATTAACTAATAGAGCCACCCCTCCACCTTTTCCTTGCTTCCTGTCCTATACGCTTTAATATTCAGGTCCCAATTCATTTCCTCCTGCAGCCATGTCAATGTACAGTGTGGCAGCCAATTTGCACACAGCAAACTCCCACACACAGCAACATGGTCCAGATAAGCTGTTCTTGTGATGTTGATTGAATGATGGACAGTGGCCAAGACAGCAGAGGTAACTCCCCTGCTCATCTTTGAAGCATTACGTAAGGTGTGCACTTAGTGGGCTGCACTTTGAGGGGAACTCAGAGGTGAGTGCGCAGTAAGGTTATGCAGCGCTCACCAGGGTCGCCTGTTGGACTTCAAGGTTGAGGCAACTTGGGAGGATGGCAAGGGCTGCATTGTAGTCGAGGTGAGTTTGCGGGGGCTCAAGGGCTGCACTGCGTTTGATGGTAGTGCACAAGCACGTGCTGGCTGGCGGGGATGGAAGCGGCCACGCATGAGGGAAACCTTGTATAAAGTAAGCATTCATCCACAGCTGAGACGGTTCAAATGCAGCCACATTGACATGCTTGGAGTCAGGCCTCTAGCTTATCTGCCCACTCAAGCAACGCAGAGGCATGAAAGTGCCACCAAATGCTCCTGAATATTTCACCCTTCGGGCAAAGGCTGCAAACTAATGAGTGTTTTAGTGGACTGCTGAACAGTTGGGCGACTGGGCACATTGTACAATCGACTTGCTAAAGCTGGCCATGGAGCAGTCACTGGTGGAGACGCTCACAGCCCTTTGCAATATCATCATTCAGGTTTGCACCAGTCTCCCCCATGGTTCAAGCTAACACGAGCTAACAGTGCAGCCTTGCAGTGTGGGTTAGGAAAATGCCTGTGCCTGAGCTAAGAGCACAGCGTGCAGTCCAATGGACGAAGCTGCTGCCAATCGGTCAGGTGGAGCGGGGCGGAGGTGGTGGGGTTTTGGACAGCCATGGAGCGCACTAAACTCTGGTCATCCAAGTGGAGGCCAGCACTCTCTTGGATGCATTAAGGGGCCTTCAGACTTAACTGAGAGAAGTTCTTAGATCACCCAAGCTAACCCATGTGTCTCTCGCTTTCATCTTCAGGAGGACTACACCAGGAGCATAGTGCCTGGTGAACTAGCTGTGTGCCGTGTGGCATACAGAGAATGGAGACGAAGGAGAAGAGGGCGACGGAGGTGCCTGGCTGCGCAGAGGGAGGAGCAGCACCCTCAGGAAGGAGGGGTGGCTGGGGCTCCCGCACACACCGCCAAAGAGCCACAGTGAGCTGTCGCTGGTCGGTGCCGAGCTAGACCCAGGGTCGATAGACACCTCCTTTCATTCCTGCAGATGACCAAGAACCAGTGTCACAAGACTGTGCATGTCTAGGGAACTGGTCGGTCACATCTGCCAGCTGCTGCAGGATTTGGCGCAACGGGGACCTGGAGGGCATCCACTGCCCGTGGCTGTGAAAGTGACCACAACACTCAATTTCTACACCAGTGGTTCCTTTCAGGGCTCCACAGGTGACCTCCGTGGGATATCACAAACCTCCACCCACAAATGCATCCATGAGAGCACGGATGCCATCTTTGCAAAGGCACACAATTTTGTGCATTTTGCCCGGGACCAGTAAAGCCAGGATGCAAGAGCGCTGGGATTTTCCCAGATCTCGGGTTTCCCACAGGTGCAGGCTGCCATCGACTGCACTCACACGGTGCTCAGATCTCCATGGCAACAAACGGTCAACTATGTCAACCGCAAGGGCTCCCACTTGCTGAGCATTCAGCTGGTGTGCGAACACAACAAACACATCCTGCAGGTGTGCGCACAGTACCTAGGGATTGTCTGCAACTCTTACATCTGTAGCAGGTCTCAGATCCCTGAGGTTTTCCAGGGTCCACAGAGGCTGCAGGGCTGGCTCCTCGGGGACAAGGGCTACCCGCAGAGAACGCTTCTGATGATACCTGTTCGGTGGCCTTAGACTGCAGCGGAAGGAAGGTATAACAAGGCTCATGCAGCAACTCGTACCTTGGTGAAGAAAACCATCAGGATGTTAAAAATGAGGTTCCGGTGGCTGGACTGGACTGGTGAAACCCTGCGATATAGTCTCATTAAAGGTGCCTTCAGATTCCTCTTCAAAGGTTTCTTCAGGGCTTGATTGGAGGCCCTGGGTCATGGACTCCAACGGCTGTCTCCCAGATGTGCCTGCGAAAGTAAGGAGAGATAATGAGTGCATGGCAGGGGACTGCGGAACAGGTGAAGTGACTCACAGCATGGTTGTCTGATGGATGTTGCACTGCTGGATCCTCACTTGGTAGAGCAGCGCCGACCTCACCGTCAGCACAGGAATGGTCCAGATTCTCGCCGGCCAGCTGGATGACTCTATTTTCAAAGTCCGTGAGGATCTTGATTTCAGGCATTCCACCACCAGTCTGCGATCTCTCCCTCTTGTGTGCCAGCTTGTCCTGCATGAATACAAACGGGGAGAGTGTAAGCGAGATGCCTGCCAGGCCAGGTGATAAGTATGCCTGGCATGTATGGGCGGTGAGTGGTCCCATGGATGGGATGAGGACAATGAAGGTGTGTGAGAGAGAGTGAATGGTGATGTCCCTTGAACAGGCAGTGAGTGAGAGCCCTGTGGATGTGGGATGACTTTGTGAGTGTGAGAGTTGGAAGTAATGAGAAGAGTAACTTACCCTGGTGGAACGGAGGAGATAATTCATCCTCTTGCAGCACTGGATGGCTGTTCTCTTTTGCAGGGCGTTAGCACTGACCACTGCTGCCACTGCCTCTCAAGTTGGATTGGTGATGTTGTTGGCCCTCCTGTGGCAGAGCTGGGGTAGGGGACATCACAATGGGCCTCCATGGTGTCCAAAAGGCACTCAAGGGACGCGTCACTGAATCGTGGGGTTGCAGTCTTCTTGCCTCTCAGGGCCATATCTTCTGTGCGACAGTCCTGGGCTGAAAGCACTGAGACATGTGCATGCGGCTGCACTTGAAATATGGTGCCCAGCGTGAGGAAGCGACACAGTGATGGTATAGTGGACGAATGAGAGGCCGCCTGTCATCGAAGTGGCATGTTAGCCAGGAATGCATGATTAATGAGTTAGGATTGGGATGATACGGCATGAAAACCCGCCACTGCGGCCGGCAGGAAAAATGTTCTTTTTCCTGCCCACTACAGCACTTAATGCAAATCTGGGGTAATTCCGCTCTTTGTTTCTAAAAGCTTCATCACCACTGATGTTAAACTGACTGGCCTTAGCTTCCAGGTTTATCCTTCATCCCTTTTTTGAACAGGGGTGTAACACTGGCAATACGCCAGTCTTTGGTACGTCCAACCTCGTACCTAAGGAGGATTGGAAGTAGGAAACACAGCAGCCAATTTGCACACAGCAAGCTTCTACACACAGCAATGTGATCCAGATAAGCTGTTCTTGTGACGTTGATTGAGTGATAGACAGTGGTCAAGATAGCAGAGATAACTCCCCTGCTCGTCTTTGAAGCATTACCATGGAATCTTTGTAATGGAGTGTCAGACCATAAGACCATAAGACATAGGAGCAGAAATTAGGCCAATCGGCCCATCGAGTCTGCTCCGCCATTCAATCATGGCTGATAAGTTTCTCAACCCCATTCTCCCGCCTTCTCCCCGTAACCTTTGATCCCCTTACCAATCAAGAACCTATCTATCTCGGTCTTAAAAACACACAATGACCTGGCCTCCACAGCCTTCTGTGGCAGTGAATTCCATAGTTTCATCACTCTCTGGCTAAAGAAGTTTCTCCTCATCTCTGTTCTAAAAGGTCTTCCCTTTACTCTGAGGTTGTGCCCTCGGGTCCTAGTCTCTCCTACTAATGGAAACATCTTCCCCACGTCATCTCTATCCAGGCATTTCAGTATTCCGTAAGTTTCAATTAGATCCCCCCTCATCCTTCTAATCTCCATTGAGTATAGACACAGAGTCCTCAAACATTCCTCATATGTTAAGCCTTTCATTCCTGGGATCGTTCTTGTGAACCTTCTCCGGACTCTCTCCAGGGCCAGAACATCCTTCCTGAGATACGGGGCCCAAAAGTGCTCACAATATTCTAAATGTGGTCTGACCAGAGCCGTATAAAGCCTCAGCAGCACATCCCTGCTTTTATATTCTAGTCCTCTTGAGATAAATGCCAACATTGCATTTGCCTTCCTAACTACCGATTCAACCTGCAAGTTAACCTTAAGAGAATCCTGGACTAGGACTCCCAAGTCCCTTTGCACTCCAGATTTCTGAATTCTCTCCCCATTTAGAAAATAGTCTATGCCTCTATTCTTCCTACCAAAGTGCATGACCTCACACTTCCCCACGTTGTATTCCATCTGCCACTTCTTTGCCCATTCTCCTAACCTGTCCAAATCCTTCTGCAGCCTCCCCACCTCCTCAATACTACCTGTCCCTCCACCTATCTTTGTATCATCTGCAAACTTAGCCAGGATGCTCTCAGTTCCTTCATCTAGATCATTAATGTATAAAGTGAAAAGTTGTGGTCCCAACACTGACCCCTGCGGAACTCCACTAGTCACCGGCCGCCATCCTGAGAAGGACCCCCTTATCCCCACTCTCTGCCTCCTGCCAGACAGCCAATCTTCTATCCATGCTAGTACCTTGCCTCTAACACCATGGGCTCTTATCTTACTGAGCAGTCTCCTGTGCGGCACCTTGTCAAAGGCCTTCTGGAAGTCCAAGTAGATAACATCCATTGGCTCTCCTTTGTCTAACCTATTCGTTACCTCCTCAAAGAATTCTAACAGATTTGTCAGGCATGACCTCCCCTTGATGAAACCATGCTGACTTTGCCCTATTTTACCATGCACTTCCAAGTATTCTGAAATCTCATCCTTAATAATGGACTCTAAAATCTTACCAACGACCAAGGTCAGGCTAATCGGCCTGTAATTTCCCGTCTTTTGCCTCACTCCCTTCTTAAACAGGGGGGTTACATTAGCGATTTCCCAGTCCTCTGGGACCCTCCCTGACTCCAGTGATTCCTGAAAGATCACCACTAACGCCTCCACTATCTCTTCAGCTATCTCCTTCAGAACTCTGGGGTGTAATCCATCTGGTCCAGGTGATTTATCCACCTTCAGACCTTTCAGTTTTCCGAGCACCTTCTCCTTGGTAATGGCCACCATACTCACCTCTGCCCCCCCGACTCTCTTGAACTTTGGGGATGTTACTAGTGTCTTCCACCGTGAAGACTGATGCAAAGTACCTATTCAGTTCCTCCGCCATTTCTTTGTTCCCCACCACTACTTCTCCAGCGTCATTTTCCAGCGGCCAAATGTCCACTTTTGCCTCTCTCTTACCCTTTATATATCTAAAAAAACTCTTGCAATCCTCTTTTATATTACTGGCTAGTTTACCCTCATATTTAATCTTCTCCCTCCTTATTTCTTTTTTAGTTGTCCTCTGTTGGTCTTTGTAGGCTTCCCAATCCCCTGGTTTCCCACTGCTCTTCGCTGCATTGTATGCTTAAAGTCAGCTTAGATTTCAGTGCTCAAGTTGCTGAAATGGGACTTAATTCCACAACCTTCAGACTGAGAGGCTAGAGTGCTACCCACTGAGCCACAGCTGGCAGTCCAAGTGAGGTGCCAAGAACCGGACACAGTATGGGAGCTGTTGAAAATTCATAGATATAACATCAAATGCACTGCCTTCATCAACCCTCTCTGTTACTTCATCAAAAATACTCAATTAAATTAGTCCAATGTGATTTGCCCTCAACAAATCCATGCTGGCTCTCCTTTATTGCTCTATGTTTGTCCAAGTGGCTGTTAATTTTCTCCCGAGTTTTTGTTTCTAGAAGCTTCCCCACCACCAATGTGAAACTGACTGGTCTTAGCTTCCTGGTTTCTCCTTAACCCCTTTTCTGAACAGGGGTGTAACACTGGCAATACTCCAGTCTTTGGCACATCCACCCCCGGACCGAAGGAGGATTGGAAGATTGTGGCTAGCGCCTCCAAAGTGTCTACCCTGAATTTCCTCAGCAACCTATGATGCATCGAAGCTGAATCCAATCTTAGTTTGTGTAACCTTCCCTTGTAACCAACCCTTGGAGGCCAGGTATCATTCTGGTATATCTACAGCGCACTTCCTCCAAGATCAATATATTCTTCCGAAGGTGTAGTGTCCAGAACTGCTCCAGTACTCTAGGTATGATCTAACTAGGCCTTTATAAAGCTGTAGCACAACTTGTATTGTCATCCAAGCAGAAACTCCAAACTGTTACCAATAACACAGAGGTGCTACAGTGAGACATGCAGTCTGTGGGGAAGATGTTCTCTGATTCAAAATTACATTATTGAGATTAGGACTTGTTCTGCTATCTTTATCAGGAGTGATAAAGTCTTGATCCAACATAGTCTCGTGGTACCAGGACAAACATAGGGTGCAAGAAGAAAGAGACCTGTGGGTGTTCATGTATAAATCTTTGAATGTGATAGGACAGGCTAATAAAGCAGTTGGTATGGGATCCTGGGTTCTATAAATAGAGACATTAAGTACAAAAGCCAGGATGTTGTGCTAAACCCTTAAAGAACACTAGTTCAGCAACAGCTACAGTATTGTGTCCAATTCCAGACACCCCACACTTGAAGCACTAACTGTGGCTCAGTGGGTAGTACTCTTGCCTCTGAGTCAAAAGCTCAAGTCACACTGCAGAAACCTGAGCACAGAAACCTGAGCTTACATCCCAGTACTCAGATAATAAACTGATTTGATCACACAGATGGATGTAAACGATCCCACGGTTCAAAGATGAGCAGGGGAGAGCAGTTATCTCTGCTGTTTTAGTCAGTATCTTTCACACAATCAACATCACAAGGACAGCTTATTTGGATCACAATGCAGTTTGTGAGAGCTTCCTCTCTGCGACTTGGCTGCCGAATTTAATTTCCTACAATACCACAGTCACAATACTTCAACAGTATTTTATTCTTGTAATGTAATTTGAAAGGTTGTGAAACGTGCTCCAGAAATGCAAGTCTTTCCTTTTTTTTCCAATTTAGAAAGGAGTTGAAGGTTTTGAAGATGTTACAGAACAGTTTTACCAGAATGGCTTCAGGGATGAGGGGTAATAATTGTGTAGATAGACAGGAGAGGCTGGCGTTGTTCTCCTGAGAGCAGAGAAGGCCAAGAGGAAATTTGATGGAGGTGTTCAAATTTATGAAGGCTTTAGATAGAGCCAATAAAGAGAAACTGTTTTCGATGGCTGAAGGGTCGAGAACCAGAGGGTACAGATTTAAAGTGATTGGCAAAAGAACAAAACGTTCCTAGGCTTTTTTTTACACAGCTAGTGGTTACAATTTGAAATGCACTGCCTGATAGGGTAGTGGATACAGATTCAATCGCTGTCTTCAAAAGGGAATGAATAAACACTTGAAGGAGAAAAACTGGCAGGGATATGGGGATAAAGTGGGTGAGTGGGAACAATTGGACTGCTATTTGAAAGAGCTGATGCAGACTCGATTGGCCAAGTAACTTCTTTCCGTGCTGTACTATTCCAAGATGCTATGAATCCCTGGAATTTAGATTGCTAAGGGATGATTCGGTGAAGATTTCCAAGATATTAAGGGGAACAGATAGGGTAAATAGAATGACACTATTTAAGTTCATTAGGGAGTCTACCACTAGAGGGACAGCCTAAAAAATTAGAGCCAAACCCTTCGGGAGTGAAATTAGGAAACACTTCTACACACAAAGGATGGTAGAAGTTTTGAACTCACTTCCACAAACGACACTCAATGTGAGATCAATTGCTAATTTTAAATTTGACATTGATAGATTTCTGTCACCCAGAAGTATTAAGGTACTTGGGGCACAGTTAGGTCACAGATCAGCCTTGATTTCATGAAATGACGGAACAAGCTTGAGGGGCTGAATGGCCTCCTTCTGACCCTATGTTCCTTCCAGCTTTGAAGTACACAAAAAAACGAGTTCTCTGTCCCTTTTGAACAAATTCTCCTCTGTTGAACTGTTCTGATCAGTGTTTGAAAATGATTGGGGATGTCCTGACTTTTATTGACATCCCTTAAGGCAATCAATGTCCATAGTGCAGGCTAGCATAGGAAGTTAAAGAGAAAGGTCAGATAAAAGTTGAGATATATCATCAAATACTGGCAACCTCATGCTCAGCTTAGAAAGGTTAGTGAAGGAAAGAGTGAGGGGGGTGAGGAGAGCCTGCCTGTGAATGAGCTGGAACTCCCTCTCCCAATACCAAGCTCCCTGTATAGGTTCCTGATGCCAGACTCCCTCTCCCGATGCTAGGCTCCTAGTGTAAGTTCCTGGGCCAGGTTCCTAGTGTCAGGCTCCTACTCCCAGTGCCATGCCAAACAGTGCCAAAATGGACAATTTCATACCTGCCCACATTATACTCCATTTGCCAGATCTTTGCCCACTCACTTAACCTATCTATGTAACTTTGTAGCCTCCTTATGTTCTCTTCACAAGTTACTTTCCTACCTATCTTTGTGTCATCAACTGGAAATACTCAATAGGTCAACCAGCATTTGTGGAGAGAGAAACATCAGACTCCCAGTGCCAGGCACGTTTTCCCAGTGCCAGTCTCCCTCCCCCAGTGTCAGGCTCCCAGTGCCAGGCTCCTCCCAGTGCCAAGCCCCCCCCCCCCCCCCCCGCCACCCTGTGCCAAGCTTTCTATCCCAGTTCCCAGTGTCAGGCCCCCAGTGTCGGGCTCCCTCTCCCAGTTCCAGGCTCCCTGACTGAATGCCAAGATCCCAGTGCCAAGCTCCTTATCCCAGTTCCGGTTCCCAGTGTCAGGCTCCTAGTGCCAGTTTCCCAGTGTCAGGCTCCTCCTAGTGCCAAGCCCCCTCTCCCAGTGCCAATTTCCCTGTCCCGGTTCCCAGTGTCAGGATCCCTCACCCAGTGTTAGCCTCTCTGGCTGAATGCCAAGTTCCCTGTTCCGGTTCCCAACCAGCTTATATTTCACCCCTCTCCTAATATTACTCAGTTCTGTTGAAGGGTCGTGAGGACTCGAAACGTCAACTCTTCTCTTCTCCGCCGATGCTGCCAGACCTGCTGAGGTAATTTCCAGGTAATTCTGTTTTTGTTCCGGTTCCCAATGCCAGACTCCCGGTGCCAAGGCTCCCTTTCCTAGTAACCCTGGCACTGGATTGGCTCTGGATCTCCCTGCGGGGGGATTCCCCCGGTCTGTGACATCAGACTCGGGCTCCGCCCCGTCCGGAGCCGCGATTTAAACCCAGAGCCGCGGAGCTGGAGCAGCTCAGACTCGAGGGGAGACACAGACTGACGGACCGACACTGGGTAAGTAACCGGGCGAAGGGGGCAGGCTGCAACCCCGGGACTCACTGCCATTCACCTGCTGATCGAAGCCCATCAGAGGGCGAGTCTACCCCTCCAGCCCGTTTTCCTTCTTCCCTAACTCTCTAACCACCACCCCCGCCCCCCCAACCCTGCCACATCCCTCTCTGCCTCCTCCACCCAATTTACCCTCTCCTGAGGTCTGTCCCCGTCCCCCACCCCCTCCTCAGCCAATTAACCCCCACCCCAGCCCTTAAGTGTGACTGATAAACCTGCAGTGGTGTAAATTTTACAGAGAGTGAACACAATTGTCGATTAGTGAAAGGAATAGGTTCAGCAGAATGTGAAATATACAGGGGGCGGCGAGGGGGGTGGTGGGCTAAACGGAGGGTGGGTGGGGGGTGGAGACAGGGCTATGCAGCTGATGGAAGGGTAATCCCATCTCCTTGTTTGTCAAAATTGTACAAAAATTAAGGACTCTGAATGCAGCTGTAGAACCTGAATTCATTTTGTTTTTTTTTTAATTCAGAGGGTTCTGAGTAACGGCACTTCCTTTATTCCTTCATGGGCTGTGAGTGCAGCTGGCAAAGCCAGCATTTGTTACCTAGGAATGTTTGTCAGTCTCTCTCTGTTTTATCTGGGGTGGGGGGAGAGACTCCATATTCTAAACCCAGCTTCTCTGCAGTGTCGCTGAATATTGACAGTGCAGTTTTCCAGCGAAAGAGGTTAGACTCTGGTGAAAACCTCCCTGGCTTTTGCCGGGAGGAGATTCGCTGCCACCTGCTGGCCTTGTCAGGTTGTGTGGGACCTGCCGCTGAGCTGCGAGGTGGGGCTTCACTCAAGTGCGCTCCCAAGGAGTTTAAGGTACAAATAGCTTGTATGCAAGCCGCTGGAAGAAGCAAATTGAATGGATGTGAATCTGTTCATGATTGTCAAAAAAAAAAGGGGGGGGCGGGGTCGGTGGGTGGGTGGCGAAAGCTGCTTGAAGCTATTCCTGTTCTGGGCACTCCTTTTATATTACTCTCACTTCAGCGATATACCTCTCTTCGTTGATGGGCTTGAGGTGAAGGTGAGAGAACAGTCAGTATTGTGGCAAAGCTTACTGCTCCGCCCCGTGAAGCACTGCCCCTCTGTTTCATGAGACTATGAAGGAACCCTAACCTGCCCACAGGGACCCTGGATCCTGTGTCGGAATGACTGGACACCCAAGATAAAGGACTGGGGCATCAAGGTCAGGAAAAAGTGGATATAAGATGAGGCAAAATGGGAAAGGGAGGGCAGCAGGTTGCGTAATGTCAGTGCGCAGAACTCAGTCGCATTTGCAGCCCAGAAACAGGCTGACATGTATGCGCTGGTTTTCAGCTGGCATGGGCATGATGGGCTGAATGGCCTTCTCCTGTGCAGTAAATGTTTCCATGTGTCTAAGATCCAAGCGAGCCTCCTCCCACCCTATAGATACAGGACCCGTCGACAACTAACAGTTCAAGAGAAAGACTTCCATTCCTACAGTGCCTTCCACAGCCTCGGGGAAAGTGTTTTACAGCCAATGAAGTACTTTTTTTTCTGAAGTGTGGTCACTGTTATAATGCAGGCAATACCCTGATGTGCCCAACAAGAGTCCGCAATGTGATAATGACCAAATAATCTGTTTCAGTGATGCTGTTTGAGGGATAAATGCTGACAAATGCAATTCCCTGCTGCCTTCCCAGATTTTCCTGGAAAAGAGGAACATTTCATGGTTCAAGGTTCAGAAGATCCAAACCCTTTACCAGACTACCACAGGAATTGTCCCTTGATTAGAAAGCTTCTCGGATGTGGCCAGTTTTGTGCTGAACTTCCCTCTATGCCAATCTTATTCCTGCTGTCTATATTCAATAGATTTGGACTGGAAAGTGTTCAGTTGCTTCAACTCACCATAGGGTAATATCCTGCAGCTGTAAGTTTTTCATTACATTTTGTTTTTTTTTTCCCCACTTGAGTTTTAGCTTTGGGAAGGGCAGGGAAATGACCAGTTTTCCTCCACATTCTCAAACCATTCCTGTGGTGAAGCATTGCATGACTAACTGGTTGGCCATCTCACTCCTATCCAGGGATTTGTGTTGTTGACTGTTTTCCCCCCTTGATCTGGTTGCAGGGCTGGTGTGGCCTGTGAGAGTGCACTTGTTCCACTCCCGAGCCTTCTGAAGCCAACTTATCTTTTAAGTGCAGCTTGTAGCCTAACGTGAGGCCCTAATTCTTCCCTCAACCGTCAAGGGCTCCAGTAAGATCAGCTAGATTAGCCATTACTTAGCAACCGGAGTGTGGAGGGCGGCTGGATTTTAATCGCTCGTTCAACTGAACTTTTCATCTGGTTATCACGGGAAAGGGTCTGAGAGGCAGGGAAGGGAGAGACTTGGAATCTGTATCTACATGTGAATTAAGGCTAAAAGGATGAAAAAGGACAGTGACTGTGTAGATATAAAATTAGCTGAAGGATATAAAATTAGCTGAGGGACAGAAGCAGAGAGTAGTGGTGGACTGTTGTCCTTCTAGACTACAGGAAAAATACATAATGGTGCTCCCCAGGGGTCAGTATTGATACCGCTGCTCTTTTTTGTTATATTAATGAGCGTACAGGGCATCATTTCAAAGTTTGCAGATAACACAAAACTTAAAAATGTGGCAGGCAATGAGGGAGGGTATAGACAGACTGGTAAAATGGGCAGACACATGGCAGATGACATTTTATTCCATAAATGATTCAATTTGGAAAGAAAAATGATGAAATATGGACTAAATGGCACAATTTAAAGTGTATGCAGGAACAGAGAGATCAGGGAGGGGTCTTTGTCCACAATCTTTGAAGGTGACAGGACAAGTTCAGAAGGCTTTTATTAATAGGGTCATAGAGAACTGAAGGAAGGGCATTATGTTAAACCTTTGTAAATCACTGGTTAGACCTCAGCTGGAGTTTTGTGGACCCCACACTTCAGGAAAGATGTAACGATCTTAGAGAGGGCACAGAATAGGTTTATCGGGATGTTCCCAGATATGAGAGACTTTGTTTCTGAGGAAAGTGTGGAAAAGTTAGGACTGTTCTCCTTGGAACAGAGAAGGTTAAGAGGCGACTGAAAATAGGTTTTCAAGATAATGAGAGGTTTTGATAGCGTAGATAAAGAGAAAAAATATTCTTTCTGGTGAATGGGTCATAGATTTTAAAATCGTTGGAAAAAGATCTAGAGGGGAGATGAGGTGAAATGTTGTTGGCGTCTTGACCTGAAAAGGTGGTGGAAGCTGATTCCATAAATAATTTTAAAAGGAAATTGGACAGGTACTTGAAGATGAGAAATTGCAGGATTATGGACAAAAAGCAGGGATGTGACACTGAGCACGGCTGCTCTTTGAAAAAGCCAGCACAGCCACGACAGGCTGAATGGTCTCCCTCTGCACTGTATGGTTTTTGATTAGAACTGCTTGATTCTGTGCTGCTTCTGTTGTTTTCTTTCTTTCTTCTCATTGTCACGGAGCAGAAATGTTGTCTCGGTGAAGTGAGGCACCTGTGAAGTGAATCCTGAACCCTCAGAGAAAGCAGTGACTGTGCTGCAAAAGGCAGCACAGAAAGGGTTTAAAATCCTGGGAAAGAATCAGTTTGAGGAGGAGGTGCAGTGATGGGTGCTGATTTCAACACAATGAAGGAATTGATGCCTGTGTTAGTGAGTTGTCTGCTCTTGGAAAATAGGGCAAAGATTCAGGGCAAACCAGTTAGGCATGCACGTAGTGATAGAAAAGATTGCAATGCTATTGAGAGAGTACTGCAGTGCTTCCTGCATGCTCTCTCTCTCTCTCTCTCTTTTCCCCCCGCCCCCCCCACCTCTCTTTATATTCCATCTATGAAGTCTTCCAGAAACTGGGCCAGAATCGCTGTTTCTCTAGCCCGATCCATCTCAAACGAAGACTGGTGAGAGGGAGACAAAGTTATTGCCTCAAACTGGTCTCCTGGTGGAATGCAAGAACTCAGTGAGGAGAGAGAGAGAGGGACTTACAACATCTTTCATCTTTGGAGACTAAGTGAGAAAGAGAGGTGGCCAGAGAACTGAGCTAGGTTGTAACTGGTGAATACAAGGATTATTCACCACACGGACCCCACCATCCCAGTGCTGTCTCTGGGTGGGATCAGCATAAACTGACTATGTGCATTTGGTTTTGACTTGCATTGACCTCACACGCTGACTAGGGTCTGCAAACCCTTTTATGTCAATTTGAACAATGAGCTTTTTACAAATTATGTGGCAGCAATCCCTCACAGATGACACTCCCTTCAAGTTACCGTTACCCTCTCTCTCTCTCTCCCCCTCTTCCCCCCACCCCACCCCTCTCTCTTTCTTCAATTTGTTTCTCATATGTGTTGCTCCCTTCCCTTGGTGGGTCAGGACACTATTGTGTTGTTCCATGTTTTATTTCTGGCCTCTGTTCACACACCCATCTCACACAAGTGTTCAGGAACTCTTGTGCTGTTTCTCAAAGCTAGACAATGACTTGCCGAGAGTTTGCTTTGTCCTCCCTCTAACCCTCCAGTGTGCGCCAGGCCTGTACATAAAACGGAGCGCGGTTCACAATCTTGCCACTGCTTCACTCAGTGTTGGGTGTCAGCCGTGGCTCAGTGGGTAGCACTCTCTCTTCTAAATCGGGTTGTGGGTTCAAGTCCCACTCCAGGACTTGAGCAGAAAATTCAGGCTCACGTTCCAGTTCAGTACCCAAGGAGATGAGAAAAATATCGAGAAAAATAAACAGATGAGATGAAATGTTGGAGGAAACATCTAAACCGCAACTCAAAGCTTCCCCACTCTGACGGCAGGAGACCTCCTGCAGACCCAGAATGTGGTCTGGCCATTGGTCATGGCACACCGGGGAGGGGCAGTCACATGCACTGCAGCTGCCTAAAATCTAACACACCGATCCCTGAGAGTGGAGTCCCAGCCACTGCGTTGTTCCCACAGCCGAACCCAAGGAGAGTTCACTCGCTCAGAGCGGGTCAGTGTCGAGCTCATTTTGTACCCTCTGTTAATTGTATTGTAGTTGTGTGCAGGTGGTGGGGATTAACTGTGGATTCACTTGTGCCTCTATGGGTGAAATTACATTGTTGTTTCTGCAGTGTAGTGGTTATCACATTTGTCTCCTACACAAAAGGTCCCCGGTTCGAAACCAGGCAGAAACGTCATTGAAATTATGGTTGGGTTTGGTGATGCATGTTTATAATGGGTATCTCTATAAATATAAATATCAACTGTTTAGTGCTGAGTTAGCAATAGTTTAGTTCCAATTTCCCAGATTGGCTATACTGTACAAACCTATTTTATGTGGGCACTTACAGGTGGTTAATGGTCCAATTTGGTTAGGGACTGGAGGGTGGATAAGTCAACTGTAACATCTGTCACAGCACTGCTATTTTTGATGACCCACTGTGTACTGGGATTGCCACCCCCCCACGAACTCCTTTCTCTGCAGCCCCCATGACCACCTCAGTTCCACATCAAGCTTGTGACCAAACTTGTTGGACACTTTCATATCCCCTTCTGCAGTGAGTGGGATGTTACTGTATAACCCACAGTCAAAGTCTACAGCACTGACACCAAATGAACTCTCGCTTCATCCAGCACTCAGCCCCAAATTCACATTCACAAATCTTTTGAAGGACAAGTTGAGGATGGTGGTTTTAAATTAGTATACAGACTCCTGGGCTTTTTTAATAAAGGCAGAGAAAGTTAAGAGGAGATTTAATAGAGTGTTCAAATCATTAAAGGTTTTGACAAAGTAAGATGAGGAGAAATTGTTTCCACTAGCAGGAGTGTCACTAAGCTGAAAATACAGAATTACCAAAAATGTCAACAGTGCAAGAAGGGGAGATGAAGGGAGTTGCCTGAATACAAACCCTGGCCAGCAGCAAAAACTAAACAGTACCATGGCATCTTCTAGTTTTGCAGGAAGAAGATTTGAGGACCAAGCTAAATGAAGAATATGGCGCTGTTGGGAATTCCGACCACTATATTTCTGCTCCTCGCTCTTGCTGTGGCATCAGAGGTAAATATCTCACCTTCGTACTCCACTCCTTTTCCCCCCGCCCTCTCCCTGCCCAGCTCGCTCTCTCTCTCTCTCTCTCTCTCTCTCTCTCTTCACTTTCTCTCTGCCTCTCTTCTTTGTTTCTGCCACTTTGCACCGCTCTCTCCCTCGCATTGTCTGCCCCCCCCACCTCGCATCAGACCCCCCTTGCATCATCCCCCCTCTGTTTCCCTTACAACCCCTCTCTCCCTCGCATTGCCCCTCTCCCCCCGCCCACTTACCACTTTCTATCACTGTATGTCTCTCTGTCTCCCTATCTGCCCCACCCTTCATTCACAGTCTCTTCACCCTCCCTCTCGCGCCCACACGCTGTGCCTGCCTCTCGTGCCCTGTCTCTTTCAGACATAAGGGGCTTCAGTTAAACAGTCGGTCAATTTATTTTTGATTATGTCTGATCCTGAAGTGAACCGAAAGAGAAGTGTAACTGAGTCGGATATAGAGCTGGTGAAAATGCAGAACTATCTTTGTTCTCTGTGCTGTATCAGCACCTCACACACTTGAGGGCTGGCCACTGTTCAAATCAATCATTTTGTGTATGGAGCAACTACAGGATGAATCCTTGTAAATATTCATCCTATGCATTGATGAAAGGTCATTGCCCTGAAGCGTTAGCTCTGTTTCTCTCGGCAGATATGTGACCAGGCCTGCTGAGTAATTCCAGCATTTTCTGTTATTAGCTTTGCATTCTTTTCTCCCTCCCAGTAAATAGGACAGGACGATTTTTCAAACAGTGTCTGTCAGTTCCACTTGTGTATCGCTGATCTGGAATGTGCTGCCTGAAAGGGTGGTGGAAGCAGATACAATAATAACCATCAAAAAGGGAAATGGGTAAATACTTGAAAAAAGAAAAAATTTGCAGGGGGAGTGGGACTAATTGGAGAGCTCTTTCAAAGGGCCAGCTCAGGCACGATGGGCCAAATGGTCTCCTTCTCTGCTGCATGTATCTGATCTGCTGTTTTGTTTCAGCCCCAGCACCCACGATTCAAACGAGGATCAAGACACTTTGAAACTAAATCTACTCGAGGTGAGTTCCCCTCTGCACAGGGGCCCCAGTACAAATGATCCTTGATACCAGTGTTGTTTGTGCGAGAGTGAGAGAGCCTGTGTGTTGTTGTGATCGTTGCCGGGCCCCAGCTGCGTTGCACATGCCCCGTTCCTAGCTGAACCTCCTTGATAACAGGATCTCCGGCTCCCACCAGTTGACAGGGTGGCCAAGCGCTGTTCTCAACGTTCTTAACAACATGAAGAGCACAAGGCTCCTCATAGCCCTGCCTCAGTGAACCCAGTGTGGAAACTGCTGCTCTCCACATGTTCATGTAAAATTCCCTGTGATCACAAAACATTTGATCAAAGCCCCCAGATGGGTAAAGCCTCTGAACTGTGCCTGGCTGTGGGCAGAGCTTGGGAACCATTTCGCTCGCAGGAAGTTCCCACCACCAGCAGTGAGAGTGAGGATCAGTCGATTGGGATTTTTTTGATGGTTGTGAAAGGAACATGGTCAGGACCCTGGGAGAACTTGGTCCTTTACAACTGTCAGAATTACTAATCTGCAGTTAGCTTGAGTTTTTACGTCCTGCCCCTCCGAAAGCGGGGCGCTCCCTCGGAACAGACCCCCTGGGCCAGTGCGGCGCTCCCTCAGTGCGGCCCCTTGGGCCAGTGCGGCGCTCCCTCGGAACAGACCCCCTGGGCCAGTGCGGCGCTCCATCTTTACGGACCCCCAGGCCAGTGCAGCACTCCCTCAGTGCGGCCCCCCGGGCCAGTGCGGCGCTCCTTCAGTGCGGCCCCCCGGGCCAGTGCGGTGCTCCCTCAGTGCGGCCCCCCAGGCCAGTGAGGCGCTCCCTCAGTGCGGCCCCCCGGGCCAGTGAGGCGCTCCCTCAGTGCGGCCCCCCGGGCCAGTGCGGTGCTCCCTCAGTGCGGCCCCCCGGGCCAGTGCGGTGCTCCCTCAGTGCGGCCCCCTGGGCCAGTGCGGTGCTCCCTCAGTGCGGCCCCCCGGGCCAGTGCGGCGCTCCCTCACTGCGGCTCCCTCGGCATCTGCAGCACTTCCTTGACAGTTTGACTAGATGTAAGGGACATAGCCTTTAATTAGTCCCAGACTTTTCAGGAGTGAAATTGAGAAAATCTTCTACACACAAAGGGTGGCAGCAGTTTGGAACTCTATTTCTGAAAATAGCAATTGATGCTAGATCGATTGTTAATTTTAAATCTGACTGAAATTGGTAGATTTTTCTTATCTAAAGGTGTTAAGGGATATGGGGTAAAGCTGGGTCAATCATGGATCAGCCATGATCTCTTTGAATCGTGGGAGAAGCTCAAGAGGATGAATGGCTGTTTCCTATTTCTATTGCATTCCCATGAAGGGCTTTGGATGTGTGACAGCATTAAAATATCTGAGAGAATTGTTGGTTTTTGTTATTTGCTTCAAGGTGCTTCACATTGTTACGCATTTACTGTCTATGATTGCGATACATTGAGGTGTGCCTACAGTCAGTGTCAGACTGGTCCTAACATGATGAAACCTCTCAGCATGTGCTGACAGCTCAGCCCGTTGCTCAATGTTCACTCTCGACATTTTTACTGTTTTAGGGCGTTGCGTGAGCTCTGCCGGCTCTGAGTTTCACCTACAGGGTGAGACATGGCTGCAAGTCGAGGGTCGACAGGTCAAGTACTGCCGCTGTGACCGCTCAAGGAAACGCTGCCACAGTGTACCTGTACAAGGTGCGTGTATGTGTGGTGTGCGCGTGTGCATTTTGGTTCTCAGTTTCAAGAAGGGCTGCGCATAAACTCCATTAATAAGAGAAAGCACAGATCGCATTCCCCACGTAAGTGTCATAAAGATAGGGAGACGGCCCAGCCCCTCTATCCCACTCATGCTAGAAACCTCTGATTTCCTCTATCCCACTCATGCTAGAAACCTCTGATTTCCTCTATCCCACTCATGCTAGAAACCTCTGATTTCCTCTATCCCACTCATGCTAGAAACCTCTGATTTCCTCTATCCCACTCATGCTAGAAACCTCTGATTTCCTCTCCCTATCCACCTCAACATGTAATGGCATTGATGGAGTGGATACAGAGAGAATGTTTCCTCTTGTGGGGAAGAGCAGAACTAGAGGCCGTCAATATAAGTTCATCACCAAGAAATCCAATAGGGAATTCAGGAGAAACTTCTTCACCCAGAGAGTGGTGAGAATGCGGAACTTGCTAGCTTTTTGTTTTTAACCACAGGGAGTAGTTGAAGTGAATAGTATCGATGTATTTAAGGGGAAACTAGACAAGCAATTGAAGGAGAAGGGAATAGAGGGTTATGATGATAGATTTAGATGAGGAAAGATGGGAGGAGGCTCTGGTGGAATGTAAATACCAGCATAGACTGTTTGGGCCTTCGGAAGGTATTCCATGTTTTTGCCCTGCTTCAGCTATTGAGCACTCTTTGTGAAGGGGACCTTACTGCTGTCACTCCAAGAGTTGCCCCCCCTCCCCCCAATTCTGCAGTCTTGATCCCTTTTTCTCTATTTTCCCTCAGCCATATTCTGCAGTCATGTTTTAACTAAACAGCGCTCAGAATAATATTCCACCCTTCATTCAAGGGTGTCCCACCATTCCCTGATTTCCTCTTAAGCTACTCTGCCTTGTGGCCCAGCCTCCCCCGCCCCCCAACCTGTCCCGTGAACTCCAACCTTCACCTACTCCAAGCAGTAACTCTTTGAATCCCACCCAAACCACTGGACAAGAGAGACTGCAAGTTCGAAGAGAGAGTGAGGAGCAGGCTGGGGTGTAAACTACCTCCTTGGAGTGTCATCCCGCATTGTTTAACTAACAGTAGAAAGCAGTCAGGTGCCATTGACTTTAAGAACAGTCTATTAGTGGTGCGATCTCTGGTGCTGTGTCACAAGGGGGTGCTGACAGCGAGGACTGTGACTGACGGCAGTGTTTTTTTTTTTCCCTTACAGGTTGCGCCCAGAACAAATGCTACAATGGTGGGAAGTGTCACCAGGCCCTTTACTCTCAGCACTACGTGTGCCAGTGCCCAGCCAGGTACAGCGGGCAGCTGTGTGAGTTTGGTAAGTGCTGTCGATCAACTCTTTTTTTTTTTTCCCTATTTTGCCGGAACACCCCACAACCCACCCCCACTCTCTGTTCTTTCCCTCTGCTCTAACTCCCGGTCTCTTGCGTTGCAGACACCAAGGAGCAGTGTTATCAGGACCGAGGCACTGGGTATCGAGGAACCTGGAGCATCACCCACTTCGGGACAGAATGCCTCAACTGGAATTCAACCGCTGTCTCCCGCACTCACTACAATGGCCAAAGGCCAGACGCCCAACAATTGGGACTGGGGAACCACAATTACTGCAGGTATAAGACAATCAAAGAAAGGAAGACTTGCATTAATATAGCGCCTTTCGCAACCTCAGGCCGTCACAAAACCCTTAACAGCCAATGAAGTACTCTTGTGAAGTGTAGTTAGCCCCTGTTGTAATGTAGGAAACACAGTGACCAATTTGCACACAGCAAGCTCCCACAAACATCAATGTGATAATGACTAGATATGGTATTAGCTTTGGTGATGTTGATTGAGGGATAAACATTGGCCAGCACATCAATGAGAACTTTCCTTGTTCTTCTATCAGTAGTGTCATAGGAGCTTTTATGTCTGAGAGGACAGACAGGGTCTGGGTTTACTGTCTCATTTGAAAGACAGTGCAGCACTCCCCCGGTACTGCACTGGGAGTGTCGGCCTGGATTTTGTGCTCAAGTCTCTGAAGTAGGACTTGAACCCACTACCTTCTGATCCTAAGATGAGAGTGCTACCCACGGAGT
Organism: Cetorhinus maximus; assembly: GCF_964194155.1. Classification (NCBI taxonomy): domain Eukaryota; kingdom Metazoa; phylum Chordata; class Chondrichthyes; order Lamniformes; family Cetorhinidae; genus Cetorhinus; species Cetorhinus maximus. The sequence goes on along the minus strand of NC_135898.1, from coordinate 20,722,967 downwards.
CACAGCTGGCACCTGGCAACCAGATGGCCCTTCTACCAGCTGTTGCTTTTAATGGCCAACCATCATACTTCACCAAAATGGTAGTGAATCTGCCATAGAAGCCATCACAGCCAGGTCCCACTCCTTCCTGCCAACCTCATCCAACGCTGGTATTGGCTGACTCAATACCAGACTTGGGGTCAGTGTTTCTAAGACTGGCTTGGAGCATTTTGATGGAAAGAGGGAGAGTCCTAGCATGATGCAAGTCAGCCATTGAGGTAACAGTTCATTGTATCTGCTTTCTCTCTCCATTTTTAAAAAATTCTGTTAATACATGTGTCTCTCTTTCTCCTTTGCAGGAACCCTGACAATGACACACAACCCTGGTGCCACACCTATAAAGGTCACATCCTGTCATGGGACAAATGCAGCATTCCTGCTTGCCCAAAGAGTAAGTCTCTCTCACTATGTCTCTCAAACACCCGTTGGGCACAGAGATAGATCTCTGCCTTTTCAGGTGATGCCCAGTTAACCCCAGTTGCCCCTATGCCCTCCACCAAGGTCTCACTCTCTCTCCCCATGGCCTCCTATGACGCTCCTTGTGGAGTCACAGGTAGTGACTCGGGGAGTCCGTATGGGAGCCTGTCCAGCAAGGGGCTGATTATTAACCAGGCTTCTGTTTAATGGCAGGTCCCACCTCTGAGTGCTACACCAAAAACGGGGCGAACTATCGGGGAACCAGGAGCTACTCGAAGTCAGGGAGCCGCTGTCTTAACTGGGATTCCAAGACTGTCCGCAACAAACCGGTTACCGCGTGGGTCCCCAATGCCCATCACCTGGGGCTGGGCAGCCACAGTTACTGCAGGTATCTGAAAAAACAATCAAACTTTCCTCTATCATATCTGTTCCCTGACACCCATACACTCACCATTAACCCCGCGTCAGTTCACTGACACTCGCGCTTTCCCACTAACCCTGTATCTGTTCAGATACTCACGCTCTCCCATTAACCCCGCGTCTGTTCACTGACACTTACTAACAACATTGTTATTTCCCCCATTCCAGGAATCCGAGTAGAAATTTGAAACCTTGGTGTTACATTATGAAAGGAGGAAGAGTCACTTGGGAATACTGCAACATCCAACAATGCGTTTCATCAGGTAAGAATTCCACCCTGACCAAAAACTAACCATGCCCACAGGTTTTACAAAGCTGAATTTTACGGCCCTGTCGCGCTGTAGATGGGTCTGGAAAATGTGGTGAGCCGTTCAAAACTCCATTGGCTTCGATGGGAGCGCGCGCACACAGACACACGTGCGCGCTCATACTTGTACAGAGATACACGCAGATACCCACAAACACGGGTACGTACATAGACACACACTTTCAGATGCAGACCCACCCACACTCCTGCAAATGGCGATAGACTGACATGCAGACACATGCACCGGGCTCACTCTCAAACACATACATAGTCACACATGCCCAAATGCAATCACAGATATACACACACAGACCCTCATGCGCTCGCACACTCACAAACATACATACACGCAAATACACAGATTTATGCAAGCATAGATATTCACATGGAGGCGCAGACACACATGCTGTTACAGATGGGCCTTCAACAGAGGGGAGTGAGCAATACAGTGTCTACATTCAGAGATGATGCCTGTTTCTAAATTTGAGGCCAAACGCCCGATCATTTACTTGATTGTCTCCTGTTTTGCCTGTGTCTGGAGCAGGGACCTGTGGGAAGAGAGAACCCAGAGCGGAGCAGTACCGGATCCTGCATGGAAGCACCACCCATATCACCTCCCACCCCTGGCAGGCTGCTATTTTCTTCTATGATCGGAGGTCGAAGGATTACAGCTTCCTGTGTGGAGGGAGCCTAATCGGATCCTGTTGGGTCCTCACAGCAGCTCACTGCTTCCCGAAGAGGTGAGTGTAATACTGCAGCGAGAGGCCTTGAAGGGCTGGTATTGGTGAGAAGTTCCGAGTGCAAGAGAGGAGACGAGATAGAGAGAGAGAGAGAGAGAGAGAGATGACCAAATATGGTGCACAAAGATAGAACAAAAAGAAATGGTGCGTGAGAACTAAAAGACTTGCATTTCTACAAGTGCCTCTCACAAAGTATTTTTGAAGTTGTGATGCAGGAAACACGGCAGCCAATTTGTATGCAGCAAGATCAGACAGCAGATAATCTGATTTTTTATGACTGATAAATATTGGAGAGAACACCACTGCTCTTCTTCAAAATGGCGCTGTTGGATTTTTTTTTTAATGTCCACCCAGGAGGGGCACTGAGTGTGTGGCCATTTCTCCCCGAATTCCCAGTGTGCTGGTGGGAGGGTCCAGAGGTGGACGTGGAGCCAAAATAGCAGATCACACACCCCCCCCCCGCCCCAAAAATGTCTGTGCTCTCCACTGCTCTGTCTCCATAGTTGGGGGTCATCACGGAGATTATACCCCGATTTCCCCCACCCACTGACACCCTCATTCTGTGGTAGCTCTGTGAATACATGGATAGAAGATGGTAGAGCCACAGTAAGTTTTTTTTTTTTTATTACCCTGCTTCTCAAACCAGGTTCAAACCAAATGAGATCAAAGTGATCATGGGGAGGACATTCCGGAAGACATCATCACATGACGACCAGGCACTGGAAGTGGAAAATTACTTTGTTCACAAGGACTTTGATGAAGACACTTACAATCACGACATCGGTACAACACTGATTTCATCTCTTTGTTATAAAGTGTCCCTCCTGAAAACAGTTCCCTGCACCCACACCCCCACCACCTGCCCGCCCACGCATGCACACACCTCTCACCCTTCTCTGCCTACATCAGTGGCAGAGCCCAGCCAAAAATCTCAGCAGGCGAGTGGCTGAGTAACATCTCCTGATCCAGAGGTTTAAATTATAGGCCCTCCCCTGATGGCTATTGGGGGAACAAACTGCTGGGGATATCGCTGAGTCTTACAAGGCCCAGTGCCTCTCAGCCTGTAAGCAGTTAGATTGGAGGAGAGCAAGAGGGGAGCTATCAGCTGTGTGCTCTCTTTTCCCGTGCATCATTTTATTGCTCCACCTGCCTGAGTACTATTACAGGGCTTAGAAGAAATAGGAGCAAGAGTCGACCATTTGGCCCCTTCGAGCCTGCTCCTGCATTCAATAAGATCATGGTTGATCTGATTGTGGCCTCAACTCTACTTTCCCGCCTGTCCCCCATAACCCGTGACTCCCTTGTTGATCAAAAATCTGTCTAACTCAGCCTTGAATATATTCAATGACCCAGCCTGCACTGCTCTCTGGGGAAGAGAATGCCACAGACTAATGACCCTCTGAGAAGAAATTTCTCACCATCTCTTAAATGGGAGACTCTTTATTTTTAAAATATGCCTCCTAGTTCTAGACTCCCTCATGAGTCTACTCTACATCTACTCTGTCAAGCCCCCTCAGAATCTTATCTGCTTCATTAAGATCACCTCTCATTCTTCTAAACTCCAATAAGTATAGGCCCAACCTGCTCAACCTTTCCTCATAAAACAACCCCCTGCATCCCAGAAATCAGCTGAGTGAATCTTCCCTGAATTGCCTCGGGTGAGGGCAGTGCATATTGGCAGCGAATGAGTTAAGGAGGAAAGTTGGAGAGTACGCGGCCTTGACCCTTGCTAAACTTGCCTTTCTTGTCTGCGTTTCCTCCACCAGCTCTAATCAAACTCCAGTCGAAGGCTGGGCAATGCGCTAAGATGACACGTTACGTTCGCACAGTGTGTCTGCCGTGGGAGAAGCAACAGCCGCCTGACTGGACTGAGTGTGAGATCTCTGGATATGGCATGGAAGAGGAATGTAAGTCCATCCCTTTTCTATATTCTTTTTTTCCTTTTCTTAATTTTTCTCAGAGTGGGTTTAGAAGCGAGATTCCCTGACATTGATCTCTAACCTTTGACCTCCACAGTCTCTCCATTCTACTCCGAGCGACTGAAGGAAGGGCTTGTCCGTCTCTACCCATCAAATCGCTGCACCTCAGCCCACCTGCAAAACCGGACAGTCACCGAAAACATGATCTGCGCCGGGGACACTCGGGGCAAAGACGATGCCTGCAAGGTGAGTGAAGAGCAGTTGGAGGAAGTAGCCTGACCGGTTACACCTCACCCCCCCCACCCCACCCCCAACTCCTAACGCGCTCACACCAAGTCACGGGGTCTACCCCTAAAGCTGGCACGGAAACGTTAGGCCCCAAGCCTGGAATTTTCTGAGCTACTGGCAGTGAGTGTGTGTGTGTACCTGCTGACTTAACAGGCCCAAACCTCACCTGCCTTTGGTCTGGCTTTGGGAAGGAGTCAATGCCCAAGATGTCAGGGCCTCCATCCACAGGCTCTCTCACCTCGTAACCACTCTGCCTGCCTTTCAAACTCCTGGAGGAGACATGGGCTGGGTCTCACATTTTAAATCTGCTTTGTATTCCGGTGCTCGAAATTCACTGAATTTTATAGCATAGAGGAGGTCCTTCGGTCCAGCATGCCTGTGCCAGCTCTTTTAGAGGGATCCAATTCATCCTGCTCTTTTCCCATAATGCTCCCAAGTTATGATTGAATGTAGTTTGGAGAGGTGGGATTCACTCCTGTTCCCTTCCCAACCCCAACCTCTTCCCAACACCATTTGCTGTGTGTTTCGATCCCACAAAAACCCTCTACCTGACTCTCTGCCCTGACCCCAGCTCTCCATTTTGTTGCCACCACACAGGGAGACTCAGGAGGCCCCTTGGTCTGCATGATGAAGGGACACATGAGCCTGCATGGGATCATCAGCTGGGGAATTGGCTGCGGGAGGCCAGGACTGCCAGGAGTCTACACCAAGGTCGCAAACTACCTGGATTGGATTCACAAGCACATGACAAAGGCCTGAGGAGCAAGCAACAGCCCAAGACACAACAAGCAGCGTTTGTAACCCTCCCAGGCAAAACTGAACAATGGGAGTGTTACCCTGACCCCTGAACCTTGGCCTACACAGGGGGCATTGCCTGAAGTGTTGCTCAGTGAGGTTCAATCGTACCTGTACCCGGATCACTGGATGACACATTGCAGCTGGGGAGGGATTTACATCCTAGCAATTTGGTTCCATTGATGATTGTCTAATGCTTTTTCAGCAATTTTTGACAGCTTGTGCTGCGACCATTCCCTTCCTGAGGTCAAGGGTTAATCCGGCTCCCTTAAGTCAAGGGTCTGACTGGTTCCTTCAAAAGAGCTGCTTTTATATTCCCCACCCCCTCCCCAAATTCTACAACAGATGACACCTTGCTTATTTTTAAAAGTCTTTTTTATAATCTAATGGTTTTTAATAGTTGTTTTATTGTGTGGTCAAACTGTGCCTGTCAGTGGGCATGCCAGGTCTGGTACCAGGCTAATTCCTCCGTCTTCCTTCTGTAGTCTCTAAGTTGTTGACTAAATGCACACCTCTTCAATGCTCGTGCCCCTGGCTTTCCCCCTCTTAATAATAAGAGATTCAGAACCTTTTTGTAAAGCTTATTTTGCTCCAGGAATAATGTGAATTAACTCTTTGTTGCTGCACCCTCTTGGCTTTTTTATTGTTGGCCGGTCATAGTGTGCAGTTGTTCTGTTGAAGGAGTCAAGTTAATGATTGAAGGTTCGGATTCTCCCTTCAATGACAGTGCACTTCACTGGGTCCAGGAGCAGGCAGGAATAACAATCCTTTATTAATACAGGGTGCAACCTTTACTTGTATGTGTGGGTCTGAGTGTGTGAGTGGGCAAGCGTCTGAATCTGACCAATTTACACTTGGGCTGGATGTTTCCAGTCTGTGCCTCTCTCCTACACTCGAAAATATCCGGCACAGATGCGTGTTTGTAGATTGAGGAACCGGGCTGCTAGAGTTAGAGGTTTCTGTGTAACATAATCTGCAGCTCAGCAAAAATCAGCTTCGCATTGTGAGCTAATCTACAGGGTCCGGAAATAAATTGGTTTTCTTTGTAAACCTAACCCCAACTCCGAGACAGTGAGCCTGCACTTGGCATATGCGTGAGAAAGCCCCTGCACACCTGTGAGCATGTACCTCGATAGCACCTTTGCAGCCTGTGACTCTCTGCAGCGTACACTTTCACATGGTGATGTGTTCCAGATCACTCGGAGTCTGAGTTGCCATGTTAACACATACTTTTACATGCATGTTGTAGGCTGGGCCAATGGATGGTGATGGTAGAGGCTCCAATGTTCTTTCCATCACATGGTTGACCAGGAATCTCTCCCGCTCTTGCCGCCTGCCATTGGCGTGTGTCAAAAGGGTTTACAGGTTGTTTGGTCACGTCATGAACGCACTTCCCTTGGCCATCAAGTCATGGGGTGGGAATCGAACCTGAGTTCAGAGGCAGGGATGCGACCCACTGCACCACAAATCCTCCACACTTTCACGTATACAATTTTTTTTAAGTTGAAGCACTTAAGCACTCCTTTGTACTTAAATATTTATTAGTCTGATATTTTGAATGTTCTAAGATATTGTTTGTTTTGCTGGATGATGTATTAATGCATTATTTAAAGATTTTGTCTTGCAGTTCCATGTTTTTTAAAATAAAAATTTGAATGTTTAATTCTCTCGGTTCCTGTTTTACTTTGAGTGAGAATGACTCTGGTTCCTCTGGGAATTGGCAGCTAGAATATTTGTCTTCTGATTCTTGTACTCCTAATATTCCATTTAACCTTCAGCCTGTGTCCCTGTGTTCCAGATATGTCAGCCAATCCTCTGTCCCATTCGGTAAGAATCTTAGCAGTGTGGGAAACGTAGAGACCAGGAGCTGTAAAATGGGACCCAGCTGAGTCTCACCTACATGCTCCCCTGCCTTAGGGTCACACTCGGGACAGAGGTGAGAGTCTGAGCAGGGCCTGTGGAACTGCACTTCAACAAGGAGCCAGTCCTGTTAGGTGGTGGGTGGGGGGGGGAGAGGAAAAGACATATCAACATCCTGTGCCCCTTGCCCTTGCCGGGAACATCGCTGTTTAACATGCACTGAATTATAGCTCTGTCTGTGGCTAATGGAAAAAGCATGTTTGGCAGCATTTATCAGAAACGTGGACATCTGAGGGCAATCTTCAGCTGAAATGCTGGTTCAGCCCTTGTTTTAGAGCAAGATGCCACCTTGGCAAAAGTGATGAAGCCAGCACCATTGATGGCTGCTTGGAGGCCTGATAAATAACTGCCACTTGAAATATCTGCCAGCAATCATTAAAAAGCATGGCATTCCAGTAGCTGGCCAAAATTGTGCTCTAAATCCACATTTTCAAACAGACGTGTCATAGAGTCATTATGGCACACAAGATGGCTATTTGGCCCATCGGGTCCATGCCAGCTCGCAGTATTAACATAGCACCCTTTTAATGCCTGCTTTCACCCTTTTGGCCAATAAAATCTCATCCTTGTCCCCAGTCCATTCAACTTAGATTGGGCGTTAAAATATTCTTCATTTTTGGCTTGCAGATTAATTAATTCTCCTGTCATTCCCTCACTCCTGGCCAAGTGAAGGAGTTAGGGATATGAGAGGGTAAATGAGACTTTGGTTTAATACCTCATCTGTAAAACGGCATCCCTGACTGCGCGGTGCTCCCTCAGCATGCCCTCTCCAACAGTGCAGCACTAAGCACTGCGCTGGAGTGTCAGCTCAGGTTTTTGTGCTGAAGCCTCTGGAGTGGGACTCGAACCCACAATCTTTTGCAGATGTGAGAGAGCTCCCAGTGAGCCGCAGCTGGCATTGGCCATATAGGCAGCCTTTCATGTTGCTTGCTCACTAGTGGGGAGTTCAGATCTGGTCTGTGTGGGAGGGTGAGAGCCCCATTTCATTCTCCATGGCCTCTGACACTTACTAAAATGACATGTGACTACCCCAGCATAGAGCACATTCCCCTCTGTCAGTCTTCCCCAGAGAAAGGGGATAACAGAGGGAGCACGACACTCCCTGGATAATTCATTGCCGCTCTTTGTATAAGTGATGCTGTGTAGCATTCCTCCATTCAATAATAACTGGAGCCCCATTGTTTCCAGGACTGTTACTGACCTCATCTCCTCTGGAGATCTTCCTTCCACAGCTTCGAACCTCATAGTCTCCCAACCTCGGATGGCCTCTACCTCCTACTCAAAATCCACAAACAGGACTGTCCCGGCAGATTGATCGTGTCAGCCTGTTCCTGCCCCACGGAACTCATTTCTTGCTATCCTGACTCCATTCTCTCTCCCTTTGTCCAGTCCCTTCCCACCTACATTCGTGATTCCTCTGATGCCCTACATCATATCAACAATTTCTAGTTCCCTGGCCCCAACCGCCTCCTCTTCACCATGGACATCCAATCCCTCTACACCTCCATCCCCCACCAGGATGGTCTGAGGGCTCTCCGCTTCTTCCTCGAACAGAGGCCCGAACAATCCCCATCCACCACTACTCTCCTCCGTCTGGCTGAACTTGTTCTCTCACTGAACAATTTCTCCTCAAACTCCTCTCACTTCCTCCAAATAAAAGGTGTGACTATGGGTACCCGCATGGGCCCCAGTTATGCCTGTCTCTTTATGGGGTATGTGGAACATTCCTTGTTCCAGTCATACTCCGGACCCCTCCCACAACTCTTTCTCCGGTACATCGATGATTGCTTCGGTGCTGCTTCATGCTCTTGTCTGGACCTGGAAAAATGTATTAATTTTGCTTCCAATTTCCACCCCTCCATCATTTTCACATGGTCCATCTCTGACACTTCCCTTCCCTTCCTTGACCTCTCTGTCTCAATTTCTGGTAATAGACTGTCCACCAATATCTATTACAAGCCTACCGACTCCCACAGCTACCTCGACTACAGCTCCTCACACCCCGCTTCCTGTAAGGACTCCATCCCATTCTCTCAGTTCCTTCGCCTCCGACGCATCTGTTCTGATGATGCCACTTTCAAAAACAGTTCCTCTGACATGTCTTCCTTCTTCCCTAACCGAGGTTTTCCACCCACGGTGGTTGACAGGGCCCTCAACCGTGTCCGGCCCATCTCCCGCGCATCCGCCCTCACACCTTCCTCTCCCTCCCAGAACCATGATAGTGTCACCCTTGTCCTCACTTATCACCCCACCAGCCTCTGCATTCAAAGGATCATCCTCCGCCATTTCCGCCAACTCCAGCATGATGCCACCACCAAACACATCTTCCCTTCACCCCCCCGGCAGCATTCCGCAGGGATCGTTCCCTCCGTGACACCCTGGTCCACTCCTCCATCACCCTCTACATGTCAACCCCCTCCTACGGCACCTTCCCATGCAACCGCAAAAGGTGCAACACCTGACCCTTTATTTCCCCTCTCCTCACCGTCCAAGGGCCCAAATACTCCTTTCAAGTGAAGCAGCATTTCACTTGCACTTCCCTCAATTTAGTCTACTGCATTCGCTGCTCCCAATGCGGTTTCCTCTACATTGGAGAGACCAAGCGCAGACTGGGTGACCGCTTTGCGGAACACCTTCGGTCTGTCCACAAGCATGACCCAGACCTCACTGTCGCTTGCCATTTCAACACACCACCCTGCTCTCATGCCCACATGTCCGTCCTTGGCTTGCTGCAATGTTCCAGTGAAGCTCAATGCAAACTGGAGGAACAGCACCTCATCTTCCGACCAGGCACTTTACAGCCTTCCGGACTGAATATTGAGTTCAACAATTTTAGATCATGAACTCTCTCCTCCATCCCCATCCCCTTTCTGATTTTCCCCCTACTTTTTGTTTTTTCCAATAATTTATATAGATTTTTCTTTTCCCACCTGTTTCCATTATTTTAAAATGTATTTCCATCCATTGTTTTATCTCTACCTTTTAGCCTATTTCGATTCCTTCTCCCCACCCCACCCCCACTAGGGCTATCTGTACCTTGCTCGTCCTGCTTTCTACCCTTAATGTCACCTATTCGCACATTCCTTAGATAATATCACCACCTTCAACACATCTTTGTCCTTTTGTCTATGACATATTTTGGTTATCTCCACCTATCACTGGCCCTCTATCCAGCTCTACCTGCCCCACCCCCCCTTAAACCAGCTTATATTTCACCTCTCTTCTATTTTTACTTATTTCTGTTGAAGAGTCATATGGACTCAAAACATTAACTGTGCTCCTCTCCACAGATGCTGTCAGACCTGCTGAGTTTTTCCAGGTACTTTTATTTTTGTTCTGGATTTCCAGCATTCGCAGTTTTTTGCTTTTATATTATTATAACTGGAGCCATTAGCTTTGCAAAGGATTGATCCATGTTAAATGTGTACAAATGCTAATCAGCCACCCCATGCGCCCTGAGACAGTGTGCCAAGCTCTCGGAGCTGAACTTTGACCCAGCATTACTGTGGCACCCCACAGACGTGCTCCTGTCTGACTGATTCATCGCTCTGAAGGATTGTGCACAGGAGTCACAAGGATGATACAGGAACTGAGAGAAAAGACTGAACAGGCTCGGGCACTTTTTCACTCAAAAAGAGAGGCTCGAGGGGGTGACCTGATAGAGGTCTTTACCATAACGAGAGGGTTTAATCAGGTAGACATGGAGAAGGCGCTTCTGCTTGCTGGGGAGACCAGAACTAGCCACTCATAAACCCAGTAGGGTATTCTGGAGAAACTTTCATACCCAGAGAGTGGAACTTCCTACCACAAGGTGTGGTTGAGGCTAATAGTATTTAATGAGAAGTGAGGCAAGTATATGAGAGGGAGAGCAATATAAATATATACTGATAGGGTGAGATGAGGTTGGGAGGAGGCTCATGTGGAGCATTAGTACCAGCAAAGCCTAGTTGGGCCGAAAGGCCTGTTTCTGTGCTGTACATTCAGTGCATGGACATACTTGCACCCTGAATTCTCCTGTTGGCATCAGTACCCGTGAGTTCATGGTAGGCAGCCAGTGGCAACAACCTCTCTTTAAAATAATTCCCAGAGGGAAAAAACAGTAAAACTTTGAAATGACTGGTACTGGTGTGAACTGGAGTTCCATTTTAAGGTATACAAGACCAGTTCGGACCAATACCAGTCATTACCCAAGTTTTACTGGTTTTTTTTGTTCTAGTAAGGGGAACGCTAGCTGCATCCCTCAAATTCAGACAGGGATTGGGGGAGAGGGTGGAGCCCACAGCAAACAAGCAGCTAAAACAGATTTCAGCAAACGACTGAGAGTAGAAACCAGGCTCATTCGCTGAGGTTTGGCACTGAGATGAATAGGATGTCTGATTAGCTCGGGCAGCTGTGGGGGTTGGTGGGGGTGGGATGTGGGGGAAGGGCTGCTGGAAACCCACACAGCTCTGATTCAGGCTTCATCTAAAGGACACAGCCACAGGAATGAAGAACAGCGGTGACTGGAATCTCAAATCCTCACTCAGCAGAGTGGGGAAGAGAGCAGAACTGCTTAGAAGTACTGAAATTATACAGTGTAGGGAGACCCTGAATTCATGGATGGGACATTAAGGCCCTGTCTGCCCTCTCCTCTCTGTCTTGCTCTCTCCTCCTTTATGACACTCCTTAAAACTTCCACCTTAGACCGAGCTTTTAGTCGCCTGCCCTAATCTCTTATCTTCTCAGTGTCAAATTTTGTTTGATAACAAGTGAAGTGCCTTTGGGATATTTGAGCTGTCATACAAGTACACTTTGTTGTGTGAAAGATCCCACTATTGAAAGAAGTACAGGAGGGAAGTTCTCCACGTTGTCCTGGTCAGTATTTATCCCTCAACCACAATGACTAAACCAGACAATCCGGTCATCACGTTGTGGAATCTTGCTGTGTGCAGCATGAGCCACTTTTGCGTAAGTGATTTAGTGATGTACTGTGATGTAACTGAGAGTTGGCATAGACTGAGAAATCTTTTTCCATAACTCGCCGTATCAGCGCTGCGCCTCACTGGGTACCATAGCAACAATACGGCATTGGCACCCCACAACAAAGACCCGGGCAATTGGTCCGGTGAAGACCTCCAGGTCCAGTCATGAAACGGTTAAAGCTTTGCCTTCAACGTGAGCAGAACCGAAATGCTGGAACCAGCATTAACATTTCAGGCCGCTGACCTTTGGCCAGTGTTAACCTTGACCTTTGGCTGGGTTGATGCCGCACCTCCCTGCTTGCGAATGGGCTGGCCTCCTTGATGATGTCATCAGTTGGCAGAAAGGCTGAGATTCGGCCTGTGACATCATCAGCGGAACGGTCTAAATCGAGTACTGAGAGGGGGAGCATGGCCGCTAACTTTAAACCCCACCCCACCCACCCACCCCTCTCCTCACAATTCAACCCTGTCACCTTAACAAACCTTGCTCTGCATTCAAACTAAAAACTCTCGAGTCCGGGAAACCTGGAAATCCAGAAACACCGGTTGTCCCGATTTTTTTTTGAGCAGGCCCATGCAACTCGCAGTCTTAATACTCGCAGCCTAGCAACCAATCGCGATGGACTGAATGTGATGGCCTTTCAGGCTCTTCTATAATGGTCCTGTTTCTACAATGTCCAATACTATGTCTAAATTGGAGCTTCTAGGAGAGGGAAGGGGTAATGGTTGCTGAAAATAAGAGAAACAACCTTTGTCTGTTTCGATGAGAAGGCTGCAGGCGAGAGAGAGAGAGAGAGACAAGATGGCATGATGGAGGAAGAAATGTGGGCCAATGAGGTAGGAATTGAGATTAAAAATCAAAGCCTTTCACACTGGTCGTACATCGCCAACATTTCTGCAATAGGAAATTATTCCCAGGTTTTTTTATATTGAATGTTTAGTAAATAATCATTACCCCTACTTTCCGCAGCCTGTTGGTAGAGTTAATTCCAATCGCCTATTCCCTCGATGTCATAGACATCATTTTAGTACAGTACAGTTCTTTAGAAACATGGATGATACAGCATTTGGATCAATAAGACAATTTTTATTGGTGCCTTATAATGTTCTGTCACTGTTTCATGTTGCAGGTGTATACTTATATCTGGTTCGCACACCTGTGGTTAGGCATTCTAACGTTTTCTATTATCCAGGAAACTCCGCAATCCACAATTGCCTTGATCCCAAGCATTCTGGACTAGAGAGGTTACAGTGTAGTTGTTGACTAGTGTGTTGAGGTTTGTTGTGAATTGCAGTGCGATGCCCTTGTGCCCTATGCCGTGTTGCGTTTGCCCATGTACTCTCCATGGGATTGACTGCTCCCTGGTCTCCTGTGCAATTCACTGTGAGGGGGCTGAGCCAAAAGATTTTCAGACAGAGTGTGACTGAGAGACCGTGACTCATCCATTCAGAGTCTGTGGTCTCCCTCTCGCCCAGAGCCATGTCAAGTTGTATCAGTCAGTCGGAGTATCTGGCTTAACCCCATCGGAGCCAAACCACTCTTTGCTTTTTCCCATTTGGATTCACAGCTGTTTAACAAACCTCCAACCCTCTCCCCTCCTCCACTTCTATAAATAATCCCTCAGCACTCACAGCTGCATGCTGCAGTAGACTTACATACACACACACATACGCACACATAAACATTCACACGCACACATACGTACACACACAGACACATGCACGTACACACACACATACACACACATTCACATGCATACATACACACACACATACATGCACAGCCATGTGTACACACACATTCACACACAGATACATACACACACACACACATTCACATGCATACATACGCATACACACACACACACACATACACACACGCACAGACAAACATACGCACATGCACTGACATACACACATGCACAGACACACACATGCACAGACACACACAGACACACACACATACACATTCACACACAGACACATTCACACACACACACACAGAACAGGACCCACTGGTGCTGAAAGGATATATCCCCTTGTGGGAGAGGCCAGAACCAGGGGACACAGTGTGTGGTGTGGGGGGGCGGGGGGGAGTGAGAGACGGTGTGTGTGTGTGTGTGTGTGTGTGTGTGTTTGCCTGGTTTTGTGTGTGTGCGTGTTTATCTGTTTGTGGTGTGTGTGCATATTTATCTGTGTGTGTATTTGTTTGTTGTATGTGTGTTTGTCTGTGTTTGAGTGTGTGTGTATCTGTCTGTGTGTGTGTATTTGTCTGTTTGTTGTGTGTGTTTGTCTGTCTGTGTGTGTGTATTTGTTTGTTGTGGGTGTGTTTGTCTGTGTTTGAGTGTATGTGTGTCTGTGTGTGTATGTGTGTGTATTTGTCTGTGTGTTTGTATATGTGAATGGTGGGATTTCCAAAATGCTCCCCATCTGAGAATCAGCAAATTCAAAACTTTTCTGCAACTCAGACTTGGGTAACAAAAGCAATCCAGATCAACAAAATCACAAAACCCGCCTCAGAGTCTCTGCAGAAAACATCTCTGTCGGAAGTTAAAACCACAACAAAGAGCTTCTGGATGTAGGAGGGGAAGTTTGTCCCAATGATGTTCATCTGCACAAGGTTAGATTCCAGTTAGTGCAAGTCTGTTGCAAAACAGCATAGTCAGTAATAAAAACTGAACGTGCTGGAAACACTCAGCAGGTCAGGCAGTGCCTGTGGAGAGAGTTAATGGGCGAAATTTTACGGCAGGGGAATTTTATGTTCCCGCCGAAGCCAATGGGGTTTAGAATGTCTCACTGCATTTTACGACCCTGTCCCCACCAAAACGGGGCTGTAAAATTCTGCCCAATGTTTCAGGCTGATAACCTTACATCAGCTGCTGTCTGAGAAAATGGGGGCAGTAATTATGATCTGAAATTGTTGAACTTGGAGTTGAATCCCAGAAGGCTGATAAGTGCCTCATCAAAGATTAGGTGCTGTTCCTCGAACTTACGTTGAGCTTCATTGGAACACTGCAACGGGCCAAGGAGAGAGAGGTCAGTGTGAGAGCAGGGTGGAGAATTAACATGACACATGGCAGGAAGCTTGGGGTCACACTTACCACCTGAGTGGAGGTGTTTGGCAAAGCGATCGCCCAATCTGTGTTTGTTGTAAAGGAGCGCAGAGGAGATTGCCTTGTGAGCAGCGAATGCAGTGGACAAAATTGAACAATTTCGGAGAATTCTGAATCATTGGAATTGTCTAGTATGCGTGTGTGTGTATGTGTGTGTGTACATATGTGCATATTGTTGCTGACCCAGCCACATTGGTCCTGACAGGCATGTAAGCGACGTGATGGCTGACTTATTGTGTATGACATCAATTGAGGTATTGTGGACCGGGGGAAGTTTATGTTTCACAATGCCTAGTAAAAATAAAACTTGGTGTGTGGCTTCAAAGAAACTCCAGCCAATGATCTAAACCTCAGCACACACACAAGCCTGGGTCTCCTGGGGGTTTAACTCATGAGCTCCAAGAGAGATCAGACTAATTATCAGATCCACACGAACAAAGAGTGATATGTTCTTCTTCTTTGATGTAAATGTACCAATCAAACACATGAATTGGTGACACCAATAATGTGGGTTCTTTACTTGATGATATGACTACATAAAGATAAAATTAACTGGAAGACTAATTGTATATACATCCGAGCTTACAGGATGAATAGTCATGGGACGGCTACATCATATCCTGTGTCAGTGGTAACAGTGATTGACAAAATACCTTCCCTTAAAGGTACATGCCATCACATCGTAACAAAGAGGAGTGGCCCTCATCCACAGAAATCACAAAAATACAAGGTCTGCTGGAAAGCTGAGTTAGGAAAACTACCTGTATAGCGATGGTATTTTGTACCACACCAGCTTACTGCAGACACATGACCCTTCACTGAGACATATATTGCAGGCTACCCATGCTCCTGATATGAGGACTACACAGCAGTAACTGGAGGAAGAGAGGACACAATGGCACAGTGGCATTGTCACTGGACTACTAATCCAGAGATCCAGGGTAGTCCCCCAGGGGTCCTGGGTTTGAATCCCACCACGGCAGAGGGTGGAATTTGAATTTAATCGATAAAAATCTGGAATTAAAAGCCTACTGGTGACCATGAAACCATGGTCAATTGTCATAAACACCCATCTGGTTCACTAATGCCCTTTAGGGAAAGAAATCTGCTGTCCTTACCTGGTCTGGCCTACATGTGACTATAGACCCACAGCAATGTGGTTAACTCTTAACTGCCCTCTGAAATGGCCAAACAAGCCACTCAGTTGTATCAAACCGCCAGAAAGTCCATAAGTAATGAACTGGACAATGCGGTATTGACTTAGGCACCGTAAACAGCAACAGTAATTGCGACCCTGCAAATCCTCCTTACTGACATCTGGGGGCTAGTGCCAAAATTGGGAGAGCTGTCTCACAGACTAATCAAACAACAGCCTGACATAGTCATCCCCACAGAATCATATCTTACAGATAATGTCCCACCGGCAGGACAGACCCAGCAGAGGTGGAGGCACAGTGGTATACAGTCTAGGGGAGTTGCCCTGGGAGTCCTCAACATCGACTATAGACCCCATGACCCCACAGCATCAGGTCAAACATGGGCAAGGAAACCTCCTGCTGATTACTATGTACCGCCCTCTCTCAGCTGATGAATCAGTGCTCTTCTATGTTGAACACCGGTTGGAGGAAGCACCGAGGGTGGCAAGGGTGCAGAATGTACTCTGGGTGGAGGACTTCAATGTCCATCACTAAGAGTGGTTCAGAGGCAGGGAGCAGTGTTGGGGACTATCTGCGATATTTGTTAATGACTTAGATGATGGGATAGGATGTTATATATTCAAATCAAAAAGGAAATAGGACAGTTTCTTCAGCTAACTTGCAGAACGAAGTGTCTCCAAACCAAGTGCAAAGCTGCTAAAGTCAGTTCGACTGGAATCACCCACCTTAACGGCTGCAACATATCACCATCTCCCCCTTACAGACAAGCCAAAGATTGATTCGTATATATTTTAAAACTTTTATTTGGACTCTTAACTTCTCATTTCTGACCTCTGTGTATGTGTGTTGCATTTCTTTTTTGGGCTTTTAGTGACTCATAAATTTACTCTTTCTTTGACTCAAAAAAGCCTGGTTAAATTGGCTCCTTCTAAAAAAAATAGATTTGGGCTGGGAAAAGGTATCTGCAGGGGAAGGGACCCTTCTAAATTAACCTTGTTGCGACCATCCGAGCGGTTTGAATGAAGAAGGGGAGCAGCTCATTCCTCCTCACCTGGGAGCATAACAAAGTTGGGGTCCCGTTTGGGAAGTTAACAAACTGGGCACCCTCGCCTGGAGTCCAGTCATAACAACATACTTGGGTAACTTTCCACGTTGCTGGGTATTTGCCAGTGTTGTAACTGTACTGGAAGAACTTGGCTAAGTGCACAGCTATCTCTGGAGCACAAGTCTTCAGTACAATTGCCAGGATGTTGTCAGGGCCCATAGCCTTTGCAGTATCCGTGCCTTCAGCCACAAGGAGTGAATTGAATTGGCTGAAAATTGATTTCCATGATGCTGGGTACCTCAGGAAGAGGCCTGAGATGGATCATCCACTCAGCACTTCTGGTTGAAGATGGCTGCAAATGCGTCACTCCTGTCTTTTGCGCCGATGTGCTGGGCTCTGCCATCATTGAGAGTGGAGATGGTTGTGGAGCCCCCTCCATCCGTTAGTTGTTTAATTGTCCACCACTATTCTTGACTGGATGTGGCAGGAGTGTGGCAGTGAACGAGAATTGAGCAAGTCTGTGAGAGCTGCTTGGCTGAGCGGATGTTCAGACTCACATACAGCACAGCTCACCACAGGTCAGGGCTGTCCACACACACGGCCCCTGTAGTTCAGGAACACTTCCAAGGATTCTGTACCTTGTCTTATTCAAGGTAAACTGAACACACTATTAATATGGTCAGTGCTGAGGTCATGCTGCACTGTCGGAGGGACAGTGCTGAGGGAGTGCTGCACTGTTGGAGGGACAGTGCTGAGGGGGTGCTGCACTGTTGGAGGGACAGTGCTGAGGGAGTGCTGCACTGTTGGAGGGACAGTACTGAGGGAGTGCTGCACTGTCGGAGGGACAGTGCTGAGGGGGTGCTGCACTGTCGGAGGGACAGTGCTGAGGGGGTGCTGCACTGTCGGAGGGACAGTACTGAGGGAGTGTCGCACTGTCGGAGGGACAGTGCTGAGGGAATGCTGCACTGTTGGAGGGACAGTACTGAGGGAGTGCTGCACTGTTGGAGGGACAGTACTGAGGGAGTGCTGCACTGTCGGAGGGTCAGTACTCAGGGTGTGCTGCACTGTTGAGGTGCAGCACTCAGGGAGAGCTCGGGGGGCAGTACTGACGGAATAGTGCACTTACAGAGGAGCAGAACTGAGGGAGTGTTCACTGTCAGAGAAGCAATACTGAGGGAGTGCGGCACTATTAAAGGAGCAGTGGTACTGAGAAAGCATTGCTCTGTTGCAGTGGCAGTATTGAGGGTGCACTACACTATCAGATTTGCTGTCTTTTAGATGAGATTTTAAACTGAGGCCCCAAATGTCCTTCCAGGTGTATATAGCAGATCTCATGGTATATTTGAGAAAGAGTGTGTTGCAGGGAAAGGGGAGTTATTCGGTCCTGATCAATATTCTTTCAACATCCATTGAATCAACTTGTCATTTGTGTGGCTGCTGTTTGTCTGAGTCGCCTGTGTGCAAGATGTGGGCTGCATTTGGTTTTATTCCACCAGTCTCAGAGCTCAAATTAATTCATTGTCTGTGGAAAACAGTGAAATGTTTCTGAGAGACAGGATACAGCGCCACAGGAATGACATCCCAGCTTTCTTCTTTTCATTAACTGCTGGCAGTGACTCAATAGCTTAATTGTTGGCATTTTACGAAATAATGTCCTTCCCAACATCTCATAGAAAACAATATACTGACTCATTGAAAATCATCATTGAAAAGGTCACTGCAGAAATTCATGGAGAGGCTCCTTGGCCTCTGGCGCTATCTAGTGGACATAGTTAAAACTGCAAAAAGCTCAGCTCAGCAGCGATTCATAAGAAGCAATGGGGACCAGGGAGGGCATTGAGTCCAAACGATGGTGCATCATCTCTCACCATCCCCAAAGGGGTATTGGCCATCGCTGCCCTAGCTGGCAGTCATCAAGCAGCATCTGGCCTCTGTGAAACACAAATACCTCTCAATCACCCATTCAGCTGTCAGTTTAATTCAGAAATGTCACGTGGGATTGCCCATCCCTAATTGCCGTTGAGAGACAGGTGGTGAGCCAACTTCTAAATCCGTGGCAGTTTGTGTACTGTAGGTACACCCACAGTGGTTATATCCGTTTGCTGTAACTGAGGGAGCATTGAGTACTGAGGGAGTTCTGCACTGTTGGAGGGTCAGTACTGAGGGAGTGCTGCACTGTCGGAGGGTCAGTACTGAGGGAGTGCTGCACTGTTGGAGGGTCAGTACTGAGGGAGTGCTGCACTGTCAGAGGGTCAGTGCTGAGGGAGTGCTGCACTGTCAGAGGGTCAGTGCTGAGGGAGTGCTGCACTGTCAGAGGGTCAGTGCTGAGGGAGTGCTGCACTGTCAGAGGGTCAGTGCTGAGGGAGTGCTGCACTGTCAGAGGGTCAGTGCTGAGGGTGGTCTACGCTTCGGTGGGTCAGTACTGAAGGAGTGCTGCACTGTCAGAAGTTCAGTACTGAGGGAGTGCTGCATTGTCCGAGGGTCAGAAGTGAGGGAGCGCCGATCTGTCTGAGGGTCAGTACTGAGGGAGTGCTGCACTGTTCGAGATCCAGTGCTGAGGGTGTGCTGCACTGTCCGAGGGTCAGTACCGAGGGAGTGCCGTACTGTCAGACGGCCAGTACTGAGGGAGTGCCGCACTGTCAGAGGATCAGTACTGAGGGAGTTCTATACTTCGGAGGGTCAGTACTAAAGGAGTGCCGCACTGTCAGAGGTTCAGTACTGAGGGAGCGCTGCACTGAATCACAGAATCACAGTGCAGAAGAAGCCCTTCAGCCCATCGAGTCTGCACTGACACGTGAGAAACACCTGACTTACCTACCTAATCCCATTTACCAGCACTTGGCCCATAGCCTTGAATGTTATGATGTACCAAGTGCTCATCCAGGTACTTTTTAAAGGATGTGAGGCAACCTGCCTCCACCACCCTCCCAGGCAGTGCATTCCAGACCGTCACCACCCTCTGGGTAAAAAAGTTTTTCCTCACATCCCCCCTAAACCTCCTGCCCGTCACCTTGAACTTATGCCCCCTTGTGACTGACCCTTCAACTAAGGGGAACAGCTGCTCCCTATCCACCCTGTCCATGCCCCTCATAATCTTGTACACCTCGATCAGGTCGCCCCTCAGTCTTCTCTGCTCCAATGAAAACAACCCAAGTCTATCCAACCTCTCTTCATAACTTAAATGTTTCATCCCAGGCAACATCCTGGTGAATCTCCTCTGCATCCCCTCCAGTGCAATCACATCCTTCCTATAATGTGGCGACCAGAACTGCACACAGTACTCCAGCTGTGGCCTCACTAAGGTTCTATACAACTCCAACATGATCTCCTTACTTTTGTAATCTTTGCCTCGATTGATAAAGGCAAGTGTCCCATATGCCTTTTTTACCACACCACTAACATGCCCCTCCGCCTTCAGAGAACTATTGACACACACGCCAAGGTCCCTTTGTTCCTCAGAACTTCCTAGTGTCATGCCATTCATTGAATACTTCCTTGACAAATTACTCCTTCCAAAGTGTATCACCTCACACTTTTCAGGGTTAAATTCCATCTGCCACTTATCTGCCCATTTGACCATCCCGTCTATATCTTCCTGTAGCCCAAGACACTCAACCTCACTGTTAACCACCCGGCCAATCTTTGTGTCATCCGCAAACTTTCTAATCCTACCCCCCACATAGTCATCTATGTCGTTTACATAAATGACAAAAAATAGGGGACCGAGCACAGGTCCCTGTGGTACGCCACTGGACACTGGCTTGCAATCACTAAAGCATCCTTCTGTCATCACCCTCTGTCTCCTACAACTAAGCTAATTTTGAACCCACCTTATCAAATTACCCTGTATCCCATGTGCATTTGCCTTCTTTATAAGTCTCCCATGTGGGACCTTGTCAAAGGCTTTGCTAAAATCCATATAAACTACATCAACTGCACTACCCTCATCTACACACCTGGTCACCTCCTCAAAAAATTCAATCAAATTTGTTAGGCATGACCTTCCTCTGACACAACCATGCTGACTATCCCTGATCAAACCTTGCCTCTCCAAGTGGAGGTAGATACTCTCCTTCAGAACTTTCTCCAGTAGTTTCCCTACCATTGACGTGAGACTCACTGGCCTGTAGTTCCCTGGCTTATCTCTACAACCCTTCTTAAATAGTGGAACCACATTAGCTGTTCTCCAGTCCTCTGGCACCTCCCTCGTGGCCAGAGAGGAATTAAAAATTTGGGTCAGAGCCCCTGCGATCTCCTCCCTTGCCTCCCTCAGCAGTCTGGGACACAAATCATCTGGAAATAGAGATTTGTCCACTTTTAAGCCTGTCAACACCTCCAATACCTTGTCAATTTGCTCAAGAACCTCACAGTCTCTCTCCCCGAGTTCGATAGCTTCATCCTCATTCTCTTGGGTGAAGACGGATGTGAAGTATTCATTCAACACTCTAGTGATGTCCTCTGGCTCCACCCATAGATTGTCCCCTTGGTCCCTTATGGGCCCTACTCTTTCCCTGGTTATCCTCTTCCCATTAACATACTTCGAGAATATCTTGGGATTTTCCCTACTTTTACCAGCCAGAGCTTTCTCATATCCCCTCTTTGCTCTCCTAATTGCTTTCTTGAGCTCCACCCTGCATTTTCTGTACTCCACTAATGCCTCTGCTGATTTGCTTCCCTTGTACCTGCTAAAAGCCTCTCTTTTCCTTCTCATCGTAACCTGAATATCTCTGGTCATCCATGGTTCTCTGGGCTTGTTACTCCTTCCTATCACCCTAGAGGGAACATGTTGAGCCTGTACCCTCCCCATTTCCTTTCTGAACACCCTCCACTGCTCCTCTGTAGATTTCCCCACAAGTAGCTGTTCCCAGTCTACCTTGGCCAGATCCTGCCTTACTTTACTAAAATCCACTCTCCCCCAATCCAAAACATTTTTTTGCAACTTGTCAATTTCTTTGTCCATAACAAACTTAAACTGTACCATGTTGTGGTCGCTATTGCTAAAATGCTCGCCCACCACCACCACCACCACCACCTCAGCCACCTGTCCGGCTTCATTCCCCGAGGGTCAGTGCTCAGGGAGTGCTGCACTGTCCGAGGGTCAGTACTGAGGGAGTGCTGCACTGTCCCTGGGTCAGTAGTGAGGGAGTTCTACACTTCGGAGGGGCAGTACTGAGGGAGTGCTGCACTGTCGAAGGATCAGTACTGAGGGAGTGCTGCACTGTCCCAGGGTCAGTACTGAGGGACTGCTGCACTGTTGGATGTGCCATCTATTGTATGAAATGTTAAACTGAGACATAATCTCCTATTCAGGTGGATATAAAAGATTTCATATGGACACTATTTTGAAGAAGAGCAGGGAAGCATTTCCCTGGCCAATATTTATTCAT
Source organism: Cetorhinus maximus (assembly GCF_964194155.1). Lineage (NCBI taxonomy): Eukaryota > Metazoa > Chordata > Chondrichthyes > Lamniformes > Cetorhinidae > Cetorhinus > Cetorhinus maximus. The sequence continues at coordinate 20,700,459 of NC_135898.1, read as the reverse complement.
TAACCAATCTTATTAAAACAGTTGGTCTGTTCATTACCTCACTGGTATTTGTGGGAGCTTGCTGTGCCCAAATTGGTTGTCCCGATTCCCGACATTACAGCAGTGATTGCACTTCAAAAGTACTTCATTGGCTTTAAAGCACATTGAGATGTGCTGAGATTGTGAAAGGGGCTATAGAAATGCATGTCTTTCTTTCTGTAGTTCAGGCTCCCGCTCCTGATCACGGTGTAGTGACTCTGCTGATCGTGCAAGTTTGGTCACGATGAAGGCCTCCATGGTTCAATGGCTGACTGATCAGGTTTGCACATGAAGAATGGCCCTTTTTTTGGATGTGGTAAGTGTGCTGACGCAGCCCCGTCAGGAGACAGAGAAGGGGTGGGGAGCATGCCTATCTGTCTGGCAGAGCACTTCACCCCACCAAACACAGCAAGATCCCAGAAACAAGAAGGTTGAAAAGCTAAAGTTCTCCCATCCCTTAAAAGCTCGCTGTTTCCGAGAAATGATGGGCTAGAGTGTGTCGGGAAAGTAATATTTAGTTTAATGGCACACTCGGTTATCACTGTACAAGTCATTCAACAGTGTGAGAAGGAGAGATATAGTATGAGTTGCGATAAATTCCTGGAGAGTAGTGTCTTAAAGTTGCAAAAAAATCAGGAGCCCAGTATTAACTTTGCCATGGAAATTCTGGATTTGTGCAATAAATACAAATTAAACTCGACATGGAAAGTGTGCGCTAGTATTTAACAGTGTGAGGACTCTCTGAATGAGAAGTTTTCTTGTTCCTGTAGCACAGAAAGAAAAAGTGTGGACTCTCATTCCTGCAGGTAATCAACTGTTGCTGGAGACTGGTTAACTTTATTTTATTTTTCGCACTGTTTCTATTTTTTTTCTCTTAATCCAACCTTTCTTTTCCTCTCTTTCTCCACCTGTTTTGTCCTTCCTTCACCCAATTGCTTTCTCCCTCTTTCCTCTATTTTTTTCCTCAGTCTTTACATCTCACTGGTCAAGGAGAGAGACATCGTTCACTGAGGTGGCAGATGCGCTGTGCCAAAGCTCTCACTACCAACAGTATAAAGGAAAGAATGCACTTGAGCTGAAGGCCGAGGGAAAATATCTAACAGCTGCCGGCTGCGAGATGTCTCTCTCTCTCTCTAGTAAAATCTGAACTGGTATATGTACGTAAGTGTGATATTAGCGACATAGGGACCATTCGGTCCCAGGGAAAATGGGCATAATCCCTGCCTTTTAATCACTTCCGTAACCCTCAGTTTGAAAAGTCCCATTTATATCTTTACTTGGAGAGGTGGAATGTGCAAAGAAAAAGCAGAAAAACGTAGCACACAGCCTGTCAGAACCAATTTGGGGTGGGGTTTCACACGGATCTATTCTCCACTATGCTGCTCAGGACAGAATTTGCCGCATCATTTGCACCTCCAGTAAAAGTCCCACAGCTCTAACAGACTCTACGAGTGGATGTATCAGCACCGCCAACACCTATCTCCACACTTGTACATATAAACTGCACGGTACAATGCTGAGAATGGTGCAGGAACAGAGCGAGAGATAGATAGAGAGAGAGAGAGAGAGAGCACGTGAGAGAGAGCGAGACATAGATAGAGAGAGAGAGAGACCAGCGAGTTTACATACACAAGTCTTTGGATATGGCAGGACAAGTTGAGAAGCTATTAAAAAGGCAGAAGCTGTCCATGGCTTTATTAATTCAGGCGTAAAGTACAAAAGCAAGCACTGAACCTTTATAAACCACCGGTTAGGCCCCAGGCTGCAGCACTGTGTTCAATTCTGGGCACTGGGAAGGATGTCAAGGCCTTGGAGAGGAGATTGTCCAGACTGGCCCTGGGGATGAGGAACCTCAGTTACATGGAGACACTGGAGAAGCTGGAGTTGTTCTCCTTAGCACAGGAAGAGTTACAGGAGGTTTAACAGAGGGATTCAAAATCATGAGGGGCTTTGACAGAGTAATTGGAGGAGAATCTGTGCCCCCTGCAGGGGGGTCTGTTACCAGATGACACAGGTTTAATCAAAGGGGAGGTGAGGAGAGAGTTTCGATCTGGAATGCACTGCCTGAAGGAATGAGAGCAGATTCAATAATAGCTTTCAGAGGGGTATTAGAGCAGAGGTGTAGGACTAATTGGATAGCTCACTCAAAGAGTTGGTGCAGGCAAGATGGGCTGAATGGCCTCTTCCAATGCACAGATAGACACACAACACGGTCGGACTATTTCACTTGGACGTAACTTCCCAAGTTTTCTTCAACATCTCCCTGGGCACAAGGTGCCTGGTTGTGGGTGGGTGGGATCCTAGTATCCTGTATGAAACCCCTATAGAGAACAGCGGCCAGGTCAGGGGGAGCAACAGGGTCAGGGTGAGGGGGTTACTCTCCATGCCAACAGGTACAGTCTTAGTTCGCACAGAGGAGGTGGCTGTTTGGACAGGGGCCAGAGGAGTGGGTATCCCAGGATTGGGGGAGGGGGGGCGATGTCCCTCAAGAGGGGCTGAGAGAAGCTGGGGCCCACTTGATGCCGTTTTACTTCTGGGCCGAGTCATGAGGGAGGAGGCCACTATCCTGTTGGCATCCTTATTAAGGATAACGCCCTCTGGCAATCCACAACCCCCCCTCCCCCAATAGCATCCCCCCGCCCCACAACCTCCCTCCCCACTGCTTTGAGCTGGTCTCTTCAGCCAATCCATCCACATTCAGCGCAGTCCAGTGGTCACTTTACAAGCCCTCCCTCTCCCCCTCCCCCACCCCAGACCCCTCAACCCTGCCTGTAGATCTCAGCAGCTCTCCCTTATGTCCTTCACGATCTCCCCACTTTGTAAGTCAATAATGTGCTTTTTATTTAAGCTCTCCTCGTTATTTACACTCATTCTGCCGGCTGAGGGCAGTCAGAAGATCAGGCAGCCCCAGTAGTCCTGGGAACGCTGAGGCTGACAGGCTGTGGCCTTGGGGCTGGAGCTCCTCCGCCATCGTGGCGGCTCGCTGCACATCAGTTGTCGCCTGGCGACGGTGGAGGTGAATCTCCGCCTGTCCCTGGGAGCCCCCGCTGCCCCGGTCCTGTCGGGGGGCCGCCCGCGGACCGAGTCCATCTCTGGAGCCTCGACAGTGGCTCGCCGCTCGTTGCTGCAGCTCTCCGAGGATGGCGTGGAGCTGCTGCTGTCGCCACCTTCTCCCACCGACGTCTGGGAGCTGTCCCGGCTGCTGCCACCCTCCTCCTCCCTGAAGGTGGACTGAGAGGAGCTGCAGCTGGCTCGCTTCCTGGTGGGCCCCTGGCTCCGGGCCTGGCCGGACGTCGATGGCTGGGAGGAGCCTCCGCAGCAGCAGCTTCCCAGGGCCGACTCGGTCTGTGTCTGGGCGTCCGCCAGAATGACCGTGCGGCGGCGCTTTTGACGTCGCGGCACCTTCTGGAACCTTCGTGCCGGCCGCCGTCTCCCCCGGGGCTTGGGCCTGGGCTGATATCCCTCCTCCCAGGCATCGTCAGATTCCTGGCTCGAGGGCCCCTCCGAGCCCTGCCCCTGACCTGATTGGTCATTCACTCTGGTGTCCCCGTATGTCCGTTTCAACGGGTGGCCACTGTCCTTCACCAGTTTCCTCCGATAGGCTTCTCTCTGGTCGTACAACTGTTGCCTCCCTTCCTGCGCCCACTGAAACGTCGCCTTGGCCTGCCTCTGCACCATCTCCGCTGCTGCGCTCAGGCACCCCCTCTCCGCTGCCTCCGAGGCCTCCACGTTCTTCCTCTTGCCCTGGGCTTTCCTCCCAGGCCCCAGTTCTTCAGCCACTAGCCCATCCACCTCCTGGCATCTCTTGGAGCCTCCGCACACCCTCAGATTGTAGGGCATTTCGCGGTGACAGGGGCCTTCCAGCTGGCCTGGGCACATGGAAGCCACATCGGAGGCAGAGGCACACTTGCCCTGTGATGTCGAGGGCTTGTCAAAGCCAAACTTCAGCCCCTGCGGGTTGCCCGGGCCCATCCTCCATACTCCCCTCTTGCTTTTGTTTGGCGGTTCGGGAGGTGGTTCGGAGGTGGTCTCTAATTTCCGATTGTTCGCTACGATACAAAGCTGCGCCTTTCGCCTCCTCCTGGCATAGGGGAGCCCCCTGGGCCGTCTTTGGCTCTGGCATCTCATCACCTTGTTCGCTGTCCTCACCTGGATCTCGGTCTGGCGAGCCGATTGGCTGGGGGCGTAGCGCAAATCCAACCGTGAGCCAGAAGGGGGGCCTGTGTCGAACCGCTCTCGCAGGTGCTGGCAGCCCTCGGCCTTGTTCAGCTTGTCCATCGTATCCCGCTGTCTGCTTCACGCTCCCTCGGGCCGTCTACCTTGGCAGTGGCCTGGCCACATCTGAGTCGCCTGGCAGCAGTACCAGTCCCACACTGCCTGCCTTTAGGTCAAGATGGTCAACTCCAGGCTCCCACATCGAGCTGTGCCTCAGTATTGCCATGCCCACATTTCACTGTGACATCAGACTAGCCCTCCACAGCGAGAAGTGTGAAAATAAAAACAGCGGGGACAGAGAGACTGGAACAGCCGGGAGACCTAGGAGAGAGCACAGCAATGCCCAATTTTACAATCCAACACACACACAAACATCTGATCATGAAACATTGGCCAGCAGTATTGGGATAGGCAGGTCATTATGAAGATCAGGTCCTCCAAAGGGATTATTTACTGGGCAGGGCCATAACACTCTTCCCTAAACAGCCGCGCTTTCTCTTGCAACTTCAAAATTGGTCGATGGACAGATTTCTTTCTTAACTTGTACTTTGGGTTCCAAGCAGGGCAGCAGGATGAGCGAGGGGACACAACTTGTCTCAGCTCATTGAGCCCCTTCAATTGCCATTAGCCATGAAGCCAGCTCTGCTGGTCTGGCAATTGTCCCTTTTACATCCCACAGCTCCCCAGCGCAACTCAGAATCCTGAGATTCAGGCGGCCTGATACCCAAGAAAAAAGAGGAGGCAGGGAGAGGGCGAGGCAGGGAGAGGGCGAGGCAGGGAGAGGGCGAGGCAGGGAGAGGGCGAGGCAGGGAGAGGGCGAGGCAGGGAGAGGGCGAGGCAGGGAGAGGGCGAGGCAGGGAGAGGGCGAGGCAGGGAGAGGGCGAGGCAGGGAGAGGGCGAGGCAGGGAGAGGGCGAGGCAGGGAGAGGGCGAGGCAGGGAGAGGGCGAGGCAGGGAGAGGGCGAGGCAGGGAGAGGGCGAGGCAGGAGAGGGCGAGGCAGGAGAGGGCGAGGCAGGGAGAGGGTGAGGGCCAGGCAGTGAGAGGGCGAGGGCCAGGCAGGGAGAGGGAGAGGGCGAGGTAGGGAGAGGGAGAGGGTGAGGCAGGGAGAGGGCGAGGGAGAGGACAAGTGCGAGGCAGGGAGAGGGCGAAGGCCAGGCAGGGAGAGGGCGAGGCAGGGAGAGGGCGAGGCAGGGAGAGGGCTAGGGCCAGGCAGGGAGAAGGCGAGGCAGGGAGAGGGCGAGGTAGGGAGAGTGAGAGGGCGAGGCAGGGGGTGGGCGAGGCAGGGCGAGGGCGGGGCCGGGAGAGGCGGAGCGCATGGCAGGGAGAGGGCGGGGGCGAGGAAGGGAGAGGGCGAGGGTGAGGCAGGGCGAGGGCGAGGCAGGGAGAGGGCGAGGCAGGGAGAGGGCGAGGCAGGGAGAGGGCGAGGCAGGGAGAGGGCGAGGCAGGGAGAGGGCGAGGCAGGGAGAGGGCGAGGCAGGGAGATGGCGAGAGCGAGGCAGGGAAGTGCGAGGCAGGGCAAGGCAGGGAGAGGGCGAGGCATGGAGAGGGCGAGGCAGGGAGAGGGCGAGGCAGGGAGAGGGCGAGGCATGGAGAGGGCCAGGCAGGGAGAGGGCGAGGTGGGGAGAGGGCGATGCAGGGAGAGGGCGATGCAGGGAGAGGGCGAGGCAGGGAGAGGGTGAGGCAGGGAGAGGGCGAGGACGCGGCAGGGAGAGGGCGAGGCAGGGAGAGGGAGAGGCAGGGAGAGGGAGAGGCAGGGAGAGGGAGAGGCAGGGAGAGGGAGAGGCAGGGAGATGGCGAGAGCGAGGCAGGGAAGGGCGAGGCAGGGCAAGGCAGGGAGAGGGCGAGGCATGGAGAGGGAGAGGCAGGGAGAGGGCGAGGCAGGGAGAGGGCGAGGCAGGGAGAGGGCCAGGCAGGGAGAGGGCGAGGTGGGGAGAGGGTGATGCAGGGAGAGGGCGATGCAGGGAGAGGGCGAGGCAGGGAGAGGGCGAGGCAGAGAGAGGGCGAGGCAGGGAGAGGGCGAGGCAGGGAGAGGGCGAGGCAGGGAGAGGGCGAGGCAGGAGAGGGCGAGGCAGGGAGAGGGTGAGGGCCAGGCAGTGAGAGGGCGAGGGCCAGGCAGGGAGAGGGAGATGGCGAGGTAGGGAGAGGGAGAGGGTGAGGCAGGGAGAGGGCGAGGGAGAGGACAAGTGCGAGGCAGGGAGAGGACGAGGCAGGGAGAGGGCGAAGGCCAGGCAGGGAGAGGGCGAGGCAGGGAGAGGGCGAGGCAGGGAGAGGGCTAGGGCCAGGCAGGGAGAAGGCGAGGCAGGGAGAGGGCGAGGGCGAGGTAGGGAGAGTGAGAGGGCGAGGCAGGGAGTGGGCGAGGGAGAGGGTGGGTGCGAGGCAGGGAGAGGGCGAAAGGGAGGCAGGGAGTGGGCGAGGGCGAGGCAGGAAGAGGTCGAGGGTGCGGCAGGGAGAGGGCGAGGCAGGGAGAGGGCGAGGCAGGGAGAGGGCGAGGGAGGGCGAGGCAGGGCGAGGGCGGGGCAGGGCGAGGGCGAGGGCGAGACAGGGCGAGGGCAAGGCAGGGCGAGGGTGAGGCAGGGAGAGGGCGAGGGCGAGGTAGGGAGAGTAAGAGGGCGAGGCAGGGAGTGGGCGAGGGAGAGGGTGAGTGCGAGGCAGGGAGAGGGCGAAAGGGAGGCAGGGAGTGGGCGAGGGCGAGGCAGGAAGAGGTCGAGGGTGCGGCAGGGAGAGGGCGAGGCAGGGAGAGGGCGAGGCAGGGAGAGGGCGAGGCAGGGAGAGGGCGAGGCAGGGAGAGGGCGAGGCAGGGAGAGGGTGAGGGCGAGGCAGGGAGAGGGAGAGGGCAAGGCGGGGAGAGGGCGAGGCGGGGAGAGGGCGAGGCGGGGAGAGGGCGAGGCAGGGAGAGGGCGAGGTGGGGAGAGGGCGAGGTGGGGAGAGGGCGGAGGCGGGGGCGAGGGCGAGGGCGAGGCAGGGAGAGTGCGAGCCGGGGCGAGGGCGATGCAAGGAGAGGGTGAGGGAGAGGACGAGGCAGAGAGAGGGCGAGAGCGAGGCAGGGAGAGGGTGTGGGCGAGGCAGGGAGAGGGTGTGGGCGAGGCAGGTAGAGGACGAGGGAGAGGCAGCGAGAGGGCGAGGGCGAGGGAGAGGACGAGGCAGAGAGAGAGCGAGAGCGAGGCAGGGAGAGGGTGTGGGCGAGGCAGGGAGAGGGTGTGGGCGAGGCAGGGAGAGGACGAGGGAGAGGCAGGGAGAGGGTAAAGGTGAAGCAGGAAGAGGGCGAAGGTGTGGCAGGGAGATGACGAGGCAGGGAGAGGGCGAGGGAGAGGCAGGGAGAGGGCGATGGCGAGGCAGGGAGAGGGTGAGGGCGAGGCAGGGAGAGGGTGAGGGCGAGGCAGGGAGAGGGTGAGGGCGAGGCAGGGAGAGGGCGAGGGCGAGGCAGGGAGAGGGCGAGGGCGAGGCAGGGATAGGGCGAGGGCGAGGGAGAGGGCGAGAGCGAGGCAGGGAGAGAGCGAGGGCGAGGCAGGGAGAGGGCGAGGCAGGGAGAGGGAGAGGGTGAGGCAGGGCGAGGGCGAGGCAGGGCGAGAGGGATGCAGGGCGAGGGGGAGGGCAAGGCAGGGAGAGGGCGAGGGCGAGGCAGGGCGAGCGCTACGGCCAGTCAGGGAGTGGGCAAGGGCGAGGCAGGGAGAGGGTGAGGGCAAGGCAGGGAGAGGGCGAGGGCGAGAACGAGGCAGGGAGAGGGCGAGGGCGAGGAAGGGAGAGGTCGAGTCAGGGAGAGAGCGAGGCAGGGAGAGGGCGAGGCAGGGAGAAGGCAAGGCAGGGAGAAGGCGAGGCAGGGAGAGGGCGAGGCAGGGAGAGGACGAGGCAGGGAGAGGGTGAGGGAGAGGGCGAGGTAGGGAGAAGGAGAGAGCGAGGCAGAGAGAGGGCGAGGGAGAGGCAGGGAGAGGACGATGGTGAGGCAGGGTGAGGGCGAGGTAGGGAGAGGGAGAGGGCAAGGCCGGTAGAGGGCGAGGGCGAGGCAGGGACAGGGCGAGGGCGATGCAGGGAGAGGGCGAGGGTGAGGCAGGGAGAGGGCGAGGGTGAGGCAGGGA